>NC_133152.1:7500-607500 GCF_048418815.1 Hemitrygon akajei | reverse complement strand
GGTATGTGGTGGGAGACGGACAGTTGGCCCCTGTGCAGGCGAAGGTCCGGGCTATTTCCGAGGTCCCGGTACCCTCCAATAAAAGGGCCCTGAGGAGGTTTCTGGACATGGTGGGATACTATCGGAAATTCTGTAAAAATTTTGCGGACATTGCGCTCCCCCTTACAAAATTACTGCAGAAGGAGGAAAAGTTTGAGTGGAGTCATTCTTGTCAGAATGCCTTTGAAAAGTTAAAAGCCGTATTGTGCCATGACCCGGTGTTAAAAGCGCCCGATCTGTTAACCCCCTTCTCCTTGGCCACGGACGCCAGCGATGAGGCGGCAGGAGCAGTCCTATTGCAGCAAGCGGGGGATGGAGTGGAGCACCCGGTAGCATATTTCTCTCGGAAGTTCAATAGACACCAGAGGAATTACTCTACCGTGGAAAAGGAATTGTTAGCGCTTGTGTTAGCGATACAACATTTCGAAGTGTACATTTGTCCGGCGCAAAGACCCCTAGTGGTCTATACCGATCACAACCCGCTGGTATTCTTGGACAATATGAAAAATAAAAACAGAAGGTTATTAAGCTGGAGTCTGATGCTACAAGAATTTGATATTAAGATCCAGCACATAAAGGGGAGTGATAATGTGCTAGCGGATTGTTTACCAGGTGCTGAATTAAGTATACGATGTATGGCACGGTAGGGTAAGGTATTAAAGAAAAGGGGCACTGTACTTGTTACCTGTTTAGATACTGACTTGAATGTATAACAGTAGTACTCTGTGAAGAGAAAAGCTTGTGTAGTATGTAGATTCAAAAAAAAAGAGAGAGAGAAAAAAAAATCCTGTGTCAACCTGTTTTTAACCGCTGGTTAAAAACCCATTATGGGGGGAGGTGTTATGCCGTTGGCCCCCTCCTTTGTGAAAATCGCAAGAACTCTAGTTAAGGGGGGTCAACTGACCCAAGAGAGAGAGACGTGCGGAAGACCACGTTCTCCCAAGAAGCAGAATAAAGGTGACTTTGACTATTGTCTCATGGAGACCACGTGAAAAGCCCTCGGGCAAAGTGGGCTGGTTGAGAGAAAGATCGCATTACCTGCAACTTGATTGATACCTGCGATCCCGTGAAGAAGTATAAAGGCGGGTCTGAGGGAAGGACCCTCAGACGCACCCAGTAGACGCACCCAGGAGACACGAGATCGATTCCCGTGGGAGCGGGACGCCATTTTGAAGGAAGCCACGTGCGCTAGATTCCGAATTTGAATCTGTGGCTAAAACCAACGAAAGACTGCTTTTAAATAACAACGGGGAAGTCTGCTCCCCTGATTCCAAGGATTTGCTCTGCCAAGACGACGGGCAAGTGTGCATCTTTTCTAAATTATAAAGGAAAAAGCCTGCAAACTTCTGAGTGACTCTTTAGACTTCCGTTGGACTCAGTATTACCCCCTAGACAACTGTAGAGCTTATTTCTGATTGATTATGGTTACACCGGTGTTTTAGATTGAGTTTTGACGATCTGAATGTTTTGTATTAACCATACGTTTGTGCCCTTGTTGAATAAAACGTTTGAAAATAGTAGCATCCGACTCAGCTGATCCATCTATCTTTGCTGGTAAGTTACCTGGTTACGGGGTTTTCGTAACATGAGGCAACCAGAACTGGACACAGTACTCCAAGTGTGGCCTAACCAGAGTTTGAGAGAGCTGCATCATTACATCGCATCTCTTAAACTCTATCCCTCGACTTGTGAAAGGTAACACCGCATAACCTTTCTTAACTACCCTATCTACCTGTGAAGCAACTTCCAGGGATCTGTGGACATGTACCCCCAGATCCCTCTGCTCCTCCACACGACCAAGTATCCTGCCATTTATTTTGAACTCTGCCTTGGAGTTTGACCTTCCAAATTGCACCACCTCACACTTCTCCAGGTTGAACTCCATCTGCCATTTCTCAGCTCACTTCTGCATCCTATCAATGTCTCTCTGCAATCTTTGACAATCCTCTACACTATCTACAGCACCACCAACCTTTGTGTCATCTGCAAACTTGCCAACCCACCCTTCTACCCCCACATCCAGGTTGTTAATAAAAATCACAAAAAGTAGAGGTACCAAAACAGATCCTTGTGGGACACTACTAGTCACAACCCTCCAATCTGAATGTACTCCCTCCACCACGACCCTCTGCCTTCTGCAGACAAGGCAATTCTGAATCTACCTGGCCAAACTTCCCTGGATCCCATGCCTTCTGCCTTTCTGAATAAGCCTACCATGTGGAACCTTGTCAAATGCCTTACTAAAATCCATGTAGATCACATCCACTGCACTATCCTCATCTATATGCCTGGTCACCTCCTCAAAGAACTCTATCAGGCTTGTTAGACACGATCTGCCCTTCACAAAGCCATGCTGACTGTCCCTGATCAGACTATGCCCATAAATGCCCATAGATCCTATCTCTAAGAATCTTTTCCAACAGCTTTCCCACCACAGACATAAGGCTCACTGGTCTATAATTACCTGGACTATCCCTGCTACCTTTTTTTGAACAAGGGGACAACATTCGCCTCCCTCTGGTACCATTCCCATGGACAACGAGGACATAAAGATCCTAGCCAGAGGTTCAGCAATCTCTTCCCTCGCATCGTGGAGCAGCCTGGGGAATATTCCTTCAGGCCCCGGGGACTTATCCATCCTAATGTATTTTAACAACTCCAACACCTCCTCTCCCTTAATATCAACATGCTCCAGAACTTCAACCTCACTCATATTGTCTTCACCGTCATCAAGTTCCCTCTCATTGCTGAATACCGAAGAGAAGTATTTATTGAGGACCTCGCTCACTTCCACAGCCTCCAGGCACATCTTCCCACCTTTATCTCTAATCGGTGTTACCTTCACTCCTGACACCCTTTTGTTCTTCACATAATTGAAGAATGCCTTGGGGTTTTCCTTTACCCTACTCGCCAAGGCCTTCTCATGCCCCCTTCTTGCTCTTCTCAGCCCCTTCTTAAGCTCCTTTCTTGCTACCCTATATTCCTCAATAGACCCATCTGATCCTTGCTTCCTAAACCTCATGTATGCTGCTTTCTTCCACCTGACTAAATTTTCCACCTCACTTGTCACCCATGGTTCCTTCTCCCTACCATTCTTTTTCTTCCTCACCGGGACAAATTTATCCCTAACATCCTGCAAGAGATCCTTAAACATCGACCACAAGTCCATAGTACATTTTCCTGCAAAAACATCATCCCAATTCACACCTGCAAGTTCTAGCTTTATAGCCTCATAATTTTCCATTCCCCAATTAAAAATGTCCCTGTCCTCTCTGATTCTATCCTTTTCCATGATAATGCTAAAGGCCAGGGAGCGGTGATCACTGTCCCCCAGATGCTGTGACACTGTCCCCCAGATGCCACTGACAGATCTGTGACCTGACCCAGTTCGTTACCTAATACTAGATCTAGTATGGCATTCCCCCTGGTCGGCCTGTCAACTTACTGTGACAGGAATCCATCCTGGACACACTTAACAAACTCTGCCCCATCTAAACCCTTGGACCTAATCAGGTGCCAATCAATATTAGGGAAGTTAAAGTCACCCATGATAACAACCCTGTTATTTTCGCACCTTTCCAAAATCTGCCTCCCAATCTGATCCTCGGTATCTCTGCTGCTATCAGGGGGTCTATAGAATACCCCCAGTAGAGTAACTGCTCCCTGCCTGTTCCTGACTTCCACCCATACTGACTCAAAAGAGGATCCTGCTGCATTACCCAACCTTTCTGTAGCTGTAATAGTATCCCTGACCAGTAATGCCACCCCTCCTCACCTTTTCCCCCCTCTCTAACCCTTTTAAAGCATTGAAATCCAGGAATGTTGAGAATCCATTCCTGCCCTGGTGACAGCCAAGTCTCTGTAATGGCCACTACATCATAATTCCATGTATGTATCCAAGCTCTCAGTTCATCATCTTTGTTCCTGATGCTTCTTGCATTGAAGTACACACACTTTAGCCCTTCTACCTTACTACCTTTACACCCTTTATTCTGCTTCTCTTTCCTCAAAGCCTCTCTATATATTAGATCTGGCTTTACTCCATGCACTTCTTTCACTGTTCTATCGCTCCAGGTCCCATCCCCATTGCAAATTAGAACACTGTTGACTAAGTAAACACGAGGAAATCTGCAGATGCTAGAAATTCAAGCAACACACACAAAATGCTGGTGGAACGCAGCAGGCCAGGCAGCATCTAAAGGAAGAAATACTGTCAACATTGCTTCGGGTCCCATCCCCCTTGAAAATTAGTTTAAACCATGCCGAACTAATTTGATGTAATAAAGACCTAACTTGTTCAACATTTCTCTGTAACTTAGGTGCTGAAACCCAGGTAACATTCTAGTAAATCTCCTCTGTACTCTCTATTTTGTTGACATCTTTCCTATAATTCGGTGACCAGAACTGTACACAATACTCCAAATTTGGCCTCACCAATGCCTTGTACAATTTTAACATTACATCCAAACTCCTATGCTCAATGCTCTGATTTATAAAGGCCAGCATACCAAAAGCTTTCTTCACCACCCTATCCACAAGAGATTCCACCTTCAAGGAACTATGCACCATTATTCCTAGATCACTCTCTTCTACTGCATTCCTTAATGCCCTACCATTTACCATGTATGTCCTATTTGGATTAGTCCTACCAAAATGTAGCACCTCACACTTATCAGCATTAAACTCCATCTGCTATCTTTCAGCCCACTCTTCTAACTGGCCTGAATATCTCTGCAAGCTTTGAAAACCTACTTCATTATCCATAACGTCACCTATCTTAGTATCATCTGCATATTTACTAATCCAATTTACCACCCCATCGTCCAGATCATTAATGTATATGACAAACAACATTGAACCCTGTACAGATCCCTGAGGCATACCACTAGTCACCGGCCTCCAACCTGACAAACAGTTATCCACCACTACTCTCTGGCATCTCCCATCCAGCCACTGTTGAATCCATTTTACTACTTCAATATTAATACCTAACGATTGAACCTTCCTAACTAACCTTCCGTGTGGAACTTTGTCAAAGGCCTTACTGAAGTCCATATAGACAACATCCACTGCTTTACCCTTGTCAACTTTCCTAGTAACCTCTTCAAAAAATTAAATAAGATTTGTCAAACATGACCTTCCACGCACAAATCCATATTGACTATTCCTAATCTGATCCTGTCTATCCAGATAATTATATAAACCATCTCTAAGAATACTTTCCATTAATTTACCCAGCACTGACGTCAAACTTACAGGCCGATAATTGCTAGGTTTACTCTTAGAACCCTTTTAAAACAATGGGACAACATGAGTAATATACCAATCCTCCGGCACCATCTCCGTTTCTAATGACATTTGAAATATTTCTGTCAGAGCCCCTGCTATTTCTACACTAACAACCCTCAAGGTCCTAGGGAATATCCTGTCAGGAGCTAGAGATTTATCCACTTCTATATTCCTTAAAAGCGCCAGTACTTCCTCCTCTTTAATCATCATAGTTTCCATAAATACCCTACTTGTTTCCCTTATCTTACAGAATTTAATATCCTTCTCCTTAGTGAATACCGAAGAAAAGAAATTGTTCAAAATCTCCCCCATCTCTTTTGGCTGCACACATAGCTGTTCACTTTGATTCTCTAAGGGACCAATTTTATCCCTCACTATCCTTTTGCTATTAATATAACTGTAGAAACCCCTTGGATTTATTTTCACCTTACTTGCCAAAGCAACAAATTTCATGCTGATATTTACAAGGAGTTTAAAAGGAGAGCTTTGCAGGCATTCGGTGTCATTCCGGCAGCCCAATCAGCAGAAGGAACAACACAGTGTGAGGAGGATTCTCACAGGTCACTGGTACTCATATAAAAGGAGAGCTTCCCGGGTGTTCAGTGTCATTCCAGCAGCCTAGTCAGCAGCAGGAGCAGCGCAGAGAGGAATAAATAAAAGAAGGGACAAGCAGTGCAGCCAATGCTGGGAGTGGGCCAGTAGTGAGAGTGGGAGTATCAGGCTTTGGCTCAAAGGAGTCTTCAGCTTGGAAGAGGCACTGGCTCTAGGTAGGTATCTGTCAAGTTTTCCTTTTTTCTTACTGTGCACGCATATTTAGTGTGGTTTAAATGTCACTGTGTGTTCTTCATGATGGGTGTTGGAGCCCTTAAAGACCTTGACTCTCCCAGGGAAATACATCTGCGTGATGAAGCTGCAGCTCCTTGAAGACCATGTTAGAGATCTGGAACAGCAGCTGGATGACCTTCAGCTTGTATAGGAGAGTGAGGAGTCATTGATTGGAGGTACAGGGAAGTAGTCACCCCTAAATTGCAGGTGGCAGGTGGCTGGCTGAAGGATGGTTGTAGTTGGAAGCTGAATGCCCAAGGTTACACATTTTCTATTAGAATAGAGATGCAGAGAAATTACTTTAATCAGAGGGTGGTAAATCTGTGGAATTCATTGCCACGAGTGGCTGTGGAGACCAAGTCATTGAGTGCATTTAAGGCAGAGATAGCTTAGCCAGGGCATCAAAGGGTGTGGGGAGCAGGCAAGGGAGTTGGGATGACTGGAATAATTGGATCAGCCATGATTGAATTGTAGAGTAAACTCGATGGGCTGAATGGCCTACTTCTGCTCCTATATCTTATGGTCTTATGGGTGAATGTCAGGAGAAGGAATGGGAAGGTGAATGGGCAGTTAGCGCAGAGCACCCCTGTGGCCATTCCCCTCAATAAGTAAACCTTTTTGGATACTGTTGAGGGAGAAATAATCTCCCAAAGGAATGCCACAGAGACCAGGTTACTGGCACTGAGCATGGATCCATGATGCAGAACGGAAGGAGGGAGAAGACAGGAGCAGTACTGATAGGGAACTCAATAGCCAAAGGAACAGACAGGAAATTCTGTGGATGTGAATGGGGTACCTGGATGCTATGTTGCCTTCCAGGTGCCAGGGTCAGGGATGTCTCGGATCACATCCACAGCATTTTGGAGGGGGAGGAACAGCAGCCAGATGCCTTGGCACATATTGGTATCAACGAGGTAGGAAGGAAAAGTAAATAGGTCCTGAGGAGAGAAATTAAAGAGCTAGGCAGAAAGCTGAGAAGCAGAACCTCCAGGGTACTAATTTCAGGATTGCTACCTGTGCCATACACCAGTGAGGGTAGAAATAGAATGATTTGGCAGATAAATGCCATAGCTGAGAAGCTGGTGAAGGGGGCAGGGCTTCAGGTTCTTGGATCATTGGGAGCTCTTCTAGAAGAGTTATGACCTGAACAAAAGGGATGGGTTGGAACTGAACCTAAGGGAGGCCAATATTTCCATGGGCAACTTTGTTAGAGCTGTTGGGAAGGCTTTAAACTAATTTGGCAGGGGATGAAAACCAGAGTGAAGGGACTCAGAATAGGTCAGATGGTAAAAAAGCCAAGATAGCATGTAGTCAGACTGTCAGGAAGGGCAGGCAGATGATAGGACAAAATTGCAGCCAGCAGGGTGAGTATTGGTGCATTAGAGATGCAGAATCAAAAAAGGTAGCAAATAGAGTACTCAAAGTGTTATATCTCAATGCACAGAGTATACAAAAAAAGGAGCATGATCTTGCACTTTTGCAGATTGTCGGATATGTTGTTGTGGCCATCACTGAATTGTGGCTGAAGGATGGTTGTAGCTGGGAGCTGAATGTCCAAGGTTACACATTATATCAGAGGGATAGGAAGGTAGGTAGAGTGGGTGGCGTGGCTCTGCTGGTAAAGAATGTCATTAAATCATTGGAAAGATAGGACATAGGATCAGAAGATGTTGAATCCTTGTGGGTTGAGGAACTGCAAGGGTAAAAGGACTCTGATGTCAGTCATATACAGACCTCTAAACAGTAGCTGGAATGTGGATTACAGATGAAATAGGGAAACAGTAAAGGCATGTCAAAAGGGCAATGTTATGATAGTCATGGGAGATTTTAACATGCAGGTAGATTGGGAAAAATCAGGTTGCTAATGGATCTCAAGAGAGTGAATTTGTTGAATGCCTACAAGATGGCTTTTTAGAGCAGTTTGTCATTGAGCCTATGATGGGATCAGTTATACTGGAAAGGGTGTTATATAATGAACAGGAGGTGATTAAGGAGCTTAAGGTGAAAGAACCCTCAGGAGACAAAGATTACAATATGACTGAGTTCATCTTGAAATCTGATAGGGAGAAAGTAGTCTGATGAAGCAGTATTTCAGTGGAGTAAAGGAAATTACAGTGGTATGAGAGAGGAATTGGACAAAGTAAACTGGAAGGAGACACGAATGAATCTGCAGATGCTGGAAATAAAGGAAGGAGATGCTGGTAGGGGTGACAGCAAAACAGCAATGGCGTGAGTTTCTGGGAAAAATGAGGAAGGTGCAGGATAGATGTATTCCAAAAACAAAGAGATACTTGTGGCAACCATGGCTTACAAGGGAAGTTAAAGCTAATGTAAAAGCAAAAGAGAGGGCATACGACAAAGCAAAATTTATCAGGAAAGAAAGAGGACTGGGAAGCTTTTATAAACCTATAGAAAGCAACTAAATGAATCATTAGGAGGGAAAAGATGAAATATGAAAGCAAGCTAGTAAACAATATCAAGGTGGATAGAAAAAGCTTTTTCAAATACACCCTATCCTCGTTATATGTGGAGGATATGTTCCTCACAGTCGACGCATAATGTGAATAATTATTTAAATGGAGAAAATAGGGATGCATTCTGGAGGGCTTCCTAAATATGTTTTATCGAAATATAATTTATTCATTTTCATACCAATACGACACAAAAGCAGTACCACAAGGCAACATTCGTATTATATTTAATCGATTTAAGGTAATATTCAACATAATAAATCATAGAAAGTTAACATACTAGTGTGTACAGTACTCAAACCCTTAAGAGCACGGGGGTTTAGTGAATGGTAAACTAAGAGAGGCTTCATCTTACAGTCTCCTTCGGCATTGGAATACATAAGCAAAGTCTATCTATCCTTTGCTGCCTTGAAACCTGACACAGTTTTTTTATCCTTACTATGTAAGTGCGTTTCGGTATATGCTTCCAAAAAAACCCAGTCTCGTCTGCATTAAACACCTGCTTTGGTGTGATGCCTAACTCAGCTATCATAGCCCACAACTGCACATGGTAGCATTCAGCAGCTTCGTGGTCAGCACTCGCTTGCTCACCATGCACAGCTAAGTTGTGAAGCTTATGACGATTAACAAACTTAGAAAACCATCCCCTACTTACATTAAAGCTAACAATATCACTTGACACTTACTCACTAGTCTCTGAACAAAGGCGACCATAAATTTCCAAAGCTTTCACATGGAGATGATCAGAACTAAGTGTTGTTTTTCTCTTTGTTTCATGCTCAATGTACAAGCTCAACATTTTCTCCATTTTTGTCATAATCGGGTTATGCACGTTGGTAACAATCTTTGAAGACACTTGTGGTGAATCAATCACTGCACTTTTTATTTTCTCAGCATTTTTCTTTATGTTTCTGATCGTGGACTCACCCAGGCTGAAGTAAGCGTCCCAGAGCTGTGTTACATTCACCTGACGCCACCCTGTTTATAATTTCCAACTTTTCTTCAAGTGTTAAAGCTGTTTTCTGCCGCTTAGCTGATGGCCCAAGACTTGACATCGGATGATTAGGAGGCATAGTTAAATATTTCAAGCACAAAATCACTGCACCGTAGGTAAAAACAACAAAAGTTTAAGAGCACAAGATTGCACGTCCACACATTGCCAAAACCAATGCGAGACTGGCAGGAGTGAGACTGTGAGGCATGCGCATGTGACTTGTATTGGCGGGAAAGCGGTGCTTCTCGTGCTAACAGTGAGACTGTGAGGCAATCATCTCCTTCTACCTTAGGCCACGAACTTATCAATCACCCCCTTGTAAATGGGTATTTTGCATCAGTATTCACTGTGGAAGACACTAGCAATGTGCCAAGTGTTGATGGGTGTGAGGGAAGAGAAGTGAGTGCAGTTACTATTACAAGGGAGAAGGTGCTCAGAAAGCTGAAAGACCTAAAGGTACCATAAGTCACCTGGACCAGGTGAACTGCACCCAAGGGTTCTGAAAAAGAGATTGTGGAGGTATTAGTAATGATTTTTCAAGAATCATTGGACTCTGGCATGGTTCCAGAGGACTGGAAAATTGTAAATGTCATTCCACTCTTTATGAAAGAAGGGAGGCAACAGAAAGGAAATTATAGACCAGTTAGTTGCCTGACCTCAGTAGTTGGGAAGATGTTGGAGTCAATTGTGAAGGATTAGGTTATGGAGTATTTGATGACACAGGACAGGACATGACAGTCAGCATGATTTCCTAAAGGGAAAATCTTATCTGACAAACCTGTTGGAATTGTTTGAGGAGATGACAAGTAGGATAGATAAAAGGGATGCAGTGGATGTTGTAAATTTGGATTTTCAGAAGACCTTTGACAAGGTGAGGCTGCTTACCAAGTTAAGAGCTCATGGTATTACAGGAAAGTTACTAGCATGGTTAGAGCATTGGCTGATTGCTAGGAGGCAGCAAGTGGGAATAAAAGGGTCCTTTTCTGGTTGGCTGCCAGTGACTAGTGGTGTTCTGCAGGGATTTGTGTTGGAGCCGCTTCTTTTTATGCTGTATATCAATGATTTAGATATAGAATATAAAGCTTTGCTGCCACATTTGCAGATGATACGAAGACTGGTGGAGGGACAGGTCATGTTGAGGAAGCAGAAAGATTGCAGGACTTAGATTAGGAAAAATGGACAAAAAAGCAACAAATGAAATACAATGTTGGAAAATGCATGGTCATGCACTTTGGTATAAGAAATAAATGTACAAACCTATTTTCTAAATAGGGAGAAAATCCAAAATCTGAGGTGCAAAGGAACTTGGGAGTCCTTGTGTAGAACACCCTAAAGGATAACTTTGCATGTTGAATCGGTGGTAGTAAGATAAATGCAATGTTAGCATTCAATTCAAGAGGTCTAGAATATAAGAGCAGAAATGTGGTGCTGAGACTTTATAAGGCACTGGTGAGGACTCACCTTGAGTATTGTGTACAGTTTTGGGCTCCTTATCTAAGAAAAGATACGCTGCTATTGGAGAGGGTTCAGAGGAGGTTCACAAACATGATTCTGGGAATGAAAGGGTTATCATATGTGGAACAACTGATGCCTGTGGGCCTGTACTTGCTGCAATTTAGAAGGATGAGGGGGTATCTCATGGAATGTTGAAAGACCTAGACAGAGTAGATGTGGAAAGTATGTTTCCCACGGTGGGCGGGTCTAGGACAAGAGGGCGCAGCCTCTGGATAGGGAGGCATTCATTTAAAACAGAGATACGGAGAAATTCCTTTTGCCAGAGGGTGGTGAATTTGTGGAATTTATTACCACAGGCAGCTGTGGAGGCCAGGTCATTGGTTGCATTTAAGGTGGCATCAAAGGTTACGGGGAGAAGGTTCCATCCTACTGAAGGGTTTCGGCCCAAAACGTCGACTGTACTTTTCTCCATAGATGCTACCTGGCCTGCTGAATTCCTCCAGCATTTTGTGACTGTTGCTCAGATTTCCAGCACCTCCAGATGTTCCTCCAACCTGAGTTTGGATTCAGTTTGACAGTAAAGGAGGCCATGGATAGACATATCAGAATGGGAGTGGGACGTGGAATTAAAATGTGTGGCCACTGGGAGATCCTGCTTTCTCTGGCGGACCAAGTGTAGGTGTTCAGCGAAATGGTCTCCCAGTCTGCGTCGGGTCTCACCAGTATATAAAAGGCCACACCGGAAGCCCCGGACGCAGTATACCACACCAGCCGACTCACAGGTGAAGTGTCGCCTCACCTGGAAGGACTGTCTGGGGCCCTGAATGGTGGTGAGGGAGGAAGTGTAAGGGCAGGTGTAGCATTTGTTCCGCTTACAAGGATAAGTGCCAGGAGAAAGATTGGTGGGAAGGGATGGGGGGGGGGGGACGAGTGGACAAGGGAGTTGCGTAGGGAGCGATCCCTGCGGAAAGCAGAAAGGGGGGGGAGGGAAATGTTGTGCTTGGTAGTTGGATCCCATTGGAGGTGGCAGAAGTTACGGAGAATTATACGTTGGACCTGGAGGCTGGTGTGGTGGTAGGTGAGGACAAGGGGAACCCTATCCCGAGTGGGGTGGCAGGCGGATGGGGTGAGGGCAAGATGTGCAGGAAATGGGAGAGATGTGTTTGAGAGCAGAGTTGATGGTGGAAGAAGGGAAGCCCCTTTGTTTAAAAAAGGAAGACATCTCCTTCGTCCTGGAATGAAAAGCCTCATCCTGAGAGCAGATGCGGCGGAGACGGAGGAATTGTGAGAAAGGGATAGCATTTTTGAAAGAGACAGGGTGGGAAGAGGAATAGTCCAGGTAGCTGTGAGAGTCTGTAGGCTTATAGTAGATATCAGTAGATAAGCTGTCTCCAGAGATGGAGACAGAAAGATCAAGAAAGGGGAGGGAGGTGTCGGAAATGGACCAGGTAAATTTGAGGGCAGGGTGAAAGTTGGAGGCAAAGATAATGAAATC
The DNA here is from genome assembly GCF_048418815.1 of Hemitrygon akajei. NCBI lineage: Eukaryota > Metazoa > Chordata > Chondrichthyes > Myliobatiformes > Dasyatidae > Hemitrygon > Hemitrygon akajei. Next base: position 594,932 of record NC_133152.1, on the reverse strand, counting down.
AATAAGTTCAGCATGCGTGCAGGAGGCAGCGCCAATGGAAAAGAGTGGGACGGATACCTGTATAGACTTGGAACATGGACTGTTCCACAAAGCCAACAAAAAGGCAGGCATAACTGTTAATTTATGTTAATTAACTTCCGTTAATGCCTCTCCTCCAACACCATCCGCCCTGCTCTGCTGGGTGAGAAGCTGACAGTGATGCAGGTGGATGCTTCCCTGGTGTCATGGATTATTGATTACCTGACTGGCAGACCACAGTACATGCGCTTGCAACACTGTGTGTCAGACAGAGTGGTCAGCAGCACTGGGGCTCCACAGGGGACTGTCCTGTCTCCCTTTCTCTTTACCATCTACACCTCAGAATTCAACTACAACACAGAATCTTGCCATCTTCAGAAGTTTTCTGATGACTCTGACTAAGACTAAGGAGCTGATGGTGGACCTGAGGAGGTCTAAACAGGTGACCCCTGTTTCCATCCAAGGGGTCAGTGTGGACATGGCAGAGGATTACAAATACCTGAGGATACGAATTGATAATAAACTGGACTGGTCAAAAAACACTGAGGCTGTCTACAAGAAGGGTCAGAGCCGTCTGTATTTCCTGAGGAGACTGAGGTCCTTTAACATCTGCTGGACAACGCTGAGCATGTTCTACGAGGCTGTGGTGGCCAGTGCTATCATGTTTGCTGTTGTGTGCTGGGGCAGCAGGCTGAGGGTAGCAGACACCAACAGAATCAGCAAACTCATTTGTAAGGCCAGTGATGTTGTGGGGGTGGAACTGGACTCTCTGACGGTGGTGTCTGAAAAGATGATGCTGTCCAAGTTGCATGCCATCTTGGACAATGACTCCCATCCACTCCATTATGTACTGGTTAGGCACAGGAGTACATTCAGCCAGAGACTCATTCCACCAAGATGCAACACTCAGCATCATAGGAAGTCATTCCTGCCTGTGGCCATCAAACTTTACAACTCCTCCCTCGGAGTGTCAGACACCCTGAGCCAATAGGCTGGTCCTGGACTTATTTCCACTTGGCATGATCAATTTATTATTTAATTATTTATGGTTTTATATTGCTATATTTCTTCACTATCCTTGGTTGGTGTGGGTGTAATGAAACCCACTTTCCCTCGGGATCGTTAAAGTATGTCTGTCTGTCTTTTGCACCTCAGTTACAACCATTCCTACTAGCTACCAAGATATCACATCTTGGTAACAAGACATCAGCTAGTTCTTGTCATCAGACCTGATCTTAACATAACACTTCAATTGGTAGAAAATTGTTTTTCTACTTAACTTGAAGATACAAATTTCTCGTGCCTGATAAAGTTGGAATTATATTTTCTTGTGGATGTCTCAAATCCTCAGGTTTAGATACCAGCTGTGCCTGGGAAGTCCAGTTCCATTCCTGGAGCCTTTTGTCCACTGAACTTTTGACACAGCTTTGGACTCTTGGCCCCTGACAACCTTTTTTTTCCTTAATCAGCTCTCAAATGTTGCTAAACTGTCATTCGTTGCCACTTTCTTGCTGTTTCCCTGCTCATCATATCCTCTTACACCTCCCACTGTCCAGACTGAAACTTTGCACTCTGCTGACCCATCTCTGATTTCTGATGCTGCTCCATTGAACATTCAACTTATGGTTCTGCATTCTGCTTTCAGACTTTAGAGAACACAACCCTTTGGAAGGAGTGAAAATGACCCATAATGTTGAAATGAGCAGGGAATGAGGTGGTTAACTACTAATATTCTTCTTCCTCGGCCCAGAAATTTGAGGGACAAACAACATGTCAGACATAACTGCAGTCAGCTCGTATTCTTCAGTCTGCAGAAAGTCATGTAGGAAATTCAAGGGAAACCTTTTCACTCACAGAGTGCTGACTGTTTGGAACCCATCACCACAGGGAGAGTGAGAGGTGAACAATAGGGAATGATTTAAAAGGACTATCATGGAACAGAAACACTGGCAGGGAGCAGCAATGGAGAGTTGGCTCCCTTATGTACACTAGCTGTGTTGCAGATTCACCAAGTAACTGAGACAGAGTTTAAAATAGCACAAATTTATTTGTCACAGATCCAGAATATTGAACTCCAGGCCCACTTAATGAGAACATCAGCAATAGAAACTCCTCCCATGTCCAGCAACCAGGATCCAGAACTGGGTGTGTTTAGCAGTAGCAATAACTGCAGAGTTTGACACCAGTCACTAGTGAACTTGCCTTTGGATTTGGTAACTGTGACGGTTAAGCATATCTTAATTACACTTTCTCCCCAGTGTGAACTCGGTAGTGCTTCCGAAGATTGGATGAATGATTGAACCCCTTCCCACATTCAGAGCATGTGAATGGCCTCTCTCCAGTGTGAACCCGCAGATGTTCCTTCAGGTCAGATGATCGACTGAATCCCTTCCCACAATATGAGCATGTGAATGGTCTCTCCCAGGTGTGAACTCGCTGATGTACCTTCAATTGTGATGACTGACTGAATCCCTTCCCACATTCAGCGCAGGGGAACAACATCTCCCCAGTGTGCACTTGTTGATGTTCCCTTAGGTGAGATGAGTGAGTGAATCCCTTCCCACAATGTGAGCAGGTGAATGGCTTCTCCCCAGTGTGAACTTGCTGGCATGCCAGTAAGTTAGATAACTGAGTGAATCCCTTCCCACAGTCTGAGCAGGTGAATGGTTTCTCCCTAGTGTGAACTCGCTGGTGTGCCAGTAAGTTAGATAACTGAGTGAATCTCTTCCCACAGTCTGAGCAGGTGAATGGTTTCTCCCCGGTGTGAACTCGCTGATGTGCCAGTAGGTTAGATAACTGAGTGAATCCCTTCCCACAATCTGAACAGGTGAATGGCCCCTCCCCAGTGTGAACTCGCTGATATACCTTCAATTGAGATGACTGAGTGAATCCTTTCCCACATTCAGAACAGGTGAACGACCTCTCTCCAGAGTGAACCCGCAGATGTTGCTTCAGGTCAGATGATCGAGTGAATCCCTTCCCACAGTCTGAACAGATGAATGGCCTCCCTCCAGTGTGAACTCGCTGATGGTCCTTCAAGTGAGATGAGTGACTGAATGCCTTCCCACAATGTGAGCAGGTAAATGGCTTCTCCCCAGTGTGAACTCGCTGGTGTGCCAGTATTGGAGTATAAATATTGTTGTGTAACCAAAACTATGTAGTCAGTTTTGAAACTTGCTATTTGCTATGCATGTATCCAATTCAGTAGGAGAATGAAATCTTAAGAATGTAGAAGACAATGGTGTGTTAATGAGAGATAGCTAAGAGATGTAGATTAGAACATGAATAAGTCACGAAATCTTAAGAATGTAGATTATAATAGTGTGTTAATGAGAGGTAGCTAAAGAGATGTAGATTAGAACATGATTAAGTCACGAAATCTTAAGAATGTAGATTATAATAGTGTGTTAATGAGAGGTAGCTAAAGAGATGTAGATTAGAACATGATTAAGTCAATGGGTAGAAACAATAGTGGCGGATGTACGTGTGATACACAACTATAGACCGATTGCGTATGCTAATACAACTAAACCAGGAGATTGCTATAAAAAATACTGTGTCCAAGGATCGGAGGGCAATCAGCGACTAGCTCAATGACTGTCTCAGCTTTGATTTGCAAATTAAAGTTTAACCCTTCTTGAAGAATCTTCCGCGTCTCCTGGTCATTTGTGGGGCACGAGAAACCACGACAAAATTGGCCACCGCGGCAGGACCGGAAAGAGACCCGCGGAAAGGAAACGGCAGATTAGAGACGCTTCCCAGTCCTCTGGGGACCCCCACAAGGCTAACAGAATTAAGGGTGCACCCAAACAAAAGGTAAGCGCTTTTTGCACAATTTGGACTAAGAATTCTGTTGGCTTTGGGGAGGTCTTGGAGTCTCAGAAGTGTGGAACCACTGCCGAAGTGTCTCTCCGGTCCAAAGAATCTGGTAGAATTGGGGGTTAACAGGAGGCTCAGAGGATTGATCAAGAACACTGCAGTGAGGGTAAGTACAAATAAGTTAATAAGAAGTTAAGAAAAATTCCACGTGGTGTTGGTAAATCCCTGTGGATACCGCTTCGTATGAAACGAAGGGCTGAACGGGCAGGGAAAGGAAAATAGAGAAAATCCTCGTGGTTACCGCCTTAAGAGATAAGGGTCTGAATAGACGAGGTGCAAAGAGCAAGTTCTGTGGGTACCGCTCCTAATAGAGGTCTGTACGGGCAGAACAGAATAGACTAGGCATAGAATTAGAGTAAATAATATTATCCAGTAAACGAACTGTGAATCTCTGAAATACCTTAAAAAGAGAGAATAACATGACAGGTAAAGGAACGGCAGTAGAGATTCTGAGCAAAAAATTCCCGATAAATAAATATGAGATCACAAAAACTTCAGAAAAATGGGAAAAAAGAACCAAAAACCTGGTCACAAAGTGGCCAAGAGAAGGAACGTTTTATGTAAGTTTGTGCGAAGAAATGGAGGGACTAATTAAAAATTACAAACCAAAAGATAAATCTAAGCAAAGAGGGCAAAAAAGAGAACGAGAAATGGAAGTGCTAAAACTCTTCAGAACGGAGGGAGAAAGGCTGAGGAGGACAGGTAGAATATTGATTACAAGCGAGGAAGACACTAAGGTGCTGGAGAAACAGCCTGTTAGAGAGAGAGGAGGGTACGGTGAGAAGCTGGCTTCCGCTCCGTACCCGGATGCGAAAGAAACAGAAAAACCCCCTCCCTATAATGAGGAAGGAACCCCTAAGCAGTGCCCCCTGCTGACGGGAACAGTAAACATGCAGGGAGAAGTACAAGCTTGGGATAATGAGGAGGAAAAAAGACAATACGAGAAGGAAAAAGCGGCGATATGGAAGGAGATACAGGCAGAAAGGCTAAAGGTGGAACAGGCACAGAGAGAAATGGAAGAAGGGATTGAACGGATGAAATACTTGAGAAAGGAAAAGGAGTATGAGGAGTATCGGTTATACTATAGAAATAAACAGACTAGAAAAGAAAGTGGCTCATCAGGGCAGGAAGAGATGAGGCATTCAAAAAGAAGTGGAAAAAAGATAGGAGATAAGAGTCTTGGAGAAACACAAGAGAGAAGGGAATCAAGCACGAGTAAGGATCATGAGGAGTCCCTGCCACAGGTGTACAGACACGGACAGGAAGAAAGAGAAGGTGACTCATTGGAGGAGCAAGAGTTAAGTGGAGAGAGAGAGGATGCGAGAATTTGTGGGGAAGAGGTAGGAGGCAGAAGCCTAGAAGAGCAGAGGGAGGCGGTCGGGGAGCGACTTGCGGAAGTAGAGAGAGAGCCAGATAAGTTACTGAGAGGGGATTGCCAGAGGAGATGCGAAAAATACTCCAGGGGCCAACCAAGTATTGAATCAAGACAGAAAGGAAGGACTCCACAAGGAGATCGAGGGAAGAAGAGGACCCCGGAGACATTTGTGTGGGAGGCAGTAAAGACATACCCTGAGACAGATGGGGAGTCAGGTGAGGAGGAGAGCCAGGGCAGGTGGGAAAAAGGAGGAAGAATGATGCCGTTGTTAATAAAAGGATCAGGACAAGTGCAGTATATCCCTTGGGGATCCCAGGACCTAGAAGGGCTGAAAAACACTCTGCCCAATCTACATGAAGGAGCAGGGAAATGGATTAGAGCCTTTGAAGAAGAAACGGTGGGACGATTATTGGCTATGGGAGATTTGAAGGCACTATTGATAAGGTTGATGGGAACCTCCAAATGGAGGGACCGATCATACTGTAAGACAAGGGCAGGAAAACCCCATGCCAATAATCATCTTTGGAGGAGCATTCCCAGAAATGCCCTATCAGGAACAGACTAAATTCAAACAGCCCAGACAGGACTGGAAGTCCCAAGGAGGGGGACAGAGGAGCTATAGGCAGAGGGGACCAGTGAAGAAACAGGGGGAAAGAGAGGTAGAGAGATTGTGCTGGGGATGTAATCAGCCAGGTCACATGAGAAGAGATTGTCTGTTTACACCATGGCCTGTCACACACCAGCAGGAACCGATAAGAAGGGAACTAAAGTTTAGCCAAGGACCAGCCCCCACAGGCCCAAGAGGACCTGTGAACCCCTATGCGAGGTATTAGGGGTGCGCCGAGAACTTGAGTGGGAAGGGACATTACCCAATGATAACAAGGGAGGCAGACGAGGAACCCATTGTTCAGGTTATGTTAGAAGGGCAATTGACACCAATGATGATAGATACCGGAGCCACGTACACTTGTGTACAGCCACAGTATGCCCTTCACCTTCCCATGTCAGGAAAGTTTATTAAGACGGTAGGGTTCTCGGGGAAAACACAGTTGACACAGTGCACGGCTCCAGTGCGGTTGAGAATGGGAAATAAAGGAATTGTTTTGCCGGTGCTAGTATTTAAAGGAACTCCGATTAATTTGTTAGGCAGAGATGCCTTATTGAAACTGAAATTAAAATTAGAATGCACCAGAAATGGGCTGAGTGTGGAAAGAGCAGGGGCTCAATTGATAGTGCGAGAAGACAAGAAGGCTAATGTCTTTTGGATAGGAGACATCGCAGATCAGATTCAGGAAACCTGGGAAAAATGGAAAAAGGGCGTGCAGGCTATATTACCCAGGGCTGTAATGTCCAAATCTGAGCTACATTGTACAGTGATTTTTGACGAGACTCAGAACAGGGAGTTAGAGGAGAGATGGCACCTGGAGGCATGTACCCAACAGCACCTGGAAGGGGAGGCTGTGATAATTGGAAAGCAAGGGGCAGCTTTACAAGTTAAGTGGAACACCTTTTTAGAAAAATGGTACAGGATGCCGGAGGCTGCGCCCCACGTAATGTTGTTGGTAAACAAGGGATATCAGTCTAAAGACTTAGGACCCTTAGTTAAGAGTGCTGAAACCGTAACAGTGTGGAGGAAAATCACGCCAGAGGTGTGGATATCAGAAGACAACAATTGCATTAAAATAATGGTAAGTGTAGATATGGTAGGGACAGTGAGAGAGATCGAAATAACTCCCCAACCACACCTGCCCTTGCTGGGAAAGGAAAGAGGCCAGCAGAAAGATAGAAGGTTAGATGAGTTGCCGTCTATTCTGTGGTCACAGCATGACACGGACGTAGGGAAAATAAAAACAGCTAGTCCGGTGGAAATAAGGCTGAAAAGGGGAGCAATTCCACCCAGGAGACCACAATACCCTCTAAGACCAGAAGCAGAAAAGGGAATAGCATCAACAGTGCAGGGGTTGCTTGAAATAGGAGTGCAAATAGTCCATGCAATACCCCGTTGCTGCCGGTCTTAAAAGCAGATAAATCTAAGTGGAGATTGGTGCATGATTTGCAAGCGGTAAATGATGTGGTAGAGGACTGGCCAGCGGTAGTCCCCAACCCACACACGCTTTTGACTAATGTTCCACCAGAAGCAAGTTACTTCTCAGTGATTGATTTGTGTTCGGCTTTCTTCAGCATTCCTCTAGCTGACCAGTGTCAGTATCTGTTTGCATTTACTTACAGAGGTGCTCAGTATACCTATACCAGAATGCCGCAAGGTTTTAAACATTCACCACACGTTTTTAATCAGGTGTTGAAGGCAGACCTAGAGTGCATGCCATTGGAAAGTACATTGTTACAGTATGTGGATGACCTGTTGATTTGCTCCCACAGTGAGGAACAGTGTGAGCAGGACACTATAACTCTGTTAGAGAAGCTGGCGCACGGAGGACATAAAGTATCCAAAAAGAAACTGCAATTTTGCACGCAACAAGTGGAATACTTAGGCAGGGTAATATCCAAGGGAGTGATGGCGATAGCACCAGATCAGATTGAGGCAATAACTAAGGCCCCAAAACCCCAGACTGTAGGGCAGATGGTGACGTTTTTGGGAATGGCAGGGTACAGCTCAGATTGGATAGGAGAATATGCTGAGATTGTGGCACCTTTGAGAAAGATAATGAAAGAAGCAGGACATACAAATTTGAAGAACGGCTTACAGTGGAATGGAGAGGCGGAGATAGCTTTCAATACTATTAAGCAGGAATTGCAGTCAGCACCAGCATTAGCTTTGCCTGACTACGAGAAGGTTTTTCATTTGTATGTATCCAACCGACAGGAGGGTTATGTCACAGCGGTTCTAACACAGGAGACAGGCACAGGAAAAGCAAAGCAGCCGATAGCATACAGTACGAGACTAGATGAGGTGGCTCAGGGGTATCCACCTTGTTATCAGGGATTGGCGGCGCTGTACTATGCATATGAAAAGGCATCATCTGTAACCCTGGGCTATCCTGTGACTCTGTACACACACCACAAAGTAGCAGAATTGCTGGAAAGAGGGAAATTTGTGCTGACGCCAGCCAGGATAGCAGCGTATCAGATGCTAGTGACATTTCCTGACATAACTATACAGAGATGCACTACCAGAAATATAGCCGATTTTGTCCCTTTGGACTATGAAGGAGAACCCCATGAATGTGTAGGGAAGACTATGGCATTTGCCAAATTGAGAGCAGATTTACGGTCAGAACCACTAGAGGATGCAGATAAAAAGGTTCTGTTCGTAGATGGCTCTTGTTATAGGGATTATGATGGAAATCATGCAGGGTTCTCAGTAGTGCAGCAGGATCAGTCGAGCTATAAGATTATTAGGATGGAGTCCTGTCCCCAACTGTGTTCCGCCCAACTAGCAGAAATCAAAGCCCTGACAGCTGCGTGTGAAATGATGGAAGGTGAGAAAGTAGACATCTATACTGATCCGGCATATGCTCATGGAGTACGCCATTTGTTCGGGGCAGTGTGGAAGCAGAGAGGTTTTAAAACAAGTAGTGGAGATCCCATACAACATTGTCAGCAAATTCTAGACTTAATAAAAGCCATAATGAAACCTAAAGCATTGGCTATAGTAAAATGCCAGGCACATAAAAAGGGAAATGATGTAATAACAAAGGGAAATCAAGCTGTGGACGAGGCAGCCAGAAAAGCATCTGGGTGTACATCAGCTGTCATTGCGCCCCAGGTAAGCCTAACTCCAGAACCTGAGGTAGAGGACCTAATTGAAATACAAGGTAAGGCAACTTTGGCAGAACAGACAATGTGGAGAAAAAGGGGGGCCAAGCAGAACCCGGAAGGCTTGTGGAGCATGGAAGACAATTTGTTGGTAGCACCCACCCCTCTACTGACGATTCTGATTTCAGAAGCGCATGGGATTGACCATTGTGCAAGGGGGGAAGTGATAAAGAAAATAAAGAAGGATGGTTTTTGGTCACCTTATTTACAGGCTTCAGTGGACTTTGTCTTGTCACAGTGCGAGGTATGCGCACAGAATAATGTTTGGAAGGGAATTACAACCCCAATAGGTCATATTCCTGTACCTGAAGGACCATTTAAACATCTAGTGATCGATTACGTAGACATGATAAAGACAGTGAGAGGGAAAAGATACATGCTGGTAGTAATTGATCGATTTAGCAGATGGGTGGAGGCGGTACCTTCAAGAGATCAAGGGGCAAAGACAGTGGTAAAATTTCTGACAAATGAAGTGATCCCAAGGTTTGGAATACCTACAGAAGTTAGCTCAGACAATGGTTCAGCTTTTATCCAGAAAGTGGTCAAACTAGTACTACAGGCGCTGAGGATAAAGCAAAGATTTGGATGTGTATACCACCCTCAGTCGCAGAGCATGGTAGAGAGAATTAATGGAACCCTGAAAGCCAAACTAAACAAAATTTGTGCAGACACTAAACTTAATTGGGTCGATGCTTTACCGTTGGCATTGATGAGTTACCGCATGCAAACTAATCGAATGACATGCCTGACACCGCATGAGATGCTCACTGGGAAGCTATCATACCTGTGATAGGGGTAAGCAAAAATGTTGAATGGATAAACTATATATACTACAATCAACAGAGATTCATCAACTACACCGAAGATACACTGGAGGCCTTAGGGCAACAGCTGGATGCAACTAGCAGGATGACGTGGCAAAACAGACAGGTACTGGATTGGCTTCTGGCAGTAAAAGGGGGTGTGTGTGTAATGTTTGGAGAACAATGCTGCACTTTCATACCGAACAATACTAGCCTAGAAGGGTCTTTCACCAGAGCAATGAATAAATTAAAGAATCTGCGGACAGGGGTCAAACAGAACGCAGGATTTGAACATCAGTTCTTTGATTGGTTGGAAAGTAGACTCGGAGGATGGGGAGCATGGCTGACTAAAATGGCAATAACTGTCAGTATTATATTGTTGAGCTGTGCGCTTGTGCTGTGCTGTTTTCCTTGTCTCAAATCTCTTGTAGTGCGTGCTGCAACCAAACAATTTCCAATGCTCGTGGCAATTACTGAAGCAAGCTTAGTGGAGAAACACCGAAAATGTATCGTTACAGCCTACAACACCTGCAGGATGAACAAGAGCAAAACGACAGTGTGGGAGTAGATTGTAAGGGCTTCTGAGTCTTTTTCCCTGTCTCAGGTACAGAGGGACAGGTTTTTGGCTCAGTGCCAATACTTTGAGGTCTTGGCGCAGAAAATTATAGTTTAACCCGAGATTTGGGAATAAGTGCTTGAGTTCATTGGGGCTTTTGTGTGCAGACTCTTAGTCTTTTCTCTGTGTGAGACCCTCTGGGTCTCAAAGGGGGGATATATTGGAGTATAAATTTTGCTATGTAACCAAAACTTTGTAGTCAGTTTTGAAACTTGCTATTTGCTATGCATGTATCCAATTCAGTGGAGAATGAAATCTTAAGAATGTAGAAGACAATGGTGTGTTAATGAGAGGTAGCTAAGAGATGTAGATTAGAATATGATTAAGTCACGAAATCTTAAGAATGTAGAAGACAATGGTGTGTTAATGAGAGGTAGCTAAAGAGATGTAGATTAGAACATGATTAAGTCAATGGGTAGAAACAATAGTGGTGGATGTATGTGTGATACGCAACTATAGACCGATTGCATATGCTAATGCAACTAAACCAGGAGATTGCTATAAAAAATACTGTGTCCAAGGATCGGTGGGCAATCAGCGACTAGCTCAATGACTGTCTCAGCTTTGATTTGCAAATTAAAGTTTAATACTTCTTGAAGAATCTTCTGCGTCTCCTGGTCATTTGTGGGGCACGAGAAACCACGACACCAGTAAGTTAGATAACTGAATGAATCTCCACAATTTGAGCAGGTAAATGGCCTCTCCCCAGTATGAATTCGCTGATGCACATTCAATTGGGATGAACGAGTGAATCCCTTCCCACAGTCTAAGCAGGTGAACAACATCTCCCCAGTGTGATCTGACTCATGTGCCAATCAGTCAGACGAGCAAGTGAATCCCATCCCACAGTCTGAGCAGGTGTATGGCCTCTCCCCAGTCTGACTGACTAGCGTATATGTCAGTGGGTTGACACAGTGAACCTTTTTCCCTACAGACTGAACACATGAACAGTGTCTCTGCCGTGAGAACTCGCAGATGTGTCAGATCAGATTACTCAGTTAATCCCCTCCCACTTGTGAAACAATTAAACAGTCTCTCTTCCTTGTCAATTCACTGGTATGTCTGCTGGTCAGTTCAGTGTGTTACTTTTTTCCCACCAACACAGGACAGTCTTTCACTGCTGTGAAATTTCTGTTGAATGATCAGCTTGGATGACAGAATGAATCGCTTCCCACAGACAGAACAGATCAGCAAATGCTGGTGTGTTCTTGGCACCCCGATTCCAGTGGACTCACTGAGATATGTCTTCCTCTCCTAGGATCAACAACAGATATATTAGTGTTATAAAGGAAATATCTGGTCACTCCTTAAATACCTGACAGACTTTAGAACTGATGTTGTGTTTGAGACTCCTGCACACAAATTCTTCATTTCTAACCTATAAAAAGATTTACAATAGACATCAATGGGTGAAGGACGGTATTTCACATGAGATAATGTCTGATATCACACAATTACAGCGAGGTTCAACCCAAGTAGGAGGAACAACTCCTGATCTTCTAACTCAGCATGGATCAGGCACCTGGACTGACCATCCAGTTGTCTATCACCAAGGTCCATTCCTGCCTGTTTTCAGTGACGTGGCTCAGTTTCTCTCTCTCCATTAGTAATATTTCAAGTTCTGGTTACAAAAAGCACATGTTACATGGCTAATGCTGCAGACTTTCAGATTACTCTAACCACTCCCCACCAGGTGACTGTTGGTGTTGAACTGATCTATTGCAATGCCAATATGAATGGAAGGGCAGTTGTCTTTCCCATTGGATTGCGGCACTTTTGTGATGTGAAAGCTACAGGTGACTTGTTACCCAAGACAGGCGTGTTTGATATCAGAGAGAATGGTACAAAACATGTTCTCATGGGTCTAGAGAAAGAAGTAAAACATGAGTTTTTTTTTTGCCACAGTAAGTCTACAATGGATGCAAGCTCATTGGATCACCATGACAATATGTCAGGATGCTGCTTATTGACTACAGCTCAGTGATTAACTCAATCACTCCTAAAGTTCTGATTGAAAAGCTCAAGACCTAGGCTTTTGTACCTCCCTATGCAACTGGCTGCTCAGCTTCCTCACTGGAATATCACAATCTGTGCGAATCAGAAATAACTTCTCCACCTCGCTGACATTTAATGCTGATGCATCTCAAGGTTGTATGCTTAGCCTCTGCTCTACTCCCTCTACACCCATGCCACAACTCAAATGCAATGTATGAATTTGTTGATGACAACTATTGTTGGCAGAAGTTTGGATGGTGAGATATATGATAGTTGAATATTGTCACAGCAACAACCTTGAACTCAATGTCAGTAAGTCACAATCCACTGATTGTGGACTTCAGAAAGGGTAAGACAAGGGAACACACACCATTTCTCAAAAAGGGATCAGATCAGATCAGAAAGAGCGAGCAATTTTAAGTTCTTGAGTGTCATCTTCTTTGAGGATCAAAACTGGGCCCCACAAAATAATGCAGCTACAAAGAAGGCATGAGAGGCTATATTTCATTAGGAATTTGAGGTACGTTGATATGTCACCAAAGACACTTGCAAATTTCTACAGATGTACTTTGTAGAGCATCCTAACTGGCTACATTAGGGGGGGTTGCTACTACACAGGATGGAAAGAAGCTGCAGAGTTGTAAACTCTATCCATCATGGGCACTAGCTTCCAAAGTATCCAGAAAGTGCTCAGGAGCAATAACTCAAAAAGGTGGTATCCATCATTAAGGACTCCCATCACTCAGGACATGCCCTCTTCTCATTGCTACCTTTCAGGTAGACAGTACAGAAAGCGCACTCAAAGATTCAGGAACACCTTCTTCCCCTCTGGCATATTTCTGAACAGACAATGAACATGGCCTATTTTTGTATGTCTGTTTTAAAATAATTTAAAATACATAAAAACACAAAATGCTGGCAAAACTCAGCATTTTGTGTTTTTATTTATTTCCAGCATCTGCAGATTCACTCGTGTTGCCGTTGTATTTAAAATACATACTTACATAATTTCATAATACATACATAATTGTTTCTATATTTATCATGTACTGCATTGTACTTGTTGCCGCAAAAACAAATTTCACGACGTATGCCAGTGATATTAAACCTGATTCTGAGCGAAACCGTCTAACCACCAAGGTCACAACGATGCGCATGCGCTACAGAAATAGCGCCACGTTCTTCCCTCACGCGCCGAAAGCTCCCCAGAACCCGGGAACGGATCGTGAGAGAGAAAGAAAGTACTGGGAATGTCCCAGTCGGCGGGACCACGGTGTGTCCAGAGCTCGCAAGAATTGTCCCTCTGTCGCGGTATGGACGCCGGTGATGTTCTAGGTCCGCCCACAACCCCGCTCCTTCCTGCTGCGGATCCTCCAGCCAGTTGTCCATTGAGCGCATGCGCGTTTATCGGATACTAGCTCTGACCCTTACGCATGCGCATCTATCGCTGGCTCGCCGACTCTGAAGCGCGGAGAGTTCTGGGTAAGCAATGTTCCTGTGTCCGGTTCTATGCCAGTTGTCTCAATTCTGCAGCTACTTTGATGCAGCAAGCTCTCACACACAATCCACTCATTGACAACAGGCAATCCGTGTGACAGCTGTCCAACTCATTTACAAATGCAGATATAAAACACAGATTCTGCAGATGCTGGTAATAAACGGTAGAGCGACACACACAAAGTGCTGCAGGAACTCAGCAGGTCAGGCACCCTTTGTCCTCTCCCGGGTCTGTAACGCCCAGTTACCCACAACCTTCACCACCCTGACTCTGGGGCATCCATCCCCTTCCGTCATCCTTTCCACATCCATCTCTGCAACAAAGCCCCTCTCCTGTGTTTGAAACACCAACCTTCCTCCTACTCAGATGGTGGCAAGTAGTGTGATAGATCAGATGGTTGAATGATGTCGCAAAAACAACCTTATACTCAGCATCAGTAACACCAAGGAGGTTATACCACAACACAGCAAGGGATCAGTAATGGAAAGAGAGAACAATTTCACATTCCTGGGTGTCAACATCTCTCAGATCAACAAAATGCAATTACAAAGAAGGCGCAACAGCGGCTATATTTCATTAAGAGTTTGAGAAGATTTGGTATGTCACCAAAGACTTGCAAATTTCTACAGATGTACCGTGGAGAGCATTCTAACAGGTTGCCACACTATCTGGCCATTGCAGAGGATCGGAAAAAGCTGCAGAAAATCGTAAACTCAGAAAGCTCCATCATTGACACTAGCCTTCCAAGTATCAAGGTCACCATTAAAATGTAATGCCTCAAGAAGGTGTCATCCATCATTGAGGACCCCCAGAACCCAGGACATGCCCTCATTGCTGCCATCAAGGAGGAGGTACACACTCAACATTTCAGGAACAGCTTCCTCCCCACTGACGTTAGATTTATAAATGGACAATTAAACTATGAACACATCTATAGTTTTATCACTGTGTATTGCAATGAGCTGCTACAAAACAAGATATTTCATGACATATGCCAGTGATATTAAACCTGATTCTGATTCAGATAGTTGATTGTTTCTGACAGTTTCAATGCTCATCCACTTCTCAAATGTTGTAAAAGGACCAGCTCCCACCACCAATCCAGGCAGTATGAGGGAAAAATCTCTTCCTTAGATCCCTCTAAACTACTGACTCCTCTGCTTAAACCTATGCCCCCGGTCGTAGAAACTTCTACCTCAGGTGCATGGCCAACATGCGCCTCAGTGAGGCCTTTGATAATGTGCAGCATGGTGGGAAATCAAATCACATGGGATCCAGGCTAGTTGGATACATAGTTGGCTTGATAGTATGAATTCAGAAGGTGATTCATTTCTCAGCCCCATGATCCGTAACCAGACCTCGGAGAGCTGTCAGCCATTTCTGAGGCACACGCATATCGCTGGGACTGTTAGGTGTGATGAGAAAACCAGATGGAGATGGGGTCCAGAGTTAACCCCCCCTGTGAACTATGCTGCTAATGAGAGAGAGAGATAAAGGGGGGGGGGGAGGCAGCCTGCTGCAGATGGGAGAGAGAGAGAGACAAGGAGTAAAGTTATGGCCATGGATGATTTAGTATTATGGCTTCTTCGCTGATTGTTGACTTTAGTGCCAAGGACATTTTGTGTTTGTGTGGATCCCTGTTGACACAGCAAGGAGGAGCCAGGTGATGGACATGGACAGTTGATGGATGGCTGGTACCCCGGCAGGGGAGATAAAAGACGAGTCTGCTGAGACACCGGCAGACACACCACTGGACACTGAAAGAGTGTTGTGCACCCACAGGAAGGTGGGGACTTGGAGGATCGATTCGGGGGAATCGGTCAGAGGCTCACAGTGTGTGAAGGCAGACCGGTGGGGGCTTGTGTGTGTGTCCACCCTCACCTGGGTGACAAGCTCATCACTGAAGAACGGTCTGGCCTGGAACGGACGGGTCATAGTCGTTCACAGCACAACAGAACAAGAAGACAACGAAAGGTTTGCCTGCTGCAGCTGCTCATCTCACACTCGCTCTCTCTTTCTCTCTCTCTCCAACGGTACCACAGCAACTACCTCGACTTAAACTAAACTGAACTCTGCATCATCTTAAGACTATTCATTTACCCCTAGACTTTGATAGAGCTTGGTTTTGATTTATATTTCCACACTTCTGTATATATCATTGCTATATATCATAACCTGTTGTATATGTATATTTGCATTTTTAATACTGTATTACTTAGTTTACTAATAAACACTTTTAGTTACAGTACCACCAGACTCCAACGTATCATTCCATTTCTGCTGATATGGTAACCCAGTCATGGGGTACGTGACAGGGACCATGACAGATAGATGGGTCTCTCATCATGGGGATTTCTGAGTAGAGAGGCAGCCATGGGTGACAATACTAGCACTTTCCCTGGCAGTTGATAGTGTGTATTTGAATGTGCAGGTATTCATCAGTACTGGAAAAAAGACCAGTGACCGTGAGGGACAGACTGGACTCGTTCAGAATCAGGTTTAATATAACACCATACAACACAAGCAGAATTAGGCAATTTGGTTAATTGAGTCTGCTCTGCCATTCAATCATGGCTGATCCTTTTTTCCCCTCCTCAGCCCCACTCACTAGTCTTCTCCCTGCCTTTTCAAATCAAGAACCTTTCAAGTTCTGCCTTGAATCAAAACTATCAAGTTTTCCCCACACACAGAGCATGTGAGTGGCCTTTCCTTACAGATGTGTAGGTTTGGCTGAGTGACAGAAGGACAATAATATCGCCCTGTTTGGCAATTCATCAAGTCATATGTCAGAGTGAATCCCTTGCCCAGTCGATGCAGTTGAGGAACTGATCTCTAGTGAACAAATGCTGGTGTGTTCTCTCCAACTGAATTCCAGTGTATTTCACTAATTAAAGAGAGAAACCCTAATTTCGGCTGGGATGAGATATTTCTTCATCCCTGAGGGTTAACAACAGATATATTGGTATTACAAAGGAAATATCTAATCACTCCTTAAATATCAGGACAGAGAAAGCAGAGAAATTGTCATTTCTAACCTGTAAAAAGGAATACTAAAGACATCAATAGGTGAAGGACAGCATTTCAGATGAGATAATTTTAGTAATATGATATCTATCATCATGCTGTTACAGCAAGGTTCAACACTTTGTAGGAACAACTCTTAACCTTATAAATGGGGACGGATCAGGCATCCAGACTGACCTTTCTGTTTCTGACTGTTTTTCCGTCTGTACCAGAATGGGCCATTTCAGCCCATCTTCAATTTGTGACGTGGCTCATTTTGTCGCTCTCTATTAGTGTTATTTCAAGGACTAAACTGAAATCAATGAAACTTGCTCAACAGCTGTGTCAGGGCTTGAATGCAATTCCTTCTTACTAAGTGATATCAATAGAGGTTGGTAACAACTGGGCATCACTTCCAGATGAGCTCAATGTCTTCTATGTTCACTCTGACTGTCAAAACATGAAGGAAATTTCACGAATTCGCCCAGCCCTTGATAATCTCTGTGGTCGATGGGAGAGCATCCTTCAGGAGAGTGAGCCCATGGAAAGCAACATGAATAGATGCCGCAATTGGCCGAGTCATGAAGACCTGTGCTAATCAACTGAATGGAGTGCTCACCAATACCTTCAGCCTTTCGCCTCGGTAGTCTGAGGTAGCCACTTGCTTCAAACAGGCCTCAATTATACTGTGGTAACCTGCCTCAATGACTATCATCCAGTAGCACTTACATCCACTGTGATGAGAGGTTGATGATGAAGCACACTAACTCCTGCCTGAGAAGCTACTTGGATCCACTCCAATTTGTCTACCAGCACAGATGACAGCATATGACATTTCATTGGCTCTTCTTTAATGCTGAGAATATCTGGAGAGCAAAGATGCATACATCAGAATGCTCTTTATCAACTACAGGTTGGCATTCAATACTATCATCCCCTCAAAACTAATCAAGGAACTTTAAGACCTTGGTCTCAATAACTCTTCATGCATTTGGATCCTCGATTTTCTCACTTTCAGACCCTAGTTAGTTTGGATTGGTCACTCCACAATCTCCATCAGTCCAGTTGCACCACACAGCTGTATGCTTAGCTCCCTGCTCTACCTACTTTACAGTAATGAGAGTGTGGCTAAGCAAGACTCCAATATCTTATTTAGGTTTGTTGATGACAACACTGTTGTTGGCTGAATCAGCATGTAGAAGACTGGATTGAAAATCTGCCTGAGTGGTGCCACAACTTACTTAATGCCAACAAGACCAATTATTGACCTCAGAATGCCAACAGGACCAATTATTGACCTCAGAATGAGAAAATGGAGGTCCATGAACCATTCCTCACTGGAGGATCAAAGGTGGAGAGTGTCAGCAACTTCAAATTCCTTGGTGTTATCATTTCAGAGAATCTGTCCTAGGACCAGCACCCAAGTACAATTACCCAGAAAACTCTGCATTGCCTCTACTTCATTAGACATCTGTGAAAATATGCCATGACATCTAATACATGTGCAAACTTATGCAGATATGTGGTGTGGTATATATACCGGCTGGCTGCATCACAGCTGTGTGGAAATACCTATCCTCTTGAACAGAAATTTCTACAACAAGTAGTGGATACAGCCCAGTACATCACTTCTAAAGCCTTCCCCTCCATTGACACATCTATACGGAGCACTAGTGCAGGAAAACAGCATCCATCATCAAGGACTTGGCAGCTTTAGGACCAACACAACCAGATTCAGGAACAGTTATTACCCCTGAACCACTGGCCCTCAAACCAGAGGTGATAACTTCATTCAGTGGTTCCATTTAACAACAGAGAATATGTACAATGTGCAACCTGAAATTTCTACTCTCTGCAGACATTCACGAAACAGATGAAAATACCAAAGAATGAATGACAGAAAAAACATTAGAACCCCAAAAACCCCACCCTCCCACACACAAGCAGTAGCAAAGGCATCAACTCTCCCCTCCCCACTTAGTTCACCAAAGACCATTAGCTAACCAGCACCCACCATGCTAGTGTAACCCTCAGGTTCTGTCTGCTGCACAAGTCTAGGTAAGACAATTTCTGGCCCCACCAAACGTATAAGATTGAGATACAAAACCTCCTGTTTGTGTGGATGCTACGTGATGTGTTACCCTGTTAGAAATCAGTACCAGGAAATAACAGACAGTACACCATATGCAATTAAACGATTTAGCTTTATAATTCTTTATTTGACTAAAGGGTTAGTAAAGTAAAACAAAGAGAAATGGGCCCATTTTAATGAAACAGTCTAATGTGCACATTGTTGGTGCTCACCGTTTCCCTTCTGTTGGTCCTCCATCTATTTCCCCGGGCTTCACTGATTCCCACCCCACTCCAAGTCCACTCCATCCTGGTGTCTATGACCTCTCCTTTCTGGCATCTTCTGCCAGACAAAAGACCCAGATCACCTTGGTCTCAGGCACACAAGAAAAAAAAACACTCTTCATTGGATGCTGCACATTCCAAAGCCCGTTATCTCTAGCCATAATCCAAACACTGCTGCTCCAGAAAAACATTACATTAGCAGTGCTTCTACAGACACACCATTACATTAGCAGTGAAACCTTTCCCAGGGTGTTATACCAAATTTCTCCACCAAATTTAGTCATGTCCTCATGACATTGAGATAGTTTGCCAACCCTTCATGCAAAGCACAAAATCCATCCCAGGTGTAAAAGGCAGTGACATAGCTCCCCAAAGCAGTAGGGGCCACACTCTGTTCCCCCAGTGCTATATAGGCCAGCCTATTTGGTGTTCTTCTGATTCTTTGTGACCTCCATACCCCCTCATCTACTTCTTCATGTTCCAACACTACTGGGAATACTTCTAGTCTCCCTGGCGAGGCCTGCCCTGGTCTATCACTCATGCCCTCTTGCAACTTGGACTCCTCTGTCCCTCAGCTGTGCCTGCTTCATCCCTTAAGACAATGTGCCCAACCTAGCTGACAGACGTCTTGCAGAACTGGAACTTGTCCAGGGTAAGTTTTAGCCCTTCAGCTTTCAGGTGGTAAAGCACCTTCAGTAGCCTCACTTCATGTTCCTCCAAGGTGGACCCAAATGCTATGAGGTCATCCAGATACACTAATACCTCAAGCAAGTTCATATCCCCCACCGTTTTCTACATGACCCGCTGGAAAGTTGCAGGGACTCCCAATATGCCCTGGGCATGCTTTTGAACTGGAAGAATCCCAGTGGACATATAAATGGTGTCTTCTCATTGTCATCCTCACTCATGTGGATCTGGTAATATCCACTCCTCAAGTCCAGCACATTGAACCACTTTGCACCACTCAGATAGGCCAGCATGTCTTCGATCCTTGGAACTGTATACTGGTTGGGGATGGTACGCCTGTTCAGAGTCCTATTGTCCATAGACTTCCTTACCTTCTCATTCCTCTTCCTGGCCACTACTATTGGGGCATAGGGGCTTCTGGACTCAGTAAGGATCCCAGCTTCCTTCAACTTACACAAGTCTTCCAACTCTACAGAAAAGAGTAACCACAACCTCTCTCTGAATGGGGTGTCCTTGGTCACCCGAATGGTGTGACGAGTGCTGTTGGAACAACCCACATCAAACTTATCAGTGGAAAAGACACCTTCCAATTTCAACATCTTCTCCATCAACTTCCTCTTCCAACCCCCAGGTACTGCGGAGTCCCTGAAGTTGAATGACTCAGTGGTCAACTTTCCCCCGTTTGCAGAGGGTCTCTACCTGGCTTGTTTCACTGGGATGCTAGACATTACCATTACTAGGAAAAGATGCACCAGGGGCATCGCCCACTTGAAGGTAACCTCCCTCTTCACAGTGTTCCTAACAATCACTGCCATCCTGTTTGCCTGTAGAACTGAGGGCTTCTGCAGTTCGGGCCTCACCAGTACCCCAGAAGGTAATCCCCACTCCTCCTTGTGGCCAACCACTAAGAGGGCCTCACCCTCAGGAATTCTGGGAAATTTGGGGGTCCCCATCACTCTCGCTTCTTCCCCGGGCTGTAACACAATTGGCTTTGACTGGGTGAATCACATAGTCCCTTGTCTAAACTCGGTATCCGGCTCACTGCAGCCATGCACTTCCTCGAAAGCAGCTCGAAACACCAGGTGCACGGACAATATTCTCAGAAAGCTCTCCCCAGCCTTCTCCTTGCAGACCCCCATGAGCCTCCTCACCAGAGGAGTGTTGGTCCCCACCAGAATTGAAACGCTGCCCCTAGCAATGGGGTCTGGACAAACCAGCATTAATGTATCAAGGACCTCAGCTTGATCAAGAGCACATCGACCTCTGAAAATTCCAGCTTCACTGACAAATAACCGTTGTTTGGATAATCACCACACTAAGACCCCAGATCTATAGTGCACTGAGTGGTGTCAATTGTAAATGTGCCAGATACTGGTTGAAAAACAAATGGTACAGCAACAGGACCTGTGACCCTGTGCCAAGTATGGCTCTAGCATTAAATACCTTCTGTCTGTAGTGATACACTGGAGCTAGGCCCCACTAAACCTTCAGGAATAGGGTCTTTCACTTTTTAGTTCCTTGGTATATTGCTGGGAATGTGTATGCCCCGAAACACCAGGCCGTTCCCTTACTGGGTCTCCTCTAAGTTTCCAGAAGTCTCTCTCTGCTTAGGTACCCGGAGGCTCACTCTGAGGGGTTTCCTGTCATTCACACTCCTGCCTGAAGTGCCCCTCTTCACCACAGTTATAACAGACAATAGCGGCCACTCCCCTTTTCGCAGAACCCTGGCCACTAGCAGCCCTCTGTGTAGTCTGTCCCCCAGCTACGGGAGACTTGACTTGTGATTCAGCCCACTCCACCACACTCTCCTCCTCCCAGAAAGTATGGACAGCCCATGCCCCCCCTCACCAGGGGCCCCAATAGTACTTGGCAGTTCCATTGCCATTAATCAGCGCTAGTCTGAACTAACACAATGTCTATGCCCAGCATTTTATCAAACCTCCGCCCCACAATCATAACTTTGATGAAAGCTTTAACAGTATTTTAACAGTGAATTTGGAGAAGGAAGTCTGAATCAGAACGGGAGTGCTGCGGGAGCCATTTTGATTTTTTCTTCTCATCGGGGTTAAGAGAGGCGGGACTGCGCAGGTGTGTGACATCAGGCAGTGAAACGTGGAAGATTTAAAAGGAACACAGCCTCATACAGCGGGCAGTGGAGTGAACCAGGAGCAGAGTGAAGGCTTAAGGGCTTTGGCTGAACGGGCTTAGGAGGAAATGGGCGAGGCAAGGTAGGTTTAGTTTTCAATTTTTCCTGTTATTTGAGGAAAGGGGGAATGTGGGAGGTCCTGGAGTCCCCTAGCCTCCCAGACATCCATATCTGTGCCAGGTGTGCCGAGCTGCAGCTCCTAAGGGACAGTGTTAAGGAACTGGAGCTGCAGCTCGATGACCTTTGTCTGGTCAGGAAGAGTGAGGAGTTGATAGAGGAGTTACAGGCAGGTGGTCACACGAGGGCCATGGGAAGCAGATAAGTAGGTCACAATTAGGAGAGGGAAGGGGAAGAGTCAGGTATTAGAGAGTACCCCAGTGGCTGTACCCCTTGACAATAAGTACTCCTGTTTGAGTACTGTTGGGGGGAACAGTCTACCTGGGGGAAGAAACAGTGGCCGTGCCTCCGGCACAGAGTCCGGCCCTGTAGCTCAGAAGGGTAGGGAAAGGAAGAGGAAGGCAGTAGTGATAGGGGACTCGATAGTTAGGGGGTCAGACAGGCAATATCTGCAGACGCAGTGAAGAGACCCGGATGGTAGTTTGCCTCCCTGGTGCCAGGGTCTGGGATGTTTCTGATCGCATCCAAGATATCCTGAAGTGGGAGGGTGATGAGCCAGAGGCCGTGGTACATATAGGTACCAATGACATAGGTAGGAAAAGGGAAGAGGTCCTGAAAGGAGAATATAGGGAGTTAAGAAGGAAGTTGAGAAGAAGGACTGCAAAGGTAGTAATCTTGGGATTACTGTCTGTGCCACACAACAGTGAGAGTAGGAATGGAATGAGGGGAAGGATAAATGTGTGGCTGAAGGATTGGAGCAAGAGGCAGGGATTCAAGTTTCTGGATCATTGGGGCCTCTTTTGGGGCAGGTGTGAGCTGTACAAAAAGGACGGGTTGCACTTGAATCCTAGGGGGACCAATATCCTGGCGGGGAGATTTGCTAAGGCTACTGGGGAGACTTTAAACTAGAATGGTTAGACAGTGGGAATCAAATGGAGGAGACTAGGAGAGAGGAGGTTAGTTCACAAATAGAGAAAGCTTGTAAACAGTGTGTGAGGGAGGATAGGCAGGTGATAGAGAAGGAGAGCGCTCAGACCAAAGATGTAGGGGAGAAGGAAGAGAAAGAAGATAGTAAAGTTGTTTGCACCGTTAGGCATAAACAGAGAGTAGGTGGAGAATTTCTTAAGTGCATTTATTTTAATGCTAGGAGCATTGTAAGAAAGGTGGATGAACTTAGAGCATGGATTGATACCTGGAAATATGATGTTGCAGCTATTAGTGAAACATGGTTGCAGGAGGGGTGTGATTGGCAACTAAATATTCCTGGATTTCGTTGCTTCAAGTGTGATAGAATCAGAGGGGCAAGGGGGGGAGGTGTTGCATTGCTTGTCAGAGAAAATATTACAGCAGTGCTTTGGCAGGATACATTAGAGGGCTCGTCTAGGGAGACTATTTGGGTGGAATTGAGGAATGGGAAATGTCCAGTAACACTTATAGGGGTGTATTATAGACCCCTATATTATATTAGGTGATGGGGAGCGAGAATTGGAGGAGCAAATTTGTAAGGAAATAGCAGATATTTGTAGTAAGCACAAGGTTGTGATTGTGGGAGATTTTAATTTTCCACACATAGACTGGGAAGCCCATACTGTAAAAGGGCTGGATGGTTTGGAGTTTGTAAAATGTGTGCAGGATAGTTTTTTTTGCAGCAATACATAGAGGTACCAACTAGAGAAGGGGCAGTGTTGGACCTCCTGTTAGGAAATGAGATAGGTCAGGTGACGGAGGTAGGTGTTGGAGAGCACTTTGGGTCCAGTGATCACAATGCCATTAGTTTCAATATAATTATGGAGAAGGATAGGCCTGGACCCAGGGTTGAGATTTTTGATTGGAGAAAGGCTAACTTTGAGGAGATGTGAAAGGATTTAGAAGGAGTGGATTGGGACAATTTGTTTTATGGGAAGGATGTAATAGAGAAATGGAGGACATGTAAAGGTGAAATTTTGAGGGTACAGAATATTTATGTTCCTGTTAGGTTGAAAGGTGAGGTTAAAAGTTTGAGAGCCATGGTTTTCAAGGGATATTGGAAATTTGGTTCAGAAAAAGAGAGAGATCTACAATAAATATAGGCAGCATGGAGTAAATGAGGTACTTGAGGAATATAAAGAATGTGAAAAGAATCTTAAGAAATTAGAGAAGCTAAAAGATATGAGGTTGCTTTGGCAAGTAAGGTGAAAATAAATCCAAAGGGTTTCTACAGTTATATTAATAGCAAAAGGATAGTGAGGAGTAAAATTGGTCCCTTAGAGAATCAGAGTGAACAGCTATGTGTGGAGCCAAAAGAGATGGGGGAAATTTTGAACAATTTCTTTTCTTCAGTATTCACTAAAGAGAATATTGAATTGTGTAAGGTAAGGGGAACAAGTAGGGTAGTTATGGAAACTATAATGATTAAAGAAGAGGAAGTACTGGCGCTTTTCAAGAATATAAAAGTGGATAAGTCTCCGGATCCTGGCAGGATATTCCTAGGACCTTGAGGGAAGTTAGTGTAGAAATAGCAGGGGCTCTGACAGAAATATTTCAAATGTCATTAGAAACGGGGATGGTGCCAGAGGATTGGTGTATTGCTCATGTGGTTCCATTGTTTAAAAAGGGTTCTAAGAGTAAACCTAGCAATTATCGGCCTGTAAGTTTGACGTCAGTGGTGGGTAAATTAATGGAAAGTATTCTTAGAGATGGTTTATATAATTATCTGGATAGACAGGATCAGATTAGGAATAGTCAATATGGATTTGTGCGTGGAAGGTCATGTTTGACAAATCTTATTTAATTTTTTGAAGAGGTTACTAGGAAAGTTGACAAGGGTAAAGTAGTGGATGTTGTCTATATGGACTTCAGTAAGGCCTTTGACAAAGTTCCACACGGAAGGTTAGTTAGGAAGGTTCAATTGTTAGGTATTAATATTGAAGTAGTAAAATGGATTCAACAGTGGCTGGATGGGAGATGCCAGAGAGTAGTGGTGGATAACTGTTTGTCAGGTTGGAGGCCGGTGACTAGTGGTGCGCCTCAGGGATCTGTACTGGGTTCAATGTTGTTTGTCATATACATTAATGATCTGGATGATGGGGTGGTAAATTGGATTAGTAAATATGCAGATGATAGGTGACGTTGTGGATAATGAAGTAGGTTTTCAAAGCTTGCAGAGATATTCAGGCCAGTTAGAAGAGTGGGCTGAAAGATAGCAGATGGAGTTTAATGCTGGTAAGTGTGAGGTGCTACATTTTGGTAGGACTAATCCAAATAGGACATACATGGTAAATGGTAGGGCATTGAGGAATGCAGTAGAAGGGAGTGATCTAGGAATAATGGTGCATAGTTCCTTGAAGGTGGAATCTCTTGTGGATAGGGTGGTGAAGAAAGCTTTTGGTATGCTGGCCTTTATAAATCAGAGCATTGAGCATAGGAGTTTGGATGTAATGTTAAAATTGTACAAGGCATTGGTGAGGCCAAATTTGGAGTATTGTGTACAGTTCTGGTCACCGAATTATAGGAAAGATGTCAACAAAATAGAGAGAGTACAGAGGAGATTTACTAGAATGTTACCTGGGTTTCAGCACCTAAGTTATAGAGAAATGTTGAACAAGTTAGGTCTTCATTACATCAAATTAGTTCGGCATGGTTTAAACTAATTTGCAAGGGGGATGGGACCCGAAGCGACATTGACAGTATTTCGTCCTTTAGATGTTGCCTGGCCTGCTGCGTTCCACCAGCATTTTGTGTGTGTTGCTTGAATTTCCAGCATCTGCAGATTTCCTGATGTTTACTTAGTCAACAATGTTCTAATTTGCAATGGGGATGGGACCTGGAGCGATAGAACAGTGAAAGAAGTGCGTGGAGTAAAGCCAGATCTAATATATAGAGAGGCTTTGAGGAAAGAGAAGCAGAATAAAGGGTGTAAAGGTAGTAAGGTAGAAGGGCTAAAGTGTGTGTACTTCAATGCAAGAAGCATCAGGAACAAAGGTGATGAACTGGGAGCTTGGATACATACATGGAATTATGATGTAGCGGCCATTACAGAGACTTGGCTGTCACCAGGGCAGGAATGGATTCTCAATATTCCTGGATTTCAGTGCTTTAAAAGGGTTAGAGAGGGGGGAAAAGGTGAGGAGGGGTGGCATTACTGGTCAGGGATACTATTACAGCTACAGAAAGGTTGGGTAATGCAGCAGGATCCTCTTTTGAGTCAGTATGGGTGGAAGTCAGGAACAGGCAGGGAGCAGTTACTCTACTGGGGGTATTTTATAGGTCCCCTGATAGCAGCAGAGATACCGAGGATCAGATTGGGAGGCAGATTTTGGAAAGGTGCGAAAATAACAGGGTTGTTATCATGGGTGACTTTAACTTCCCTAATATTGATTGGCACCTGATTAGGTCCAAGGGTTTAGATGGAGCAGAGTTTGTTAAGTGTGTCCAGGATGGATTCCTGTCACAGTAAGTTGACAGGCCGACCAGGGGGAATGCCATACTAGATCTAGTATTAGGTAACGAACTGGGTCAGGTCACAGATCTGTCAGTGGGTGAGCATCTGGGGGACAGTGATCACCGCTCCCTGGCCTTTAGCATTATCATGGGAAAGGATAGAATCAGAGAGGACAGGGACATTTTTAATTGGGGAATGGAAAATTATGAGGCTATAAAGCTAGAACTTGCAGGTGTGAATTGGGATGATGTTTTTGCAGGAAAATGTACTATGGACATGTGGTCGATGTTTAAGGATCTCTTGCAGGATGTTAGGGATAAATTTGTCCCGGTGAGGAAGAAAAAGAATGGTAGGGAGAAGGAACCATGGGTGACAAGTGAGGTGGAAAATTTAGTCAGGTGGAAGAAAGCAGCATACATGAGGTTTAGGAAGCAAGGATCAGATGGGTCTATTGAGGAATATAGGGTAGCAAGAAAGGAGCTTAAGAAGGGGCTGAGAAGAGCAAGAAGGGGGCATGAGAAGGCCTTGGCGAGTAGGGTAAAGGAAAACCCCAAGGCATTCTTCAATTATGTGAAGAACAAAAGGGTGTCAGGAGTGAAGGTAGCACCGATTAGAGATAAAGGTGGGAAGATGTGCCTGGAGGATGTGGAAGTGAGCGAGGTCCTCAATAAATACTTCTCTTCGGTATTCAGCAATGAGAGGGAACTTGATGACGGTGAGGACAATATGAGTGAGGTTGAAGTTCTGGAGCATGTTGATATTAAGGGAGAGGAGGTGTTGGAGTTGTTAAAATACATTAGGATGGATAAGTCCCCAGGGCCTGAAGGAATATTCCCCAGGCTGCTCCACGATGCGAGGGAAGTGATTGCTGAGCCTCTGGCTAGGATCTTTATGTCCTCATCCATGGGAATGGTACCAGAGGATTGGAGGGAGGTGAATGTTGTCCCCATGTTCAAAAAAAGGTAGCAGGGATAGTCCGGGTAATTATAGACCAGTGAGCCTTACGTCTGTGGTGGGAAAGCTGTTGGAAAAGATCCTTAGAGATAGGATCTATGGGCATTTATGGGCATGGTCTGATCAGGGACAGTCAGCATGGCTTTGTGAAGGGCAGATCATGTCTAACAAGCCTGATAGAGTTCTTTGAGGAGGTGACCAGGCATATAGATGAGGATAGTGCAGTGGATGTGATCTACATGGATTTTAGTAAGGCATTTGACAAGGTTCCACATGGTAGGCTTATTCAGAAAGGCAGAAGGCATGGGATCCAGGGAAGTTTGGCCAGGTAGATTCAGAATTGCCTTGTCTGCAGAAGGCAGAGGGTTGTGGTGGAGGGAGTACATTCAGATTGGAGGGTTGTGACTAGTAGTGTCCCACAAGGATCTGTTTTGGTACCTCTACTTTTTGTGATTTTTATTAACAACCTGGATGTGGGGGTAGAAGGGTGGGTTGGCAAGTTTGCAGATGACACAAAGGTTGGTGGTGCTGTAGATAGTGTAGAGGATTGTCAAAGATTGCAGAGAGACATTGATAGGATGCAGAAGTGAGCTGAGAAATGGCAGATGGAGTTCAACCCGGAGAAGTGTGAGGTGGTGCAATTTGGAAGGTCAAACTCCAAGGCAGAGTTCAAAATAAATGGCAGGATACTTGGTCGTGTGGAGGAGCAGAGGGATCTGGGGGTACATGTCCACAGATCCCTGGAAGTTGCTTCACAGGTAGATAGGGTAGTTAAGAAAGGTTATGCGGTGTTACCTTTCACAAGTCGAGGGATAGAGTTTAAGAGATGCGATGTAATGATGCAGCTCTCTCAAACTCTGGTTAGGCCACACTTGGAGTACTGTGTCCAGTTCTGTTTGCCTCAGTATAGGAAGGATGTGGAAGCATTGGAAAGGATACAGAGGAGATTTACCAGGATGCTGCCTGGTTTAGAGAGTATGGATTATGATCAGAGATTAAGGGAGCTAAGGCTTTACTCTCTGGAGAGGAGGAGAATGAGAGGAGACATGATAGAGGTGTACAAGATATTAAGAGGAATAGATAGAGTGGATAGCCAGCGCCTCTTCCCCAGGGCACTAGTGCTCAGAACAAGAGGACATGGGTTTAAGGTAAGGGGAGGGAAGTTCAAGGGGGATATTAGAGGAAGGTTTTTCACTCAGAGAGTGGTTGGTGCGTGGAATGCACTGCCTGAGTCAGTGGTGGAGGCAGATACACTAGTCAAGTTTAAGAGACTTCTAGACAGGTATATGGAGGAATTTAAGGTGGGGGTTTATATAGGAGGCAGGGTTTGAGGGTCAGCACAACATTGTGGGCTGAAGGGTCTGTAATGTGCTGTACTATTCTATGTTGTATATTCTATGTTTTTATTCTTTGGAGAGTAGAAGGTTATATAGTACTTAAAAGTTGAATTAACAAGTCATGCAGAGTATCTCCCCCACTCAACATGCACGCATTCGTTTCCGGTAACCCCCTGGATGCACACCACCACTCAACCCTGGCAGCATCCATACCAGCACAGACTTAAACACACAACCCACTGGTTCAATGCTCAGGGCCATCACACAGCATCCAACAAAATCAATCCGAAAGAAAAGAGAAGCAGGTACCGGGTTCACCTGACTACTTTTCTGGAGGAGGCAGATGGGGCTCTTGGATAGGAGGAGTGAGCATGAGCACAGAGGGCAGGACAGAAGATGTAGTCGCAGAATGTTGATGGGTGCTCTGGGAGAGCTGGAGTGACAGTCTGGGCCACAAGATCAGCTACATTGGCAGAAAGTGAATCCACTGCCCTGGACATAGAGTTCAGCTGGTTCTGGTGTCTCCCTGGCATCACTCCCTGTTGTTCCATAGAAACATAGAACATTACAGCACAGTGTTACGTATTCAGGCAACAATAAATATATGTGAGTTAGGCAAGGGTTTTAATAACAAATAACACGTTTATTAAACACTGAAAACAAACCCCCCCAAAAGTAAACAAACACTAACGTAACCGGAAGACAGCTGCTGTGCGGCAGCTTAACAGCTCTTAAAGTGATGCAGCTCTAACAGTTCTTAAAGCGATGTTGCAAAAACAGTTTTTTAAAGCGATATTGCCAAAAGTTCAAAATGCTCAGTCCATTTAAAAGGAGAGACTTTTTAAGGCGATTTAAATTCTCTTTCATGTCGTTTTCCTTCGATCCCCGGCGTCGAACTCTTCCCACGAAGAATTTTATGAAACGTAACGGTTTAAAGGCACTGACCTTTCCTTCCACACTATTCTCAAATCCTTTCTGGTCATCCCAGGGATTAACACAAGAATAGTCAACGAAATCCTTCCGAATGAGGATCACACAAGGTCGAAACCATTCCACCATCGAAATTCGATTCTCCTCGATCTTTAACTCCCGAACGTTTATCTTCACTCTCCACAGTAAAGAAACTGCTGGCAATGACCTTTTAAACTTTAGGCATTAGATAAAACTTCATTTTTCAACTAAACTGCGTCATCACATTAAATCACGCAGTGGCATGAAGTCAGCTTGGCAAATCCAGCCACGAACTGCCCCTCCCCACAGGGTGGGGTCCTCCTCTTATACCCTGTAAAAAAAACCCATCACATGACCTCTACTGGCGGGAAAATGACGTCACTCCACCACCACCTGGGCCATATCCCTCCAAACCCCTCCCATCCATATACCTGTCCAAGTTTTTCTTAAAAGTCAAAAATGAGCCCGCATTCACCACTTCATCTGGCAGCTCATTACACACTCCCACCACTCTCTGCGTGAAGAAGCACCCCCCTAATGTTCCCTTTAAACTTTTCACCCTTAACCCATGACCCATGACCACTGTTTTTTTTCTCCCCTGGCCCCAGTGGAAAAAGCCTGCTTGCATTCACTCTGCTTGCATCTGTACCCATCATAATTTTATACACCTCTATCAAATCACCTCTCATTCTCCTACGCTCCAGGGAATAAAGTCCTAACCTATTCAACCTTTCTCTGTAACTCAGTTTCTCAAGTCCTGGCAACATCCTTGTAAACCTTCTCTGCACTCTTTCAACCTTATTCTATCCTTCCTGTAATTAGGTGACCAAAACTGTTCACAATACTCCAAATTCGGTCTCAACAATGTCTTATACAACCTCACCATAACATTCCAACTTCTATACTCAATACTTTGATTTATAAAGGCCAATGTACCAAAAGCTTTCTTTACAACCCTATCTACTGGTGAAGCCACTTTTAGGGAATTATGTACCTGTATTCCCAGATCCCTCTGTTCTACTGCACTCCTCAGTGTCCTACCATTTACCTTGTATGTTCTACCTTGGTTTGTCCTTCCGAAGTGCAATACCTCACACTTGTCCGCATTAAACTCCATCTGCCCATTCCTCTAACTGGTCCAAATCCCTCTGCAAGCTTTGAAAATCTTCCTCACTGTCCACTACACCTCCACTCTTTGTATCATCAGCAAATTTGCTGATCCAATTTGCCATACTATCATCCAGATCATTGATATAAATGGCAAATAACAATGAACCCAACACTGATCACTGTGGCACACCACTAGTCACAGGCCCCACTCAGAGTAGCAATCCTCCACTACCGCTCTCTGGCTTCTTCCATTGAGCCAATGTCTAATCCAATTTACAACCTCTCCATGTATACCTAGTGACTGAATCTTCCTAACTAACCTCCCATGCGGGACCTTGTCAAAGGCCTTACTGAAGTCCATGTATACAACATCCACTGCCTTCCCTTCATCCACTTTCTTGGTAACTTTCTCGAAAAACTCTAATAGATTGGTTAAACGGGATCTGCCACGCACAAAGCCATGCTGACTTTTTCTAATAAGTCCCTGTCTATCCAAATACTTGTAGATCCTATCTCTTAGTATTCCTTCCAATAATTTACCTACTACCAATGTCAAACTTACCAGCCTATAATTTCCCAGCTTACTTTTTGAGCCTTTTTTAAACAACAGAACTACATGAGCTATCCTTCAATCCTCCGGCACCTGACCCATGGATATTGACATTAAGTATTTCTGCCAGAGCCCCTACAATTTCAACACTGGTCTCCTTCAAGGTCCGAGGGAATACCCTGTCAGGTTCCAGAGCAGCTCTCAGGCAACCGGGGTCTGCTGGATCCATTCTGGCCAGATTGTACTGTCAGGACGCTAGAGCAGGGATCCAATCATAGATCCAGTACTGTGCACACAGTGATATTAATTGAGTAACAAATCCTGAGGTGCAAACAAAGTCAGCTTCAAAATTCAGGCAGAGATCAAAACATCCAGAGCAATCCAAAAACCAGAATCGGAAACAGGCAGAGCCAATATTCAGACAGACATAGCACAGATAGGAATGCTTAAAAAGGCTCAGGAAAATACACTAGCACCATCTGGTAACAAGCAGGTGAAAATACAGGACTGAAATAACACTGAGCAATAAACAGAGAGGCAGATGATAGGTGGAGCACAATGAGAAACAGGTGGCAGTAATACAGGTAAAATGTAATACAGGGGCTGGAGTCGAGCAGGAGCAGGGACAGGAGCACATGGCAATACAAATCTACAGACTGATAGCTAAGGGGAACACTCAAAAAGACAAAGTTTAACTGGAGGTACTGTAGCGATGGGCTACACACAGCGCTGAAATAACGACATGCAGTCAGTAAGTCGTTTCGAGACTAGTTTATTCAAACTTCGCAGCACTGGCATTTAATCCCTAGCGCCCACCCTCTCCGGGCGGAAATGACATTTTAGAGGTGCATTACCAAAGTCTCCCCCCGCACGCTGGCTATTTGTGAGCCGGTTCACCTGCGCAGAAAGTGGGTCGCCACATAACCCCCCCCCCCCCAGAAACAGCGATACACCCCCGAATGTCCACAATCTGGATCAGCCTCTGTTTGGGAGGTCTGCCTCTGCGCCGCGGTGCCTGAACCTCGACCGGCTGCACCAAGTCCACATGGGCTGGTTTGAGTCGGTCCACCGTGAAAACCTCCTCTTTCCCCCCAATGTCCAGTACGTACGTGGACCCGTTGTTGTTGATCACCTTGAACGGCCCCTCGTACGGCCGCTGTAGCTGTGCCCGGTGTCCGCCCCTTCGTACAAACACAAACTTACAGTTCTGCAGGTCTTTGGGTACATGGGTCGGGGTCCGTCTGTGCTGTGAAGTTGGTACGGGGGCCAGGTTGCCGAGCCTTTCGCGTAGCCTGTCCAGGACTGCTGCGGGTTCTTCCTCTTGCCCCCTTGGGACTGGTATGAACTCTCCTGGGATGGCCAGGGGTGTGCCGTACACCAACTTCGCCGACAAGGCATGCAGATCCTCTTTGGGCGCTGTGCGAATTCCAAGCAGGACCCAAGGAAGCTCGTCCACCCAGTTAGGTCCTCTCAGGCGGGCCATGAGAACCGACTTCAAGTGACGGTGGAAGTGTTCCACTAGTCCGTTCGACTGTGGGTGGTAGGCAGTAGTGTGGTGTAGCTGCGTTCCCAACAGGCTGGCCACAGCCGACCACAGGCTGGAGGTGAACTGGGTGCCTCTGGCGGAGGTAATGTGGGCCGGTACCCCAAAGCGTGCTACCCAGGTTGCGATCAGTGCTCGGGCGCAGGAATCGGCAGTTGTGTCGGTGAGCGGGACCGCCTCTGGCCACCTCTTGAACCGGTCTACCATAGTTAGGAGGTACCGCGCTCCTCAGGACACTGGTAGGGGGCCCACGATATCCACATGAATGTAGCCGAACCTCCGGTGGGTGGGTTCGAACTGCTGCGGCGGGGCTTTACTGTGCCGCTGCACCTTGGCTGTTTGGCACTGCGCGCACGTTCTGGCCCATTCACTGACCTGCTTGCGAAGTCCGTGCCACGCGAACTTGCTGGAGACCAGCTGGACGGTTGTCCTGATAGATGGGTGCGCCAAACCGTGTATGGAGTGCAAAACTCGCCGCCTCCAGGCTGCCGGGACAATGGGGCGAGGTTGGCCGGTAGCCACGTCGCACAGGAGGTCCTATCACCTGGGCCTACGAGAAAGTCTTGCAGCTGCAAACCCGAGACTGCGGTCCTGTAGCTGGGCATCTCGTCGTCTGCCTGCTGCGCCTCCGCCAGTGCTGCATAGTCCAGCCCCCAGGGACAGGGCTGGTCTGGAGAGTGCGTCCGCCACGACATTGTCCTTCCCTGAGACATGCTGGATGTCCGTCGTGTACTCGGAAATGTAGGACAGATGTCGCTGCTAGTGAGCCGACCAGGGATCGGACACCTTTGTGAAGGTGAAGGTCAATGGTTTGTGGTCCGTGAACGCGGTGAACTTCTAAGAAGTACCTGAAATGCCGGATTGCCAGATACAGTGCCAACAGCCCCCGGTCAAAAGCACTGTACTTGAGTTCAGGTGGCCGTAGGTGCTTGCTGAAGAATGCCAGAGGTTGCCAGCACCCCTCGATGAGCTGCTCCAGCACCCCACCGACTGCTGTGTCGGATGCGTCCACCGTGAGGGCGGTCGGAACATCCGTTCTGGGGTGCACCAGCATTGCGGCATCTGCCAAGGCTTCCTTGGCTTTAACGAAAGCGGCCACGGCCTCCTCGTCCCAAGTAATGTCCTTGCCTTTACCCGACATCAGGGTGTACAAAGGGCGCATGATACGGGCTGCTGAGGGGAGGAAACGGTGGTAGAAGTTCACCATACCAACGAACTCCTGCAGGCCTTTGACCGTGTTGGGCCGGGCAAAGTGGCGGATCGCGTCTACCTTGGTGGGCAGAGGTGTTGCCCCGTCTTTGGTAATCCTGTGGCCCAGGAAGTCGATGGTATCGAGTCCGAACTGGCATTTGGCTGGGTTGATCGTGAGGCCGAAATCACTCAGGCAGGAGTAGAGCTGGCGGAGGTGGGACAGATGCTCCTGACGACAACTGCTGGCTATAAGGATGTTGTCCAAATAGATGAACGCAAAGTCCAGGTCGCGTCCCACCGCATCCATTAGCTGCTGGAACCTGTGTGGCATTCTTCAGGCCGAACGGCATTCGGAGGAACGGGATGATGAGTGCTGTTTTGGGGATGTCTTCAGGGTGCACTGGGATTTGATGGTATCCCCGGACGAGGTCTACTTTGGAAAATATTCTTGCCCCGTGCAGGTTTGCTGCAAAGTCCTGTATGTGCGGCATGGGGTAGTGGTCTGGAGTTGTAGCCTCGTTCAGTCTGCGGTAGTCGCCGCATGGTCTCCAGCCCCCGGCTGCTTTGGGCACCATGTGCGGGGAGAGGCCCATGGCCTGTCGGACCTCCGTACGATCCCCAATTCCTCCATCCTCTTGAACTCCTCCTTCGCCAGGCGGAGCTTTTCTGGGGGGAGCCTTTGTGTGCGGTCGTGGAGGGGTGGTCCCTGGGTCGGGATGTGGTGCTGTACCCCGTGTCTGGGCATGGCTGCTGCGAACTGCGGTGCCAGAATCGATGGAAAGTCCACCAGGATTCTGGTGCATTCGTTGTCCGACAGCGTGGTGGAGTCCAGGTGTGGGGCCGGCAACTTGGCTTCACCCAGGGAGAACGTCTGGAGAGTCTTGGCATGTACCAGTCTTTTCCCTTGCAAGTCGACCAGCAGGCTGTGAGCTTGCAAGAAGTCCGCCCCCAGGAGTGGTTGGGCCACGGCGGCCAGTGTGAAGTCCCATGTGAACCGGCTGGCGCCGAACTGCAGCTGCACTGTGCGGGTACCGTAGGTCCATATCGTGCTGCCATTTGCGGCCCTCAGGGTGAATCCTGACTGCCTGTTGCAGGTGTCATACCCTGTCGGGGGCAAGACGCTGATCTTTAACACCATCCAGCCCAAGATCTTAAGGCACAAACTAACGGAGATGGGAGTAGACTCTCACATGGTGGATTGGATAGTGGACTACTTGACAGATAGACCTCAGTATGTGCGGTTGGGAGACTGTAGGTCTGACACGGTGGTCAGCAGCACAGGGGCGCCGCAGGGAACCGTACTCTCTCCGAACCTGTTCACCCTGTACACATCAGACTTCCAATATAACTCGGAGTCCTGCCATGTGCAGAAGTTCGCTGATGACACGGCCATAGTGGGGTGTGTCAGAAATGGACAGGAGGAGGAGTATAGGAAACCGATACAGGACTTTGTGATATGGTGCAACTCAAACTACCTGCGTCTCAATATCACCAAGACCAAGGAGATGGTGGTGGACTTTAGGAGATCTAGGCCTCATATGGAGCCAGTGATCATTAATGGAGAATGTGTGGAGCAGGTTAAGACCTACAAGTATCTGGGAGTACAGTTAGACGAGAAGCTAGACTGGACTGCCAACACAGATGCCTTGTGCAGGAAGGCACAGAGTCGACTGTACTTCCTAAGAAGGTTGGCGTCATTCAATGTCTGTAGTGAGATGCTGAAGATGTTCTATAGGTCGGTTGTGGAGAGCGCCCTCTTCTTTGTGGTGGCGTGTTGGGGAGGAAGCATTAAGAAGAGGGACGCCTCACGTCTTAATAAGCTGGTAAGGAAGGCGGGCTCTGTCGTGGGCAAAGTACTGGAGAGTTTAACATCGGTAGCTGAGAGAAGGGCGCTGAGTAGGCTACGGTCAATTATGGATAACTCTGAACATCCTCTACATAGCACCATTCAGAGACAGAGAAGCAGTTTCAGCGACAGGTTACTATCGATGCAATGCTCCTCAGACAGGATGAAGAGGTCAATACTCCCCAATGCCATTAGGCTTTACAATTCTACCACCAGGACTTAAGAACTTTTTAAAAGCTATTATTAATGCTTTTTGAGATAGTGATTTAGATGCATATCATATTTTTTTTTACTGAGTTAAGTATTGTATGTAATTAGTTTTGCTACAACAAGTGTATGGGACATTGGAAAAAAGTTGAATTTCCCCATGGGGATGAATAAAGTATCTATCTATCTATCTATCTATCTCTGCTCCGGTGTCGACCAAAAAGCAGCGTCTCGTCTGTTTGTTCCAGACGTAGAAGAGGCTGTCCTGGTGGCCAGCCACCATAGTCATTAGCGGCAGCTGGCCCTTGCAGGGCAGGCGACAACGGCGGGCTTTTGTGTCCCACCGCTGGTGGTAGAAACACCACTGTTCGCTGGCCTCCTCACTCCTGCCTCTGTGTTGTGTGCGCACCCCTGCCGGGCCTGGTCTGGTCCGCTGTTGGGCGCACGGCCTGGTAACCTGACGTGGCTCTCCCTCTTGGCTTTCCACAGCACGTCTGCCCGAACCGCCACCTTCCGGGGGTCGCTGAAATCTGCGTCGGCCAGCAGCAGATGTATGTCCTCAGACAGTTGCTCTAGGAACGCTTGCTCGAACATGAGGCAGGGCATTGTGTCCGTCAGCCAGGGACAGCATCTGGTTCATCAATGCTGATGGCAGTCTGTCTCCCAAACCGTCCAGGTGAAGCAGGTGGGCACCTCGCTCACGCCGTGAGAGGGCAAAGGTCCCAATGAGCAGCGCTTTGAATGCTTCATATTTGCCTTCTTCCGGGGGCAACTGTATGAAATCCGCAACCTGGGCGGCCGTCTGCTGGTCAAGGGCGCTCACCATGTGATAGTAACGCATGGAATCAGAAGATATCTGCCGAATATGGAACTGGGCTTCTGCTTGGCTAAACCACACGCGCGGTCGCAGCATCCAGAAAGTCGGCAGTTTTAGTGAAACTGCGTGAACAGATGAAGAGTCGGTCATCTTTGGTCCAAATCCCGTTTGGACCGTCGGGGTCACCAATGTAGCGATGTGCTACACACAGCGCTGAAATAACGACACACAGTCGGTAAGTCGTTTCGAGACTAGTTTATTCAAACTTCACGGCACTGGCATTTAATCCCTAGCGCCCGCCCTCTCCGGGCTGAAATGACGTCAGAGGTGCATTACCAAAGTCTCTCCCCGCGCGCTGGCTATTTGTGAGCCGGTTCGCCTGCGCAGAAAGTGGGTCACCACAGTACTTATATTTCGACAGGTTTCAATGAGAACTCCCTCCCCCTCCATTGTTCTGAATTTAGGTGAGTACAGGCCCAGAGCCTTTAAACCCTCCTCATATGATAATGCTTTCAATTCCAGAATCATTTTCGTGAATCACCTTTGAACTCTCTCCAATGCCAGCACATCCTTTCATAGATAAAGGACCCATAACTGCTCACAATCCAAGAGAGGCCTTGCTAGTGCCTCGTCCCTGTGCCGAAGACGCCGCGCCCCAGTGGCTCCAATGACTACAGACCGGTGGCATTGACCTCCCACATCATGAAGACCCTGGAGAGACTTGTTCTGGAGCAGCTCCGGCCTATGGTTAGGCCACACTTAGACCCCCTCCAGTTGGCCTACCAGCCCTGACTGGGAGTTGAGGATGCCATCGTCTACCTGCTGAACCGTGTCTACGCCCACCTGGACAAGCCGGGTCACTGTGAGGGTCATGTTTTTTGACTTCTCCTGTGCGTTCAACACAATCCGCCCTGCTCTGCTGGGTGAGAAGCTGACAGTGATGCAGGTGGATGCTTCCCTGGTGTCATGGATTATTGATTACCTGACTGGCAGAACACAGTACGTGCGCTTGCAACACTGTGTGTCAGACAGAGTGGTCGGCAGCACTGGGGCTCCACAGGGGACTGTCCTGTCTCCCTTTCTCTTCACCATCTACACCTCGGACTTCAACTATTGCACAGAGTCTTGCCATCTTCAGAAGTTTTCTGATGACTCTGCCATAGTTGGATGCATCAGCAAGGGAGATGAGGCTGAGTACAGGGCTACGGTGGGAAACTTTGTCACATGGTGTGAGCAGAATCATCTGCAGCTTGATGTGAAAAAGACTAAGGAGCTGGTGGTGGACCTGAGGAGGGCTAAGGCACCGGTCACCCCTGTTTCCATCCAAGGGGTCAGTGTGGACATGGTGGAGGATTACAAATACCTGGGGATACGAATTGACAATAAACTGGACTGGTCAAAGAACACTGAGGCTGTCTACAAGAAGGGTCAGAGCCGTCTGTATTTCCTGAGGAGACTGAGGTCCTTTAACATCTGCCGGACGATGCTGAGGATGTTCTATGAGGCTGTGTGACCAGTGCTATCATGTTTGCTGTTATGTACTGAGGCAGCAGGCTGAGGGTAGCAGACACCAACAGAATCAACAAACTCATTCGTGAGGCCAGTGATGTTGTGGGGAGAAACTGGACTCTCTGACGGTGGTGTCTGAAAAGAGGATGCTGTCCAAGTTGCATGCCATCTTGGACAATGACTCCCATCCACTCCATTATGTACTGGTTAGGCACAGGAGAACATTTAGCCAGAGACTCATTCCACTGAGATGCAACACTGAGCGTCATTCCTACCTGTAGCCATCAAACTTTATAACTCCTCCCTTGGAGTGTCAGACACTCTGTGCCAATAGGCTGGTCTTGGACTTATTTCCACTTGGCATAATTTACTTATTATCATTTAATTAATTCTGGTTTTATTTTGTTATATTTCTACTCTATTCGTGGTTGGTACAACTGTAACAAAACCCAATTTCCCGCGGGATCAATGAAGTATGTCTGTCTGTCTGTCTGTATTGCCTTATAAAGACTCAACATTACACCCTTGCTGTTATGTTGTATTCCTCTCGAACTGAATGCTAACATTGTATTTGCCTTCTTTGCTACTGCCTTAACCTACAAATTAACCTTTAGGGAATTCTGCATGTTTTCTCCAAAGTAGTTTTGCATCTCAAAGTTTTGTATTTTCTCTGCATTTAAAAAGAAGTCTATGCTTTTAATCCTTATATGAAAGTGCAAGATTGTAGATCTCTCAACACTAAATTCTGCCTGCCATTCTTTGCCCATTCTCCTAATCTGTCTGAGCCATTCTGTAACTTCTCTGCTTTTGTCGTGGTTTCTCGTGCCCCACAAATGACCAGGAGACGCAGAAGATTCTTCAAGAAGGGTTAAACTTTAATTTGCAAATCAAAGCTGAGACAGTCATTGAGCTAGTCGCTGATTGCCCATCGATCCTTGTACATAGCATTTTTTATAGCAATCTCCTGGTTTAGTTGTATTAGCATATCCAATCGGTCTACAGTTGCGTATCACAAGTACATCCGCCACTATTGTTTCTACCCATTGACTTAATCATGTTCTAATCTACATCTCTTAGCTACCTCTCATTAACACACCATTGTCTTCTACATTCTTAAGATTTCATTTTCCTACTAAATTGGATACATGCATAACAAATAGCAAGTTTCAAAGCTGACTACATAGTTTTGGTTACACAGCAAACAATGCAACTTTTATACTCCAATACTTTCTCAAATCTACCTGCCCCTCCAACTATTGTATATACTCCACAAACCTGGCT
Source organism: Hemitrygon akajei (assembly GCF_048418815.1). Lineage (NCBI taxonomy): Eukaryota > Metazoa > Chordata > Chondrichthyes > Myliobatiformes > Dasyatidae > Hemitrygon > Hemitrygon akajei. Next base: position 554,947 of record NC_133152.1, on the reverse strand, counting down.
ATAAAGCCATCAATTCTGTCATCCAAATAATTGATTTGTAACGTAAAGAGAAGCATTCCCAAACAGACCCTATAGAACACCGCTAGTCACCATTAGCCACTGGAAAAGGCTTGCTTTATTTCACTCTTTGCATCATTTCAATCAGCCAATGCTCCATCTATGTTAGTATCTTTCCGCTAATACCGTAGACGCTTAACTTGTTTAGCAGCTTGATGTGTGGCACCTTGTCAAAAACTTCTGAAAAACCAAGTACACAACTTTCAATGATTTTTCTTTGTCTATCCTGCTCGTTCTTATTTCAAAAAATTATAACAGATTTCTCAAGCAAGATTTTCCCTTAAAGAAACCATAGTGACTATAGCCTATTTTATCATGTGCCTTCACATCCTTAGCAATTGACTGCAACATCTTCCCAACTACTGAGGTCAGACAAATTGACAATTAATTTCCTTTCTTCTGCCACTCTCCTTTCTTGAAGACTGAGGTGACATTTGCAATTTTCCAGTCCTTGGTAAGCATGTCAGGAACCATTTTTTTCTTGAAAGATCATTACCAATGCCTCGAGAAGCTCTTCAGCCACCTCTTGCAGAACCATTGCGTGTAGCTCATCTGGTCCAGGTGATTGTATGTGGCCTATCAGTGGCATCAACAGAGTTCTACAAACTAAATAAAAGTACAGAAGGGATAAGCAGATCAGCCATTGTTGGGACTAGGCGAGTGACAAGAGTAGAAGCGATAGGCTTCGCCTCTAATGAGGCTTTGGCTCAGGAGAGGCACCAGCTCTGTGTAAAGCGTCTGTGAAGGTTTCCTTTCTCGCTTTTTCTTTTCTCCTCTTGTACCATTTAAATAGCTGTGTTGTGTTCCTCGTGCCAGGTGTTGGAGTCTTGGGAGACCCAGAGTCTCTTGAGGAACTACATCTGTGTGTAGTGCGCCAGTTGCAGCTCCTTGAAGACCATGATAGAGATTTGGAGCAGCAACTGGATGACCTTTGGCTCACATGGGAGAGCGAGGATATAATTGATCAAAGTTACAGGGAAGTAGACACCCCAAAGTTGCAGGAAGTGAGTAGCTGGGTGACTGTCAGGAACAATGGAAATAGGCAGTTAGAGTAGAGCACCCCTGTGGCTATTCCCCTCAAAAACAAGTATACTGTTTTGGATACTTTTGCGGGGGATGACCTTCTGGGAGAATGCCATGGTGACCGGTTTACAGGCACTGAGCATGGGGCCGTGGTGCAGAAGGGAAAGAGAGAGAAGAAGGGAGTGGTAGTGATAGAGGATTTGATAGTGAGTGTAACAGACAGGAGATTCTTTGGATGTGAATGGGACGCCCGGATGGTATGTTGCCTTCCAGGTGCCAGCGTCAGAGATGTCTCAGATCATGTCCACAACATTTGAGAGGGAGGTGGAGTAGCCAGATGTCTTGGTACATATTGACGTAGGAAGGAAAAGCAATGAGGTCCTGAAAAGAGAATTCAAAGAGCTAGGTAAAAAGTTGAGAAACAGAACCTACTGGGTAGTAATTTCTGGATTGCTGCCTGTGCCATGCACCAGTGAGAGTAGAAACAGGATGATTTGGCAGATGTGGCTGAGAAGCTGTTGCAGGGGGAAGAGCTTCAGGTTCTTGGATAATTGGGATCTTTTCTGGAGGAGGTATCACCTGTTCAAAAGTGACGGGTTGCACCTGAACCCGAGGGGGACGAATATAGGGGAGGGTTTAAACTAACTTGGCGGGGGGGGGGGGGCAGTGGAAACCGGAGTGAAGGGACTCAGGATAGGGTGGATGGTTAAAAATGTAAAGATAATGTGCAGTCAGCTTGTCAGGAAAGGCAGGCAGGTGATGGGACTTAGTTGTAGGCTACAGGCTGAGTATTAAAACATTAGGGATGCAGAATCAGAAAGGACAGCAAATACGGTACTCAAGGTGTTGTATCTAAATGTGCATAGTATAAGAAATAAGGTGGATGATCTTGTTGCAATATTACAGATTGCCAGGTATGATGTTGTGGCCATCACTGAATCATGGCTGAAGGATGGTTGTAGCTGGGAGCTGAATGTCCAAGGGTACACATTATATCAGAGGGATAGGAAGGTAGGCAGAGGGGATGGTGTATCTCTACTGGTAAAGAATGGCATCAAATCAGTAGAAAGATGTGACATAGGATTGAAGATGTTGAATCCTTGTGGGTTGAGTTAAGAAACTGCAAGGGTAAAAGGATGTTGATGGCAGTTACATACAGGCCTCCCAACAGTGGCTGGGAGGTGGACCACAGGGTACAACAGGAAATAGAAAAGGCGACTCAAAAGGGCAACGTTATGGTAGTCATGGGAGATTTTAACATGCAGATCGATTGGGAAAATTAGGTTAGTAATGCATTTCAAGAGAATGAGTATGTTGAATGTCTAAGAGATAGCTTTTTAGAGCAGTTTGTTGTTGAGCCTATAGGGGATCAGCTATACTGGATTGGGTGTTATGTAATGAACCAGAGGTGATAGGGAACTTAAGGTAAAAGAACCCTTAGGAACCAGTGATGAAAATATGATTGAGTTCTACTTGAATTTTGATAGGGAGAAAGTAAAGTCTGGTGTAGCAGTATTTCAGTGGAGTAAGGGAAATTATAGTGGTATGAACGAGCAGATGGCCAAAGTAAATTGGAAGGTGCTGCTGGCAGGGATGACAGCAGAGCAGCAATGGTGTGCATTTCTGGGGAAAATTAGGAAGGTTCAGGACGTGTGTATTCCAAAAATGAAGAAATAGTATAACCATGGCTGACAACAAAAGTCAAATCTACTGTAAAAGCAAAGCAAAAATTAGTAGAAGATAGAGGATTGGGAAGTTTTTAAAAACCTACAGAGGGCAACTAAGAAAATCATTAGAAAGCAAAAGATAAAATATCAAAGTGGACAGTAAAAGTTTTTTCAAGTATGTTAAAAATAAAAGAGAGATGAGAGTGGATATAGGACCGCAAGACAATGAGGCAGGAGAAATAATAACAGGGGACAATAAGATGGCTGATGAAATAAATGAGTATTTTGTGTCAGTCTTCACTGTGGAGGACAGTAGTCTGATGTTGTAGTGTGTGAAGGAAGAGAACTGGATGCAGTTCCTGTTACAAGATAGAAGGTGCTCAAAAACTGAAAGACCTAAAGGTACATAAGTTATCCAGACCAGATGAACTGCACCCTAGGGTTCTGAAAGAGATGGTGTTAGAGATTGTGGTGGCATTGGAAATGATTTTTCAAGAAAGCATTGGATTCCTGGCATGGTGCCAGAGGATTGGAAAATTGCAAATGTTCTTTCACTCTTTAAGAAAGGAGGAAGGCAGCAAAAAGGAAATTATAGTTAGCCTGACCAGAGTGGTTGGGAAGATGTTAGAGTCAATTGTTAAGGATGAGGTAACAGAGTACCTGGTGACACAGGACAAGATAGTACAAAGTCAGGGAAAATCATGCCTGATCAACCTGTTGAAATTCTTTGAGGAGGTTACAAGTAGGATAGATAAAGGGAATGCAATGAATGTTGTATATTTGGACTTTCAGAAGGCCTTTGACAAGGTGCCACACATGAGGCTGCTTACCAAGTTAAGAGCCCATGGTATTACAGAAAGTTACTAACATGGTTAGAGCATTGGCTAATTGGTAGGAGGCAGCAAGTGGGAATAAAAGGATCCTTTTCTGGTTGGCTGCTAGTGACTAGTGGTGTTCCACAGGGGTCAGTGTTAGGATCACTTTTTATGCTGTATATAAATGGTTTAGATGATGGAATAGGTGGTTTTGTTGCCAAGTTTGCAGAAGATACAAAGATTGGTGAAGAGGTAGGTAGTGTTTAAACAGGTAAGATGCAGAAGGATTTAGACAGATTAGGAGAATAGGCAAGAAAGTGGCAAATGAAATACCATGTTGGAAAATGCATGGTCATGTACTTTGATATTAGGAGTAAATGCTCAGACTATTTTCTAAATGAGGAGAAAATACAGGATTTTGAGATGCATAGAGACTTGGGAGTCCATGTGCAGAACAGCCTGAAGGTTAACTTGCAGGTGGAGTTGGTGGTGAGGAAGGCAAATGCTATGTTAGCATTTATTTCAACAAGTCCAGAATACAAGAGCAGGGATGTGATGCTGAGGCTTTATAAGGCACTGGTGAAGCTTCACCTCGAGTATCGTGAACAGTCTTGGGCCCCACATCTTATAAAAGATGTGCTGGCATTGGAGGGGGTCCAGAGAAGGTTCGCAAGAATGATTCCAGGAATGGAAGTGTTAACATTTGAGGAACGTTTGTTGGCTCTGGGTCTGTACTCACTGGAATTCAGAAGGATGAGGGGTGATCTCATTGAAACCTTTCGAATGTTGAAAGGCCTACACAGAGTAGATGTGGAAAGGATGATTCCCATGGTGGAAGAGTCTAGGACAAGAGGGCACATCCTCAAGATAGAGAGGGTGCCCTTTCAAAACAGAGATGCAGAGAAATTTCTTTAGCCAAAGGGTAGTGAATATGTGGAATTTGTTGCCACATACAGCTGTGGAGGCCAGGTCGATGGGTACATTTAAAGTAGAGATTGATAGGATTTTGATTGCACATGGCATCAAAGGTTAAAGGGAAATGGCAGGAACTAGGGTTGAGGAGGAGATAAGAACAGAGAGATAGAAAGATATAGAGATAGAGTGAGTGATAGAGAAATAGAGATATAGAGAGATAGAGAGATAAACAGATAGAGGTTTAGAGATCTGAGAGATAGAGGGCTAGAGAGAAACAGAGAGAGGAAGTGAGAGTTTGAGAGAGGGATAGAGAGAGAAAGATAGAAAGAGCAATAGAGAGACAGATAGAGTAGAGAGATAAAGAGATAGAGATACAGAGAGAGAGAGATTGGGAGACAGATAGAGATAGATAGGGAGATAGCGAGATTGATTGATAGATAGAAAGATAGGTTGAGAGATAGAGACAGATAGGGATAGAGGGACTCAGAGAGCATGATTCAGAGAGATAGAGATAGTGAGAGAGATAGAGACAGATAGAGAGAGTAGAGAGAGAGAGAGATAGAGATATAAAGAGATCGAAAGGGAGCTAGAGAAAAATAGAGAGAGGGTTAGAGAAATATAGAGAGGTAGAGAGAAAGAGAGAGATAGACTGAGAGATAGTGAGAGAGATAGAAATAGAGAGAGGGATAGATAGCGAGACAGAGATAGAGAGAAAGAGAGTGATAGTGAGAGATAGAGGGAGATAGAGAGATGGAGCGAGAGATTGAGAGAGGGATAGAGAGAGAATTACAGAGGGATAGAGAGAGATAAAGAGACAAATTCAGAGAGATAGAGAGAGATAGAGAAAGTGATAGCGATAGAGAGATTGAGAGATATTGAGAGATTTATAGAGAGATAGTGAGATCACAAGGCATAGAGAGATAGAGGGATAGAGAGACAGAGAGTACAGAGATACAGAGAAAGATTGAGAGAGATAGAGAGAGACATAGATAGGGAGAGAGAGATAGCTAGAGAGATAGAGGGAGTGAGAGACAGAGAGATATCGAGGAGAGAGATAGTGAGAGAGATCAAGAGAGGGATAGAAAGAGAGATAGCTAGATGGATAGAGAGAGATGGGTTTAGGGAGATATAGAGAGAAATAGAGAGAGAGAGCGATACAGAGAGATAAGAGTGAAATGGAGTGTGATAGAGAGAGGGAGAGATTGAGAGCGATATCGAGAGTTAGAGAGAGAGAGATAGAGATATAGAGGGAGATAGAGACAGAAAGAGAGATAGAGAGAAAGATATATAGAGATAGAGAGATAGAGAAGTAGATAGAGAGATAGATGGAGAGAATGATAGATAGAGATAGAGAAATAGGGATAGAGAGATTGAGAGAGCTATTGAGAGAGAGTAGAGAAATATATATATAGAGAGAGAGAGGTAGAGACATAGGGAGATACAGAGAGAAAGAGAGGTGGATAGAAAGAGAGATACAGAGATAGAGGGATAGAGTGAGAGATAGAGAATTAGAGATATAGAGAGAGATAGGTAGATAGAGAAATAGTGATAGATTGAGGGATATCAAGAGATATAGGGAGACATAGATATAGAGATAGGGAGAGAGAGCTTGAGAGAGTTAGAGATAGAAAGAGTTAGAGAGATGTATAGAGAGGTAGAGAGATAGATAGAACAATAGAGATAGAGAGGTAGAGGGAGAAAGGGATAGAGAGACAGAAAGAGATAGAGAGATGGAGCGTGAGATTGAGTGAGGTAGAGAGAGAGACAGAGGGATAGAAAAGATAGAGAGATAGGGAGACACAGATAGAGAGATAGATAGAGAGTTAGAAAGGAAGCTAGCGAGAGGGAGATAAAGAAAAATAGGGTGGTAGAGAGAGAGGTAAACGAGAGGGAGAGAGTAATAGAATGGTAGAGATATAGGGAGACAGAGGGAAATAGAAAGATGGAAAGATTGAGAGATAGATAGATAGAGAGAGACAGGATAGGGTTATAGACACTGAAGAAGTTTGTCTAAGTATAGGGTATAGACAGTGAACACGGTTATCCAAGGCTAAGGTTATGGACACTGAACACGGTTGTCTAAGGATAGGGTTAGACACACATAACACGATTCTCCAAGGACAGGGTTATAGAAACTGAACAAGGTTGACTAAGGATAGGGTTATAGATGCTGAACAAGGTTGTTAAAGGATAGGGTTATCGACACTGAACTCGGTTGTCTAAGCATAGGATTAAAGATGCTGAACATGGTTGTTTAAGGATATGGTTATAGACACTGAACACATTTGTCTAACAGTAGGGTTATAGACGCTGAACATGGTTCTCAAAGGATATGGTTATAGATGCTGAACATGGTTGTCTAAGGATAGGGTTATAGGCACTGAGAACAGTTGTCTAATGATAGGGTTTTGGACACTGAACATGGCTGTCAACAATAGGGTTATTGACTCTGAAGACGTATGTCCCCGGATAGGGTTAGGGGCACTGCACACGATTATCTGTAGATAGGGTTATAGATGCTGAACATAGAACATAGAACAGTACAGCACATTACAGGCCCTTCGGCCCACAATGTTGTGCCGACCCTCAAGCCCTGCCTCCCATATAACCCCCCACCTTAAATTCCTCCCTATACCTGTCTAGTAGTCTCTTAAACTTCACTAGTGTATCTGCCTCCACCACTGACTCAGGCAGTGCATTCCACACACCAACCACTCTCTGAGTAAAAAACCTTCCTCTAATATCCTCCTTGAACTTCCCTCCCCTTACCTTAAACCCATGTCCTCTTGTTCTGAGCACTAGTGCCCTGGGGAAGAGGCGCTGGCTATCCACTCTATCTATTCCTCTTAATATCTTGTATACCTCTATCATGTCTCCTCTCATCCCCCTTCTCTCCAAAGAGTAAAGCCCTAGCTCCCTTAATCTCTGATCATAATCCATACTCTCTAAACCAGGCAGCATCCTGGTAAATCTCCTCTGTACCCTTTCTAATGCTTCCATATCCTTCCTATAGTGAGGTGACCAGAACTGGACACAGTACTCCAAGTGTGGCCTAACCAGAGTTTTATTGAGCTGCATCATTACCTTGCGACTCTTAAAACTCTATCCCTTGAATTATGAAAGCTAACACCCCATAAGCTTTCTTAATTACCCTATCTACCTGTGAGGCAACTATCAGGGATCTGTGGACATGTACCCCAAGATCCCTCTGCTCCTCCACACTACGAAGTATTATGCCATTTACTTTGCACTCTACCTTGGAGTTTGACCTTCCAAAGTGCACCACGTCACACTTCTCCGGGTTGAACTCCATCTACCACTTCTCAGCCCGCTTCTGCATCCTATCAACGTCTCTCTGCAATCATTGACAATCCTCTACACTATCTGCAACACCACCAACCTTTGTGTCGTCTGCAAACTTGCCAACCTACCCTTCTACCCCCACATCCAGGTCGTTAATAAAAATCACAAAAAGTAGAGGTCCCAGAACAGATCCTTGTGGGACACCACTAGTCACAATCCTCCAATCTGAATGTACTCCCTCCACCACGACCCTCTGCATTCTGCAGGCAAGCCAATTCTGAATCCACTTGGCCAAACTTCCCTGGATCCCATGCCTTCTGACTTTCTGAATAAGCCTACCATGTGGAACCATGTCAATTGCCTTACTAAAATCCATGTAGATCACATCCACTGCACTACCCTCATCTATATGCCCAGTCACCTCCTCAAAGAACTCTATCAGGCTTGTTAGACACGATCTGCCCTTCACAAAGCCATGCTGACTGTCCCTGATCAGACTATGATGCTCTAAATGCCCATAGATCCTATCTCTAAGAATCTTTTCCAACAGCTTTCCCACCACAGACGTAAGGCTTACTGGCCTATAATTACCTGGACTAACCCTACTACCTTCTTTGAACAAGGGGACAACATTCACCTCCCTCCAATCCTCCGGTACCATTCGCATGGACAACGAGGACATAAAGATCCTAGCCAGAGGCTCAGCAATCTCTTCCCTCGCCTCATGGAGTAGCCTGGGGAATATTCCGTCAGGCCCCGGGGACTTAACCGTCCTAATGTATTTTAACAACTCCAACACCTCCTCTCCCTTAATATGCTCCAGAACATTAACCTCACTCACATTGTCCTCCCCCGTCATCAAGTTCCCTCTCATTGATGAATACCAAAGAGAAGTATTCATTGAGGACCTTGCTCACTTCCACAGCCTCCCATGATGTTAAAGTCACCCATGATAACAACCCTGTTATCTTTGCACCTTTCCAAAATCTGCCTCCCAATCTGATCCTCGGTATCTCTGCTGCTACCAGGGGGCCAATAGAATACCCCCAATAGAGTAACTGCCCCCTTCCTGTTCTTGACTTCCACCCATACTGACTCAAAAGAAGATCCTGTTACATAACCCACCCTTTCTGTAGCTGTAATAGTATCCCTGACCAGTAATGCCACCCCTCCTCCCCTTTTCCCCCCTCTCTATCTCTTTTAAAGCACTGAAATCCAGGAATATTGAAAATCCATTCCTGCCCTGGTGCCAGCCAAGTCTCTGTAATGGCCACTACATCATAGTTCCATGTATATATACAAGCTCTAAGTTCATCACCTTTGTTCCTGATGCTTCTTGCATTGAAGTACACACACTTTAGCCCTTCTACCTTATTACCTTTACACCCTTTATTCTGCTTCTCTTTCCTCAAAGCCTCTCTATATGTTAGATCTGGGTTTACTCCATGCACTTCTTTCACTGTTCTATCGCTCCAGGTCCCATCCCCCTTGCAAATTAGAACACTGTTGACTAAGTAAACACGTGGAAATCTGCAGATGCTGGAAATTCAAGCAATACACACAAAATGCTGGTGGAACGCAACATGGTTCTCTAAGGATAGGGTTATAGACACTGAACATTTTTGTTCAAGGATGGGATTATAGACTTGGAACAGGGTTGTCTAAGGATATGGTTATAGACACTGAACATGGATGTCTAGTGGTAAGGTTAAAGATGCTGAAGATGGTTGTCCAAGGATTGGGTTGTACACACTGTTTTCCCAGGATATGGTTATAGATGCCCAACACGGTTGTCCAAGGATAGTGTTATAGAAACAGAACACAGTTGTCCAAGGGTAGGGTTATAGATGCTGAAAATGGTTGTCAAAGTATGGATTTATAAAGACTGAATATGGATGTCCCAGGAGAGGGTAAAAGGAGCTCAACACTGTTGCCAAGGATAGGTTTCTAGACTCTAAACATGGTTGTCTAAGTATAGCGTTCTAGATTCTAAACATGGTTGTCTAAGGATAGGGTTATAGACTCTGAACACGGTTGTCTAAGGATAGGATTATAGACACTGAACATTTTTGTCTAAAGATAGGGTTAAGACGCTGAACACTGTTGTTTAAAGATAGGGTTACGCAGTCTAAACAAGGTTGTCTAAGGATAGGGGTATAGGCACTGAGAACAGTTGTCTAACGATAGGGTTATGAACACTGAACATGCTGGCAACGATAGGGTTGACTCTGAACATGAATGTCCCCGGATAAGGTTAGGGACACTGCACACGGTTGTCTATGGATAGGGTAATAGACACTGAACACAGTTGATCAGTATAGGGTTATGGACTCTGAACATGCTAATCTAAGTATAGCGATAATGACACTGAACACTTTTGTCTAAGGATGGGGTTATAGACTTGGAATAGGATTGTCTAAGGATATAGTTCTAGACGCTGAGCACGGACGTGTAAGGATAGGATTATAGACATTGAACATGTTTGTCTAAGGATAGGGTTAAGACACTGAACACTATTGTTTAAAGATAGGGTTATGGAGACTGAACATGGTTGTTTAAGGATTGGGTTCAGACGCTAAACACTGTTGTTTAAAGATAGCGTTATGGAGACTAAACATTGTTGTCTAACGATAGGGTTATGGACACTGAATACGGTTGTTCAAGTATAGGGTTATGGACTCTGAACACGGTTATCTAAGTATGGGGTTAATGACGCTGAACACGGTTGTCCAAGGATAGGGTTATAGACACTGAACAGGGTCTTCTAAGGATAGGGTTATGGACGCTTAACACGGTTGCCCAAGGGTAGGGTTGTAAACAAGTGGTTGTCTAACAGTGTTAGACAGTGTTAGATGCTGAACATGGTTGTGTAAGGATAGGGTTATAAATGCTGAACACAGTTGCCTAAGGAATGTTCATAGATGCTCAACACGTTTGTCCAAGTATGGACGATAAACAGTGTTGTTTAAGGATAGTGTTATAGACGCTGAACACAGTGGTCAAGGATAGGTTTATAAACGATGAACATGGCTGTCTAAGGATAAGTTTATAGACACTGAACATGGTTGTCTAAGGATAGGGATATAGACACGATCTAGTTGTCTCAGGATAGGGTTATAGATGCTGAATATGGCTGTGTACGGGTAGGGTTATAGACGCTGAACGTGGTTGTCTAAGGACACGGTGATGACACTCAACATTTTTGTCTAAGGATAGGGTTATGGACGTTCAACACTTTTGTCCAAGAACAGGGTGATAGACTGGGAATAGGGTTGTCTGAGGATAGGGTTATAGACGCTGAACATGGATATTATAAGGATAGGGTAATAGACGCTCAACAGGGCTGTCTGAGGATAGGGTTATAGATGCTGAATATGGATGTCAACAGATAGGGTTATAGACGCTGAACGCAGTAGTCTACAGATAAGGTTATGGACACTCAACACGGTTCTCTAAGGATAGGGTTATAGACGCTGAACATTTTTGTCTAAGGATAGGGTTATAGGGCTTCCGGTTATGGCGCCGTGCTGAGCGGACGTGTGTCGGAGCCCCTACGAAAAGATTTGAAATTACGCAACTAAACAACTTTGAAATACCTGAATAGTTCCAGTTTGATCTGATTGGAAATCGAAGGAAAGCCAAAATGCCACCGAAGGCAACAAAGCAGACGCAAAAGTCTCCGAAATTGGGCTCCTCTTGTAGCTATGCGGTGCAGACCACCGACAATACCGGCGAGGAGGAGGCTTTAACAGGTCAAAGCCAAATCCTAAACGCCATTCAAGTAATGAAGGATGACTTTGTGTCGAGATTTGAAGGGCTACTGAGCGCAATACAAGGAATATAAGCGGATTTGAAAGCTGTTACAGCGCTCATTTCAGAAGCCGAAGAGAGAATTAACACCAATCAGGACGATATCGCCTCTTTACGTACTCAATACCACTTTGAAAGCAGCTTAGTGCTTAAATTGGACGATTTGGAAAACCGTAGCAGCGTTCGAACCTTCGCTTGGTGGGACTTCCAGAGAGAGCGGAAGGGTCGGATGTGGTCTATTTTTTGGAAAAATGGATTCCCGAGGTTCTGGGTGCTGAAGACTTCCCTGGGCCCTTGCTAATTGAGAGAGCACACAGAATAGGCAGGGCAAACGAAACTGAAACAAAGTCGGTCAAGCGACCCAGGGTAGTGATAATGAAGTTTTTAAACTACGCCGATAAAATACGGGTTATGAAGGCGGCCAGACTGAAAGAATCTGTACTTTTCGATAATCAAAGAATCAGGTTTTTCCCCGACGTCTAGAGTTGGCCTCGTTCTCGATCTCGGACTTACGATATGGTCTGATTTATCGTGCTACACTGCTGGTAACTCATAAAAGAAAACGCTACACCTTTGACAATGCACTGGCAGCGGAGAAATTTGTGCAGGAGTTGAACTATAACTTGGAGGCTGCGGACAAATAAGACAATACAGCAGGTTTCTCTTTAACGTTTTGCTTAAATAGGCATGTTCATAGTGCCTAAGGGACATAAATGAAAGCTAACGAACGTTAGCGGTGTGTTTATCAATGCATTATTTAGGCTAATGAATTTGCATCGGTTCTCACCTTCTGCAGTGGCAATGTAACTACGATTAGGTTAAATCTGATAAAGTCTCCTGGTATAATATAGTTGTAAGATTTTCTACTACTGATAACGTGGGGGCTCTGACCTGGTTGCTGGCTATGCTGTTCCTCAACATGATAACATGGGAGGACCAGTTAAGGTCCATAATTAGGCCCTCCCTCGGGGCCGTCAGGAAGCTTTCATTTTGGGGTGGGTGGGTGTATTTCAGTTTGGGAAATACACTCAGTTATGTTCACATTTTTAAATTTACTTTTCACGGTTTTTTTAAATCTATTTTTCTCTTTTGTCACGTTGTTATCCCAGTTAGCAGTCATTCTAAATCAATTCAGCTCAATATGCTTGGAATTATAACTAATAGTCTATGTCCTGAGGACTTCAGTTTACCTCTTGGAATGTAAGAGGATTAAATAAACTTGTCAAGTTAAAGCAAGTAATGAGTAGGAAAAGACAGTTAAAAGCCAAAATAGTTTTTCTGCAGGAGACCCATTTAACCCCTGAAGATATAGGTAGAGTAAGGAAGAGATGGCTGGGACAGGTTTTTTCAGTGTCGTTTAACTCACACTCAAGGGGGGTAATTACCTTTATACATAAGTTGGTGCCTTTTCACCTTGTTAATGTCATTGAAGATCAATTTGGCAGATACCTTATTATTCAATGCGAAATTTTCTCAACCAGGCTTAATTTGGTCAATGTGTATGGGACAAATTATGACAATCCAGCTTTTTTCAGACATCTGTTTTTATCATTAGCTGCTCTGCCGGGCTACCTTATTATAGGTGGTGATTTTAATTGTGCACTTCAGCCTGAACTAGACAGATCTAAGGGGAAAGATACCTCTCACAATCAAACAAGAAAAGAGTTATTGCAATGTGTTAAAGACTTTAATTTAGTTGATGTGTGGAGAAGGAAGTACCCAGATAAACTACCGTAGGTTTTTCTTGCTTTCTAGCACTTGCCAGACCTTTTCCAGAAATGATTATTACTTAGTTTCAGCTACCTTAATATCTACAATTTCAAGCTGCTGGTATGACAGCATATTAATTTTGGATCATGCTCCAGTTTCATTTACTTGGAACCGGCCTAACGCTTCACATTACTCCCCAAGGTGGCGGCTTCAAAATATTTGGCTCAGGGATCCAGAATTTATAAAGTTTATTGGAGAACAGATAGACTATTATTTTGGAATTAATACAGACCAGACATCTGCAGCTATAAGATGGAAAGCCTTTAAAGCTTTTCTAAGAGGTAAGATGATTAGCTTCACCAGCTTTAAGCAGAAATCTTTTAGATTTGAAATAGAACAGCTCAAGAAAAGAATAAAAGAGACTGAATCTGAAATTTTTCAAAATCCCTTTCAGCAGCTATTTGCAGAACTTCACAAACTGAGAGCTAGATATAATGTATTGTCCATTGATAAGGCAACAAAAAGTTTGATGAGATTGAAGCAGGGTGAAAAAGCTAGTAAACTTTTGGCCTGGCGTATCAAACAGGTATAAACAGAAAGGACAATAAACTCCCTACAATCAGATAAGGGGGTGACAACTGCTGAGCCAAAAGAAATAAATAAATAATATCTTTTTGCGATTTTACCAAAATTTGTATACATCAGAATATTCGGATTCAACTCCACAAATACAAAAGGAATTTCTGGATTTGCTAGAATTTACACCCCTGGATGAAACGTCCTTGACCTCGCTGGAGTATAACTTAGAGAATAAAGAATTGTATGAAGTCATAACTAATATGAAGGGAGGGAAAAGACCTAGGCCATATGATGGTATTCCGATTGAAATATATAAAATCTTTAAAACTAAATTAATACCACCTCTGCTTGATATGTATCAGGAGTCATTTGATACTGGATCCCTTCCCCCCTCTCTTAATATGGCAGTAATTACACTACTACTAAAACCTGGAAAATCACCGTCCCTATGTGGATCTTATAGACCAATTTCACTTCTAAATAATGATCTCAAAATTCTTTGTAAGGTATTAGCTAGGAGGCTGGAGCCACTCTTGCCAAAATGGTTTTGTTAAGGGAAGACAGGGCTTCCACACCATCCAAAGAGTGCTTAATATACTCTATGAAAAGTCTGGAAGCTCTGATAGTGCTATTCTGTCACTGGATGCCGAGAAAGCTTTTGACAGAGTGGAATGGCAATATTTGTTTAAAGTTTTAGAAAGATTCGGTATGGGGGGAAATTTTTACAATGGATACAGCTTCTTTATTCTAACCCACAGGCTGAAATTTTAACTAATGGGCTTTTTTCGGCACCTTTCAAACTCCAAAGGGGAACAAGACAGGGCTGTCCCCATCTCCCCTCCTGTTTATCTTGGCCATTGAGCCGCATGCTATGGCAATTTGAAAAGGGGCTACAATAGGAGGAATAACTATAGGAGATGTAGAACATTGCATAGCCCTGTACGCGGATGACATAATTTTGTTTTGTTCTAACTTGAAACAAACATTACCTGCCTTAACTGACTTGATAAGTACTTTTGGTACTTTTGCAGGCTACAAAATAAACAACAATATATCTGTAATATTATTCATGGATAAAGATGAGAGACTCAATCCCTCATTTCAAATTCCATTCATGGTGTCAGTACAGGGTTTTACTTATTTGGGTGTTAAAATCACTCCTACTATTGATGAAATTATCCCAACTAATTATAATCCTCTCACAGACTCAGTTATTCAACTTATAGACAGACAGACAGACAGACAGACATACTTTATTGATCCCGAGGGAAATTGGGTTTCGTTACAGCCACACCACCAAGGATAATGAAGAAATATAGCAATATAGAACCATAGATAATTAAATAATAATAAGTTAATCATGACAAGTGGAAAAAATAAGTCCAGGACCTGCCTATTGGCTCAGGGTGTCTGACACTCCGAGGGAGGAGTTGACACGAGGAAATCTGCAGATGCTGGAAATTAAAACAACAACACACATGAAATGCTGGTGGAACACAGCAGGCCAGGCAGCATCTATAAGGAGAAGCACTGTCGATGTTTCGGGCCGAGACCCTTCGTCGAGGGAGGAGTTGTAAAGTTTGATGGCCACAGGTAGGAATGACTTCCTATGACGCTCAGTGTTACATCTCAGTGGAATGAGTCTCTGGCTGAATGTACTCCTGTGCCTAACCAGTACATTATGGAGTGGATGGGAGTCGTTGTTCAAGATGGCATGCAACTTGGACAGCATCCTCTTTTCAGACACCACCGTCAGAGAGTCCAGTTCCAACCCCACAACATCACTGGCCTTACGAATGAGTATGTTGATTCTGTTGGTGTCTGCTACCCTCTGCCTGCTGCCCCAGCACACAACAGCAAACATGATAGCACTGGCCACCACAGACTCGTAGAACATCCTCAGCATCGTCCGGCAGATGTTAAAGGACCTCAGTCTCCTCTGGAAATAGAGACGGCTCTGACCCTTCTTGTAGACAGCCTCAGTGTTCTTTGACCAGTCCAATTTATTGTCCATTCGTATCCCAAGGTACTTGTAATCCTCCACCATGTCCACACTGACCCCTTGGATGGAAACAGGGGTGACCGGTACCTTAGCCCTCCTCAGGTCCACCACCAGCTCCTTAGTCTTTTTCACATTAAGTTGCAGATGATTCTGCTCACACCATGTGACAAAGTTTCCCACCGTAGCCCTGTACTCAGCCTCATCTCCCTTGCTGATGCATTCAACTATGGCAGAGTCATCAGAAAACTTCTGAAGATGGCAAGATTCTGTGTTGTAGTTGAAGTCCGAGGTGTAGATGGTGAAGAGAAAGGGAGACAGGACAGTCCCCTGTGGAGCCCCAGTGCTGCACGTACTGTGGTCTGCCAGTCAGGTAATCAATAATCCATGACACCAGGGAAGCATCCACCTGCATCACTGTCAGCTTCTCACCCAGCAGAGCAGGGTGGATGGTGTTGAACGCACTGGAGAAGTCAAAAAACATGACCCTCACAGTGCTCGCCAGCTTGTCCAGGTGGGCGTAGACACGGTTCAGCAGGTAGACGATGGCATCCTCAACTCCTAGTCAGGGCTGGTAGGCGAACTGGAGGGGTCTAAGTGTGGCCTAACCATAGGCCGGAGCTGATCTGGAACAAGTCTCTCCAGGGTCTTCATGATGTGGGAGGTCAATGCCACCGGTCTGTAGTCATTGGAGCCACTGGGGCACGGCGTCTTCGGTACAGGAACGAGGCAGGACGTCTTCCACAGCACAGGAACCCTTTGTAGACTCAGGCTCAGGTTGAAGACATGGTGAAGTAATCCACATAGCTGGAGGGCACAGGCTTTGAGCACCCTGGGGCTGACACCATCTGGGCCTGCAGCCTTGCTTGGGTGGGACGTTTCAGCTGTCTTCTCACCTGTTCAACTGTGAGGCCCACCGTGGTGGTTTCAGGTGTGGGAGGGGTGTAGTCACGAGAGCAGGGTGGGGGGCTGTGAGGAGGGGTAGGAGGGGAGAGTGGATTATGTATAAACAGATGGTCGAAATTGCCTATATCTCTGATTGGACGCATAAACATTCTAAAAATGTCAATTTTTCAGATTCAGATTATTGTCATTTAGAAACCACAAATGCAATGCAGTTAAAAATATGAGACAACGTTCCCCCAGAATGATATCACGAAAGCATATGACAAAACAGACTACACCAGAAAATCCACGTAACGTTTGGCAATCCCCAGTCCAGAGTCCGGAGAGGCTGCTGCTCGTGCTACCGTCTAGCACGTTCCCCGGAAGGAGCTCCAAATCAACCAGACAAAAACAAGACCAAAAACTAAAGCTACGAGACCTGCACAAACCCACATAATTACAACATATAGTTACAACAGTGCAAACAATAGCATAATTGATTAAAAAAAAGACTATGGGCACAGTAAAAATAGTCCAAGATGTTAAAGGACTGTAAGTTCAAAAGAAATCACCACAGTTTCCACAAGTCCCCAGGGTCCCGACAGACTCGCCATCCCACGCCGGCGGCAGAAGGGAGTACCCCTGCTATGGACTTCCAAGGCGTCGCCCGACTCAGCCTCGCAGACGCAGCACACACCGAAAGGACTCCGAGCTGATGACCATCCCCCCCGGCACAGCTTCTCCGAGCACCATCCTCTGCCGAGCGTATTAAGACTGCCATCTGCAACGCAACCCCGAGGACTGGGGGCCTGTTCTTCCCAGCAGAGTCCTGGACCTCACAGCAACAGCAACGAAGAAGGTCTTCCTGGAATTTCCCGATGTTTCTCCGTGCTTCCACGTCCGTTTTCAATCGATTATGATTGCACACGGCACCCACTTCACAAATAACAGATAATCAGTTCTGGAGTGGCCGCTGCAAGCTGCGTCGCACCGCCATCTTGAATTTTACTGAAGTTCCTGTACCTTTTTAAATCTATCCCACTTTCTCCTCCATCATCTTTCTTTTATTTATTAAAGAAAGTTTTTTCTAACTTAATCTGGAATAATAGACGTCCAAGACTCAGGCTTTTCCTATTATATTTGCTGTATGATAGAGGTGGCCTACAGCTACCAAATCTTATATGGTATTTTTGGGCAGCCCAAATTAGAGCAGGAATGTTCTACTTTGTTAAGGATCACTCCCCTACTTGGGTCTCAATGGAATCCCAGTCGATCAATATCCCTCTAGATCTTTATTTGTATTCAGCAGATAAGATAAAACTGATTAAACAAACTAAAATCCTTTTTTAAAAAATACAGTGATGATTTGGCATGATGCTGTTGCATATTTGGGAGAGACATCACAATTATCCCAGTTTACCCCCATCTTTGGTAATGATGGCTTTAGGCCCGGCAGAGCAGACCCTGGTTTTAAAACTTGGTCGACCTGAGGCATAGTAAAGGTGTCTGATCTTTATAAGGGCAATACATTTATGTCATTCGAAGAACTCAAGGCCACATATGGAATTCCAACAAAACACTTTTTTAAATACCTTCAGTTGCGAAGTTTTATTATGTCCAGGCAAGGCAACAGTTTGAAACTCCCTCCTTTATCTACCCTAGAAGACATCACTCTGAACTTATCTGAAGCTAGGGGACATGTTTCTGTACTATACAATTTATTTGCAAGCAAATGCAAAGAGTCATCGAACAACATACTTCAAGCAAGGAGAATTGATTTGAATGAGAATCTATCTCTGAAAGAATGGTCAGAAGCTTGTTCCTTAGCTCAAACCCAATCAGTGAACACTCAGTCTAAATTATTACAATATAAATGGATAACCACACATCTGACTCCAGTCAGATTGCATCATTTTAACCCCAATATTCCAGACACTTGCATTAAATGTAACCATCAAAAGGGGTCTTTGTTTCATTGTATGTGGGAGTGCCCCCGGATAATCTGTTTCTGGAAGAAGGTGCTGGATTTGATTAGTCAGATTATTGGGAGAAAGTTGCCCCTCAATCCTAAATTATGTATTCTGAATATTTATCCAAATGACTTTGTAATCTCCAAAAATGTAAGGTCTCTGCTTCACATTTGTTTTTTGGAAGTTAAACGCTGTATAGCCTATTCATGGAAGAAACCATCAACCAGTGGACTCTCACAATGGTTGAAAGGAATGACTTCTTATCTTGCTCTGGAAAAGATAAGGTACATTACAAAAAACAAACTTGACAAATTACGAGAAATGTGGAACATTTTCTGCAAGTTCCTGGAGAATAATGTTCAAGATGATGAAAGTAATGAACTGAATTGACTGCTTTTTTTTTCATGGTGGGATGGTTGCGTTTTTTAAAATATATTTTTATTTCTCTTTTGTTTTCCAATTTTTTTTTCTTCAACTTTGTTATATTTTCAACTTATGGATGATATATATTGTTTTTTTTTCTTTTTATTCCGTAAAAACAATAGAAACATAGAAAATAGGTGCAGGAGAAGGCCATTCGGCCCTTCGAGCCTGCACCGCCATTTAGTATGATCATGGCTGATCATCCAACTCAGAACCCTGTACCTGCTTTCTCTCCATACCCCCCCCCCATCCCTTTAGGCACAAGGGCCATATCTAACTTCCTCTTAAATATAGCCAATGAACCGGCCTCAACTGTTTCCTGTGGCAGAGAATTCCACAGAGCTTCCGGCTGGGGGAGCAGCCTTCGGTCCCGCCAAATTGGGTAATCAATTTGTGTGGATTCTGTGTGATGTCCCCACCCCGCCAAATAACAGACAGTACACCATATGCGATTAAATATAGATATTACTAGAACTAAGTGATTAATAACGATACAGTATATATTAAGGAAAAGAAAATAAAGAAAGGGCGCCAAAACTTATTCAAGTCCAAACTACTTCGTGCACAACCGTTGTAGCTCAATTAGTGAAGTGTTCTTGCCACCATTCGATCTTCTCTGACCTCCACGACCCGCAGACCTGGGACCACCCGCAGTTATCGACCAGTTGTTGGGGTCCGGTCCGGAGCCCACCTTCCGGGTCTTGCTCTGGTCCGCGGACTCCGGGCCTTGCAGCTAGCCCTCCTGTCACTCGGAGCCATTGGATCATCTTGGCTTAAGGAGGTACACCTGTTGCCTATTAGGGGGCAGGTGTTTATAAGGGGCTCGGGGACTGAGCCTAGTTGTGGGGTCGTCCTGCTCCGAAGCCGGTTTAACCCGCTCTGTACCTGGACCGCTGGCTCGGAATCCTGTTCTGCCCTGGATGCCGGCCTGTTCTGTATATGCTCTATCCGGTTGGTCTTGTTCCCCTGCTTCTCTCCTGTGCGCTGTTCCGCCTTGCTCGCGCTGCCACGTTGTTGGTTGCCTTTCCCAATTTACCGGTGTATCACAGTAGTCCTGCTGTTCACCCTGGACCCAGCTTCCTTCTGATCCCTTGCCTCCGTCGGGCAGATCCGGCCGGACTGCCGCTGGCCGGCGAGGGTTTCTGCCCTTTCCACCTATTGCTCCCTAAGGGTTGTGACCCGCGCCTGCCCAGGTGTCCGGGACTGGCCCAGGCCTCCGTGTTTTCCGCCTGGGAGGTGGCCCTGCGCCCGCGATCCATGCAGCCCGCCATGAGGAGGCCCAGCCTGCCACGAACTCTGGGATCCTCCTGCCTCGCCTGACCTCCGGGATCCAGCCCCGCCTCCTTTACCCCTTGCATGCCATGGCATCCCCATCCTGTCCTACCCCTAGTACTTCAGTGTCTGCGTCCTGCATTTGGGTCCAATCCTGCCCCCGTTCATGACACCAGTAGCGCCTCCAGCACCCGTCTGCCTTCGTCTCCTCTCCCCGCCGACAACCCTGGCCTCGGACCCCCACCCCCACCCCCACCCCCGGGGTCTGTTCCGTCACCCATCTTACAGCATCGAGTCCTCTCTTTCTCACCCCCTCGCACCGACTGCCCAAAAGCCCACCAACACTAGTTTACAGACCCAGAAGAGAGAAATAACATTAATCCCAATTGGATAACAAATAAATA
Organism: Hemitrygon akajei; assembly: GCF_048418815.1. Taxonomy (NCBI): domain Eukaryota; kingdom Metazoa; phylum Chordata; class Chondrichthyes; order Myliobatiformes; family Dasyatidae; genus Hemitrygon; species Hemitrygon akajei. The sequence continues at coordinate 534,115 of NC_133152.1, read as the reverse complement.
CAATCCCGTTATCAGTAAATTTTAACGCAAACAAGCTTCCAGCACTCTCTCATAACAAAGAAGCATTCCTACTTTTAAGAAAACAAAGAAGCCATTTGATTAACATACGCAGTAACAAAGAAAAAGAAGGAACCCCCCTTACACCAATAAGAAACCCCCTTTACATAGAGAATTGTTATTTTGTCTTGTGGGTCTGGGAGGGGGTTGTTTCACAGTCTTTTCGGGAGTCGGAAAGAAGACGCCGAAGAAGGTGGTGCTTGGTCGACCACCCAGGTGGTCCCAGGTGCAAGAACGTGGAGGTCGGAGGAAAGTGACGAGGGGTCGAATGGTTCGATGGTTGAGCTCCAACGATGTGCACTAAACTGACTGAACTTTGAGAAGTTGGCGCCTTTTACTCTATTTTCTTTTCCTTCATATATACTGTATTGTTAGTACTCATTTAGTTCTAGTAAAATCTTTAAAGTATATCCTATAACGGTATCTCGTGAGTTTGATATTGTGTGTGTGCGCCGCGGCATAAACTTGATTCCCACAGCACCTGTGTGTGCGGGAGGTGGGGTTGGTGAGTGGCTGGATTTCCTTTTCCCCTACACATATACCAGCCTGTTGGGTAAGTGTTACATTTGTGGGGTACTCGTCCCGGATTTGGATTGTCAGGGGCTGTGGAATCGCGGAGATGGACAGAGATAAGATTGTTAAATGGTGCGAGTTGGAAGATGTACCGGTGCAGCATGCCTGTGTAGTGAGCGGAGTGGATTTTCGAGTTTCGGGAGATGCGTTAGTGCGGGGGTTGAGCTTGGTAAAACGTACGGGGCAGGTAGGATTTGTAACTAGACGGAGTGGTAAAGAGGTGGAGTCTAGCTGGGTGTTGGTTCGTACGAGTGCTGACGTCATTACGTTGGAACTGCCAGCGACGGTCAGTGTTCCGGGGGAGGTGGGGCCGTGGGGACTCCGAGGATGAGGATGACGAGACACCGGAGGAGGAGCTAGAGCTAGAGGTGGCCCCTCCCCTCAGAGAGGTGCCCGTCACTAGTAAAGGGCGAGTTTGGAGGAGGGAGGCGTGGCTAGGCCCCGCCCCCTAGGGACGGTGGAGGCCTCGGAGCTGACAGCCGCACTTAACTCCCTGGTGGGAGTGGCCGAGAGGCCACGGCTGAAGCTGCGGGTGTTCTCGGGAGCTAAGCCTACTACGGACGGGGAGGTGGACTATGAACCTAGATCAAGCACAGGTCTCTGATGTTAGAGGAGTGGCCAGGCTCGGAGCAGGAGAAGAGGCAGCGATTGGTGGGAAGTCTGAGGGGTTGGGCCGCCAAGACACTGAACACGGCTGTCTAAGGATAGGGGTATAGCCACTGAACTTGGTTGTGTAAGGATAGGGAAATGGTTGTCAAATGACAGGATTACAGACATTGAACATGGTTGTCTAAGGATAGGGTTATAGACACTGAACTTGGTTGTGTAAGGATAGGGAAATGGTTGTCAAATGACAGGATTACAGACATTGTTGACTAAGGATAAGGTTATAGACGCTGAACATTGTTTTCTAAGGATTGTTTTATAGACGATCAACATGGCTGTCTTAGGGATATAGACACTGTATCTGGTTGTCTCAGGATAGGGTTATAGACGCTGAATATGACTGTGTATGGATAGGGTTATAGACGATGAATGTGGATACAGTGATGGACAGTGAACATTATAGTCTAAGGATAGGGTTATGGACACTCAACACGGTTCTGTAAAGATAGGGTTATAGACGCTGAACACTTTTTTGTCCAAGAATGGGGTTATGGACTTGGAATAGGGTTGTCTAAGGATAGAGTTACAGATGCTGAACACGGATGTATAAGGATAGGGTTCCAGAGGCTCAACACGGCAGTCTAAGGATACAGATATGGACACTGTATATGGTTGTCTAATGATATGATTCTGGACACTGAATATGGATGTCAACTGATAGGGTTATAGACTCTGAACACTGTTGTCTAAGGACAGGCTTATGGACACTCAACACGGCTCTCTATGGATAGGGTTATAGACGCTGAACTTTTTTGTCCAGGGATGGGGTTATTGACTCAGAATAGGATTGTCTACAATGTAGGGTTAATGACGCTGTAGACGGATGTCTAATGATGGGGTAATGGACTCTGAAAACGGTTGTATTTGTAATCCTCCACCATGTCCACACTGACCCCTTGGATGGAAACGGGTCACCGGTGCCTTAGCCCTCATCAGGTCCACCACCAGCTCCTTAGTCTTAGGATATGGTTATTGACACTGAAGACAGTAGTCTAAGGATATGGTTATAGACACTGAAGATGTTTGTCTAAATATAGGGAGATAAACACTGGAAATGGTTGTCAAATGACAGGGTTACAGACACTGAACATGGTTGTCTAAGGATATCGTTACAGACATAGACGCTGAACACTGTAGTTTAAAGATAGTGTTATGGAGACTAAGTGTTGTTGTGCAACGATAGGGTGATAGACACTGAACGGTGTTTTCTAACGATAGGGTTATGGACACTTAACACGGTTGTCTAAGGATAGGGTTATACACTCCGAACACGGTTGTCTAAGGATAGGGTTAAGACGCAGAACACTGTTGTTTAAAGATAGCGTTGTTTAAAGACACTTGAAATGGTTGTCAAATGACATGGTTACAGACGCTGAACATGGTTGTGTAAGGATAGGGTCATAAATGCTGAACACAATTGCCTAAGGAATGTTGATAGATGCTGAACACGTTTGTCCAAGAATGGGTTTATGGACGCTGAAGATTGTTGTCTACGGATAGGGTCATAGACGCTAAACAGTGTTGTCAAGGATAGGTTATAGACGATGAACAGGGTTGTCCAAGGGTAGTGTTATAGAAGGTGAAAATGGTTGTCCAAGCATGGGTTTATAAACACTGAACACGGATATCCCAGGATGGGGTAAAAGATGCTCAACATATTTGTCCAAATATACGGTTACAGACACTGAACAGGGCTGTCCAAGGATAGAGTTATAGACATTGAACACTGTTGTCTAAGGATAGCGTTATAGACACTTGAAATGGTTGTCAAATGACATGGTTACAGACACTGAACATGGTTGTCTAAGGATAGGGTTATGGAGACTAAACATTGTTGTCCAAGAATAGAGTTATAGACACTGAACCGGGTTTTCTGAGGATTGGGTTATGGATGCTTACAGTGGTTGTTGAAGGATTAGGTTAGACACACATAATACGGTTCTGCAAGGATTGGGTTATAGATATTGAACAAGGTTGTCTCAGGATAAGGTTATAGACACTGAACACGGTTGTTTAAGGATAAGGTTATACACGCTGAACATGGTTGTCTGAGACAGACAGACAGACATACTTTATTGATCCCTAGGGAAATTGGGTTTCATTATAGCCGCACCACCAAGAATAGTGAAGAAATATTGCAATATAAAACCATAAATAATTAAGTAATAATAAGTTAATCATGCTAAGTGGAAAAAATAAGTCCAGGATCCGCCGATTGGCTCAGGGTGTCTGACACTCTGAGGGAGGAGTTGTAAAGTTTGATGGCCACAGGTAGGAATGACTTCCTATGACGTTCAGTGTTACATCTCGGTGGAATGAGTCTCTGGCTGAATGTACTCCTCTGCCTAACCAGTACATTATGGAGTGGATGGGAGTCGTTGACCAAGATGGCATGCAACTTGGACAGCATCATCTTTTCAGACACCACCATCAGAGAGTCCAGTTCCACCCCCACAACATCACTGACCTTACGAATGAGTTTGTTGATTCGGTTGGTATCTGCTACTCTCAGCCTGCTGCCCCAGCACACAACAGCAAACATGATAGCACTGGCCACCACAGACTCGTTGAACATCCTCAGCATCGTCCGGCAGATGTTAAAGGACCTCAGTCTCCTCAGGAAATAGAGACGGCTCTGACCCTTCTTGTAGACAGCCTCAGTGTTCTTTGACCAGTCCAGTTTATTGTCCACTCGTATCCCCAGGTATTTGTAATCCTCCGCCATGTCCACACTGACCCCTTGGATGGAAAAAGGTGTCACCAGTGCCTTAATCCTCCTCAGGTCCACCACCAGCTCTTTAGTCTTTTTCACATTAAGCTGCAGATGATTCTGCTCGCACCATATGACTAAGTTTCCCACCGTAGCCCTGTACTCAGCCTCATCCTCCTTGCTGATGCATCCAACTATGGCAGAGTCATCAGAAAACTTCTGAAGATGGCAAGACTCTGTGCAGTAGTTGAAGTCCGAGGTGTAGCTGTTGAAGAGAAAAGGAGACAGAACAGAACCCTATGGAGCCCCAGTGCTGCTGACCACTCTGTCTGACACACAGTGCTGCAAGTGCATGTACTGTGGTCTGCCAGTCAGGTAATCAATAATCCATGACACCAGGGATTGTGTTATAGACGCTCCACATGCCTGTCTAAGGTTAGGGATATATAAACTGTGTCTGGTTGTCTCTGGATATGGTTATATGCGCTGAATATGTCTGTGTATGGATAGGGTTATAGACGATGAACATGGTTGTCTCTGGATTCGGCGATGGAGTTATAGATGCTGAACACGGATGTATAGGGATAGTGTTATAGAGGAGCAACACGGCTGTGTAATGATAGGGATATAGACACACTGTATATGGTTGTCTAAGGATAGGGTTATGAACACTGAATATGGATGTCAACGGATAGGGTTATAGACTCTGAACATGGTTGTCTAAGGACAGGATAATGGACACTCCACACGGTTCTCTTAGGGTAGGGTAATAAACGCTGAACATTTTTGTCCAAGAATGGGGTTATAGACTCGGAATAGGGTTGTATAGGGTTAATGACGCTCAACACGGATGTCTAATGATGGGATAATAGACGCTTAAAGCAGTTATCTAAGGATAAGGTTATAGATATTGAACATTATGGACACTGAAGATGGTTGTTTAAGGAAATGGTTATTGACACAGAAGACAGTAGTTTAAGGATATGGTTATAGACACTGAAGATGTTTGTCTAGGGATGCTTGTAAGTATAGGGATATAGACACTGGAAATGGTTGTCAAATGACAGGATTACAGCCACTGAACATGGTTGTCTAAGGATATGGTTATAGACACTGAACGTGGTTGTGTAAGGATAGGGTTATAGACGCTGCACAAGTTTGTCTAACGTGGTTGTCTAAGGATACGGTTATATACACTGAACATGGTTCTCAAAAGATAGGGTTATAGATGCTGAACTCAGTTGTCCCAGGGTAGGTTTATAAACACTAAACACTGTTGTCCAAGTATAGCGTTCTAGATGCTAAACACGGTTGCCTAAGGATAGGTTTAAGATGCTGAACACTCTTGTTTAAAGATAGGGTTATGGAGACTAAAAATGGTTGTTTACAGATAGGGTTCTGGAGACTAAACAAGGTTGTCGAAGGATAGGGTTATAGGCACTGAGAACAGTTGTCTAAACATAGGGTTATGGACACTGAACACCGCTGTCAATGATAGGGTTATCGACTGTGAACAGGTATGTCTCTGGATAGGATAAGGGACACTGTACACAGTTGTCTATAGGTAGTGTTATAGATGCTGAATACCGTTGACTAAGTATAGGGTTATGGACACTGAACACGATTGTCCAAGGATAGTGTTATAGACGCTGAAAATGGTTGTCCAAGCATGTGTTTATAAACACTGAACACAGATGTCCCAGGATGGGGTAAATAATACTTAACATGTTTGTCCGAATATAGGGATACAGACGCTGAACACGGCTGTCCAAGGGTAGGGTTATAGACATTGAACACTGTTGTCTAAGGATAGCATTATAGACACTGAAGACAGTTGTTTAAGGATACGGTTGTTGACACTGAACAGAGTGGTCGAAGGACATGGTTACAGACACTGAAGAAGTTTGTCTAAATATAGGGATATAGGCTCTGGAAATGGTTGTCAAATGACAGGGTTACAGACACTGAACATGGTTGTGTAAGGATAGGGTCAAGAAGCTGATAGACATTGTTTAAAGATGGAGACTAAACATTGTTGTCCAAGGATAGGGTGATAGACATTGAACAGTGTTTTCTAATGATAGGGTTATGGACGCTTAACACGGTTGTCTGAGGATAAGGTTTTACACACTGAACCTGGTTGTCTGAGCATTGTGTTATAGATGCTCAACATGGCTGTCTAGGGATAGGGATATAGATACTGTATCTGGTTGTCTCAGAATAGGGTTATAGATGCTGAATATGGCTGTATATGGATATGGTTGTAGATGTTGAACGTGGTTGTCTAAGAATAGGGTTATGGATACTCAACACGGTTCTCTGAGGATAGGGTTATGGATGCTGAACACTTATGTCCAAGTAGCGGGTTAGAGACTCAGAATAGGGTCGTCTAGGGATAGAGTTATAGATACTGTACAGGGATGCCTAAGGATAGGGTTGTAGATGCTATACACGTTTGTCTAATGGTAGAGTTAAAGATGCTGAGCATGGTTGTCTAAGGATATGGTTATGGACGCTGAATATGGATGTCAACGGATAGGGCTATAGACTCTGAAAACTGTTGTCTAAGGACAGGGTTATGGACACTCAACACGGTTCTCTACAGATAGGGTTATAGACGCTGAACGCTTTTGTCCGGGGATGGGTTATAGACTCGGAATAGGGTTGTCTTCGTTTCGGGTTAATGACGCTAAACAGGGATGTCTAATGATGGGGTAATAGACGCTTAAAACGGTTGTCCAAGGATAAGTTTATAGACATTGAACACTGTTGTCTAAGGATAACTTTATGGACTCTGAAGACGGTTGTTTAAGGATACGGTTATTGACACAGAAGACAGTAGTCTAAGGATATGGTTATAGACACTGAAGATGTTTGTCTAGGGATGTTTGAAAGTATAGGGATATAGACACTGGAAATGGTTGTCAAATGACAGGTTTACAGACTCTGAACATGGTTGTCTAAGGATAGGGTTATAGACGCTGAACATGGTTGTCCAAGGATAGGGTTAGACACACATAACACGGTTCTCCAAAGATGGGGTTATAAAATAGCGTTATACAAGTTTGTCTCAGGATATGGTTATGGACGCTGAATATGGATGTCAACGGATAGGGTTATAGACTCTGAACACTGTTGTCTAAGGACAGGGTTATGACACTAAACACAGTTCTCTACGGATAGGGTTATCGACTCTGAACATTTTTGTCCAGGGATGGGGTTATAGACTCGGAATATGATTGTCTACATATAGGGTTAATGACGCTGAAGACGGATGTCCAAGTTTAAGCTCATAGACATTGAACACTATTGTCTAAGGATAACGTTATGGACACTGAAGACGGACAGACAGACAGACATACTTCTCTAATGGACAGAAAGACATACTTTAATGATTCCGAGTGAAATTGGGTTTCATTACAGCCACACCAAGAATAGTGAAGAAATATTGCAATATAAAACCATAAATAATTAAGTAATAATAAGTTAATCATGTCAAGTGGAAATAAGTCCACGACCAGCCTATTGGCTCAGAGTGTCTGACACTCCGAGGGAGGAGTTGTAAAGTTTGATGGCCACAGGTAGGAATGACTTCCTATGCTGCTGAGTGTTGCATCTCGGTGGAATGAGTCTCTGGCTGAATGTACTCCTGTGCCTAACCAGTACATAATGGAGTGGATGGGAGTCATTGTCCAAGATGGCACGCAACTTGGACAGCATCCTCTTTTCAGACACCACCGTCAGAGAGTCCAGTTCCACCCCCATAACATCACTGGCCTTACGAATGAGTTTTTTGATTCTGTTGGTGTCTGCTACCCTCAGCCTGCTGCCCCAGCACACAACAGCAAACATGATAGCACTGGCCACCACAGACTCGTAGAACATCCTCAGCATCGTCCGACAGATGTTAAAGGACCTCAGTCTCCTCAAGAAATAGAAATGGCTCTGCCTCTTGTAGACAGCGTCAGTGTTCTTTGACCAGTCCAGTTTATTGTCAATTCGTATCCCCAGGTAATTGTAATCCTCCGCCATGTCCACACTGACCCCTTGGATGGAAACAGGTGTCACCGGTGCCTTAATCCTCCTCAGGTCCACCACCAGCTCCTTAGTCTTAGAATACGGTTATTGACACTGAAGATGTTTGTTTAGGTATAGGGATATAGACACTGGAAATGGTTATCAAATGACAGGGTCAAATGACACTGAACATGGTTGTCTAAGGATATCGTTATAGACACTGAACACGGCTGTCTAAGGATAGGGTTATAGATGCTGAACAGTGCTTTTTAATGATAGGGTTATGGACGTTTAACACGGTTGTCTAAGGATAAGGTTATAGACGCTGAACCTGGTTGTCTAAGGATTGTGTTATAGACGCTCAACATGGCTGTCTAGGGATGGGGTTATAGACACTGTATCTGGTTGTCTCGGGATAGGGTTATAGATGCTGAATATGGCTGTGTACGGGTAGGTTTATAGACATTGAACGTGGTTGCCTAAGGATATGCTGATGACACTGAACATTTTTGTCTAAGGATAGGGTTATTGACACTCAGCACAGTTCTCCAAGGATAGGGTCATAGACGCTGAACACTTATGTCCAAGGAGGGGGTTAGATACTCGGAATAGAGTTGTCCAGGGATAGGGTTAGTGACACTGTACAAGGATGTCTAAGGATAGGGTTTTAGATGCTTCACACGTTTGTCTAACGTAAGAGATAAAGATGCTGAACACGGTTGTGGAATGGCAGGTTTATAGACACTGAACATTAACCCTTGTATTAATGTTGTCCATGTATAGCATCCTAGACTCTAAACACGGTTGTCTAAGGATAGGGTTATACACTCCGAACACGGTTGTCTAAGGATAGGGTTATAGATGCTGAACAAAGTTGTCCAAGGGCAGGATTATAGACACTGAACACGTTTTTCTAAGGATAGGGTTATGGACGCTTAACACGGTTGTCGAAGGATAGGGTTAGACACACATAACATGGTTTTCCAAAGATAGTGTTATAGGTACTAAACATGGTTGTCTACGGATAGGGTTATAGATGCTCAACCTGGCTGTCTAAGGAGAGGGATATAGACACTGTATCTGGTTGTCTCTGAATAGGGTTATAGATGCTGAATATGGCTGGGTATGGATAGGGTTATAATTGCTGAACATGGTTGCCTAAGGAATGTTCATAGATGCTGAACACATCTGTCCAAGAACGGGTTTATGGACCCTGAACAGTGGTTTTTAAGGATAGGGCTATAGACGCTGAACACGGTGGTCAAGGATAGGGTTATAGACAATGAACATGGATGTCCAAGGGTAGTGTTATAGAAGCTGACAATGGTTGTCCAAGCATGGGTCCTGAACACGGATGTCCCAGGATAGGTTAAAAGATGCTCAACACGTTTGTTCAATTATAGCGTTTTGATGCTGAACACGGTTGTCCAAGGATATGGTTATAGACACTGAAGAAGTTTGTCTAAGTATAGGGATATAGACAATGGAAACGGTTGTCAAATGACAGCGTTACAGACACTGAACATGGTTGCCTAAGGATAGAGGATAGAGTTATCGATGCTGAACGTGGTTGTCTAAGGATACGGTGATGGACAATAAACATTATTGTCTAAGGATAGGGTTATAGACTCTGAACATGGTTGTCTAAGTACGGGGTTATGGACACTCAACACGGTTCTCCAAGGATAAGGTTATAGACGCTGAACTCTTTTGTCCAAGGATGGGGTTAGAGACTCGGAATAGGGTTGTCTAAGGAGAGAGTTATAGACGCTGAACACAGATATATAAGGATAGGGTTATAGAGTTCAACACGGCTGTCCAAGGATAGGGTTATAGACATTGAACACTGTTGTCTAAGGATAAGGTAATAAACACTGAAGACAGTTGTTTAAGTATACCGTTATTGACACTGAACACAGTAGTCTAAGGATATGGTTATAGACATTGAAAAATTTTTTCTAAGTGTAGGGATATAGACACTGGAAATAGTTGTCAAATGACAGGGTTACCGACACTGAAAACGGTTGTCCAAGGATAGGGTTATAGACACTGAACAGGGTTTTCTAACGATAGGGTTATAGATACTGAACAAGATTGTCTAAGGATAGCGGTATAGATGCTAAAAATGGTTGTTAATGGAAAGGGTTGTAGACACTGAACACGTTTGTCTAAGTGTAGCCCCCTGGCACACCATAGGTTCGCTCAGCTCGCTTCCGGCTGGGGGAGCAGCCTTCGGCCCCGCCAAATTGGATAATCAACTTGTGTGGATTCTGTGTGATGTCCCCACCCCGCCAAATAACAGACAGTACACCATATGCGATTAAATATAGATATTACTAGAACTAAGTGATTAATAACGATACAGTATATATGAAGGAAAAGAAAATAAAGAAAGGGCGCCAAAACTTATCCAAGTCCAAACTACTTCGTGCACAACCGTTGTAGCTCAATTAGTGAAGTGTTCTTGCCACCATTCGATCTTCTCTGACCTCCACAACCCGCAGGCCTGGGACCACCCGCAGTTATCGACCAGTTGTTGGGGTCCGGTCCGGAGCCCACCTTCCGGGTCTTGCTCCGGTCCGCGGACTCCGGGCCTTGCAGCTAGCCCTCCTGTCACTCGGAGCCATTGGATCATCTTGGCTTAAGGAGGTACACCTGTTGCCTATTAGGGGGCAGGTGTTTATAAGGGGCTCGGGGACTGAGCCTAGTTGTGGGGTCGTCCTGCTCCGAAGCCGGTTTAACCCGCTCTGTACCTGGACCGCTGGCTCGGAATCCTGTTCTGCCCTGGATGCCGGCCTGTTCTGTATATGCTCTATCCGGTTGGTCTTGTTCCCCTGCTTCTCTCCTGTGCGCTGTTCCACCTTGCTCGCACTGCCACGCTGTTGGTTGCCTTTCCCAATTTACCGGTGTATCACAGTAGTCCTGCTGTTCACCCTGGACCCAGCTTCCTTCTGATCCCTTGCCTCCGTCGGGCAGATCCGGCCGGACTGCCGCTGGCCGGCGAGGGTTTCTGCCCTTTCCACCTATTGCTCCCTAAGGGTTGTGACCCGCGCCTGCCCAGGTGTCCGGGACTGGCCCAGGCCTCCGTGTTTTCCGCCTGGGAGGTGGCCCTGCGCCCGCGATCCATGCAGCCCGCCATGAGGAGGCCCAGCCTGCCACGAATTCTGGGATCCTCCTGCCTCGCCTGACCTCCGGGATCCAGCCCCGCCTCCTTTACCCCTTGCATGCCATGGCATCCCCATCCTGTCCTACCCCTAGTACTTCAGTGTCTGCGTCCTGCATTTGGGTCCAATCCTGCCCCCGTTCATGACACCAGTAGCGCCTCCAGCACCCGTCTGCCTTCGTCTCCTCTCCCCGCCGACAACCCTGGCCTCGGACCCCCACCCCCACCCCCACCCCCGGGGTCTGTTCCATCACCCATCTTACAGCATCGAGTCCTCTCTCTCTCACCCCCTCGCACCGACTGCCCAAAAGCCCACCAACACTAGTTTACAGACCCAGAAGAGAGAAATAACATTAATCCCAATTGGATAACAAATAAATACAATCCCGTTATCAGTAAATTTTAACGCAAACAAGCTTCCAGCACTCTCTCATAACAAAGAAGCATTCCTACTTTTAAGAAAACAAAGAAGCCATTTGATTAACATACGCAGTAACAAAGAAAAAGAAGGAACCCCCCTTACACCAATAAGAAACCCCCTTTACATAGAGAATTGTTATTTTGTCTTGTGGGTCTGGGAGGGGGTTGTTTCACAGTCTTTTCGGGAGTCGGAAAGAAGACGCCGAAGAAGGTGGACAGGCGCTGCACTGCTTGGTCGACCACCCAGGTGGTCCCAGGTGCAAGAACGTGGAGGTCGGAGGAAAGTGACGAGGGGTCGAATGGTTCGATGGTTGAGCTCCAACGATGTGCACTAAACTGACTGAACTTTGAGAAGTTGGCGCCTTTTACTCTATTTTCTTTTCCTTCATATATACTGTATTGTTAGTACTCATTTAGTTCTAGTAAAATCTTTAAAGTATATCCTATAACGGTATCTCGTGAGTTTGATATTGTGTGTGTGCGCCGCGGCATAAACTTGATTCCCACAGCACCTGTGTGTGCGGGAGGTGGGGTTGGTGAGTGGCTGGATTTCCTTTTCCCCTACACATATACCAGCCTGTTGGGTAAGTGTTACATTTGTGGGGTACTCGTCCCGGATTTGGATTGTCAGGGGCTGTGGAATCGCGGAGATGGACAGAGATAAGATTGTTAAATGGTGCGAGTTGGAAGATGTACCGGTGCAGCATGCCTGTGTAGTGAGCGGAGTGGATTTTCGAGTTTCGGGAGATGCGTTAGTGCGGGGGTTGAGCTTGGTAAAACGTACGGGGCAGGTAGGATTTGTAACTAGACGGAGTGGTAAAGAGGTGGAGTCTAGCTGGGTGTTGGTTCGTACGAGTGCTGACGTCATTACGTTGGAACTGCCAGCGACGGTCAGTGTTCCGGGGGAGGTGGGGCCGTGGGGACTCCGAGGATGAGGATGACGAGACACCGGAGGAGGAGCTAGAGCTAGAGGTGGCCCCTCCCCTCAGAGAGGTGCCCGTCACTAGTAAAGGGCGAGTTTGGAGGAGGGAGGCGTGGCTAGGCCCCGCCCCCTAGGGACGGTGGAGGCCTCGGAGCTGGCAGCCGCACTTAACTCCCTGGTGGGAGTGGCCGAGAGGCCACGGCTGAAGCTGCGGGTGTTCTCGGGAGCTAAGCCTACTACGGACGGGGAGGTGGACTATGAACCTAGATCAAGCACAGGTCTCTGATGTTAGAGGAGTGGCCAGGCTCGGAGCAGGAGAAGAGGCAGCGATTGGTGGGAAGTCTGAGGGGTTGGGCCGCCAAGACACTGAACACGGCTGTCTAAGGATAGGGGTATAGCCACTGAACTTGGTTGTGTAAGGATAGGGAAATGGTTGTCAAATGACAGGATTACAGACATTGAACATGGTTGTCTAAGGATAGGGTTATAGACACTGAACTTGGTTGTGTAAGGATAGGGAAATGGTTGTCAAATGACAGGATTACAGACATTGAACATGGTTGTCTAAGGATAAGGTTATAGACGCTGAACATTGTTTTCTAAGGATTGTTTTATAGACGATCAACATGGCTGTCTTAGGGATATAGACACTGTATCTGGTTGTCTCAGGATAGGGTTATAGACGCTGAATATGACTGTGTATGGATAGGGTTATAGACGATGAATGTGGATACAGTGATGGACAGTGAACATTATAGTCTAAGGATAGGGTTATGGACACTCAACACGGTTCTGTAAAGATAGGGTTATAGACGCTGAACACTTTTTTGTCCAAGAATGGGGTTATGGACTTGGAATAGGGTTGTCTAAGGATAGAGTTACAGATGCTGAACACGGATGTATAAGGATAGGGTTCCAGAGGCTCAACACGGCAGTCTAAGGATACAGATATGGACACTGTATATGGTTGTCTAATGATATGATTCTGGACACTGAATATGGATGTCAACTGATAGGGTTATAGACTCTGAACACTGTTGTCTAAGGACAGGCTTATGGACACTCAACACGGCTCTCTATGGATAGGGTTATAGACGCTGAACTTTTTTGTCCAGGGATGGGGTTATTGACTCAGAATAGGATTGTCTACAATGTAGGGTTAATGACGCTGTAGACGGATGTCTAATGATGGGGTAATGGACTCTGAAAACGGTTGTATTTGTAATCCTCCACCATGTCCACACTGACCCCTTGGATGGAAACGGGTCACCGGTGCCTTAGCCCTCATCAGGTCCACCACCAGCTCCTTAGTCTTAGGATATGGTTATTGACACTGAAGACAGTAGTCTAAGGATATGGTTATAGACACTGAAGATGTTTGTCTAAATATAGGGAGATAAACACTGGAAATGGTTGTCAAATGACAGGGTTACAGACACTGAACATGGTTGTCTAAGGATATCGTTACAGACATAGACGCTGAACACTGTAGTTTAAAGATAGTGTTATGGAGACTAAGTGTTGTTGTGCAACGATAGGGTGATAGACACTGAACGGTGTTTTCTAACGATAGGGTTATGGACACTTAACACGGTTGTCTAAGGATAGGGTTATACACTCCGAACACGGTTGTCTAAGGATAGGGTTAAGACGCAGAACACTGTTGTTTAAAGATAGCGTTGTTTAAAGACACTTGAAATGGTTGTCAAATGACATGGTTACAGACGCTGAACATGGTTGTGTAAGGATAGGGTCATAAATGCTGAACACAATTGCCTAAGGAATGTTGATAGATGCTGAACACGTTTGTCCAAGAATGGGTTTATGGACGCTGAAGATTGTTGTCTACGGATAGGGTCATAGACGCTAAACAGTGTTGTCAAGGATAGGTTATAGACGATGAACAGGGTTGTCCAAGGGTAGTGTTATAGAAGGTGAAAATGGTTGTCCAAGCATGGGTTTATAAACACTGAACACGGATATCCCAGGATGGGGTAAAAGATGCTCAACATATTTGTCCAAATATACGGTTACAGACACTGAACAGGGCTGTCCAAGGATAGAGTTATAGACATTGAACACTGTTGTCTAAGGATAGCGTTATAGACACTTGAAATGGTTGTCAAATGACATGGTTACAGACACTGAACATGGTTGTCTAAGGATAGGGTTATGGAGACTAAACATTGTTGTCCAAGGATAGAGTTATAGACACTGAACCGGGTTTTCTGAGGATTGGGTTATGGATGCTTACAGTGGTTGTTGAAGGATTAGGTTAGACACACATAATACGGTTCTGCAAGGATTGGGTTATAGATATTGAACAAGGTTGTCTCAGGATAAGGTTATAGACACTGAACACGGTTGTTTAAGGATAAGGTTATACACGCTGAACATGGTTGTCTGAGACAGACAGACAGACATACTTTATTGATCCCTAGGGAAATTGGGTTTCATTATAGCCGCACCACCAAGAATAGTGAAGAAATATTGCAATATAAAACCATAAATAATTAAGTAATAATAAGTTAATCATGCTAAGTGGAAAAAATAAGTCCAGGATCCGCCGATTGGCTCAGGGTGTCTGACACTCTGAGGGAGGAGTTGTAAAGTTTGATGGCCACAGGTAGGAATGACTTCCTATGACGTTCAGTGTTACATCTCGGTGGAATGAGTCTCTGGCTGAATGTACTCCTCTGCCTAACCAGTACATTATGGAGTGGATGGGAGTCGTTGACCAAGATGGCATGCAACTTGGACAGCATCATCTTTTCAGACACCACCATCAGAGAGTCCAGTTCCACCCCCACAACATCACTGACCTTACAAATGAGTTTGTTGATTCGGTTGGTATCTGCTACTCTCAGCCTGCTGCCCCAGCACACAACAGCAAACATGATAGCACTGGCCACCACAGACTCGTTGAACATCCTCAGCATCGTCCGGCAGATGTTAAAGGACCTCAGTCTCCTCAGGAAATAGAGACGGCTCTGACCCTTCTTGTAGACAGCCTCAGTGTTCTTTGACCAGTCCAGTTTATTGTCCACTCGTATCCCCAGGTATTTGTAATCCTCCGCCATGTCCACACTGACCCCTTGGATGGAAAAAGGTGTCACCAGTGCCTTAATCCTCCTCAGGTCCACCACCAGCTCTTTAGTCTTTTTCACATTAAGCTGCAGATGATTCTGCTCGCACCATATGACTAAGTTTCCCACCGTAGCCCTGTACTCAGCCTCATCCTCCTTGCTGATGCATCCAACTATGGCAGAGTCATCAGAAAACTTCTGAAGATGGCAAGACTCTGTGCAGTAGTTGAAGTCCGAGGTGTAGCTGTTGAAGAGAAAAGGAGACAGAACAGAACCCTATGGAGCCCCAGTGCTGCTGACCACTCTGTCTGACACACAGTGCTGCAAGTGCATGTACTGTGGTCTGCCAGTCAGGTAATCAATAATCCATGACACCAGGGATTGTGTTATAGACGCTCCACATGCCTGTCTAAGGTTAGGGATATATAAACTGTGTCTGGTTGTCTCTGGATATGGTTATATGCGCTGAATATGTCTGTGTATGGATAGGGTTATAGACGATGAACATGGTTGTCTCTGGATTCGGCGATGGAGTTATAGATGCTGAACACGGATGTATAGGGATAGTGTTATAGAGGAGCAACACGGCTGTGTAATGATAGGGATATAGACACACTGTATATGGTTGTCTAAGGATAGGGTTATGAACACTGAATATGGATGTCAACGGATAGGGTTATAGACTCTGAACATGGTTGTCTAAGGACAGGATAATGGACACTCCACACGGTTCTCTTAGGGTAGGGTAATAAACGCTGAACATTTTTGTCCAAGAATGGGGTTATAGACTCGGAATAGGGTTGTATAGGGTTAATGACGCTCAACACGGATGTCTAATGATGGGATAATAGACGCTTAAAGCAGTTGTCTAAGGATAAGGTTATAGATATTGAACATTATGGACACTGAAGATGGTTGTTTAAGGAAATGGTTATTGACACAGAAGACAGTAGTTTAAGGATATGGTTATAGACGCTGCACAAGTTAGTCTAACGTGGTTGTCTAAGGATACGGTTATATACACTGAACATGGTTCTCAAAAGATAGGGTTATAGACGCTGAACTCAGTTGTCCCAGGGCAGGTTTATAAACACTAAACACTGTTGTCCAAGTATAGCGTTCTAGATGCTAAACACGGTTGTCTAAGGATAGGGTTATAGAATCTGAACACTGTTGCCTAAGGATAGGTTTAAGATGCTGAACACTCTTGTTTAAAGATAGGGTTATGGAGACTAAAAATGGTTGTTTACAGATAGGGTTCTGGAGACTAAACAAGGTTGTCGAAGGATAGGGTTATAGGCACTGAGTACAGTTGTCTAAACATAGGGTTATGGACACTGAACACCGCTGTCAATGATAGGGTTATCGACTGTGAACAGGTATGTCTCTGGATAGGATTAGGGACACTGTACACAGTTGTCTATAGGTAGTGTTATAGATGCTGAATACCGTTGACTAAGTATAGGGTTATGGACACTGAACACGATTGTCCAAGGATAGTGTTATAGACGCTGAAAACGGTTGTCCAAGGATAGGATTATAGACACTGATCAGGTTTTTCTAAGGATAGGGTTATGGACACTTAACACAGTTGCCCAAGGATAGGGTTGTAGACATGTGGTTGTCTAAGGATATTGTGTTAGACGCTGAACATGGTTGTGTAAGGATAGGGTTATAAATGCCGAACACGGTTGCCTACGGAATGTTGATAGATGCTGAACACGTTTGTCCAAGAATGGGATTATGGATACTGAACAGTGTTGTCTACGGATAGGGTCATATACGCTGAACACTGTGGTCAAGGATAGGGTTATAGACGTTGAACAGAGTTGTCCAAGGGTAGTGGTATAGAAGGTGAAAATGGTTGTCCAAGCATGTGTTTATAAACACTGAACACAGATGTCCCAGGATGGGGTAAATAATACTTAACATGTTTGTCCGAATATAGGGTTACAGACGCTGAACACGGCTGTCCAAGGGTAGGGTTATAGACATTGAACACTGTTGTCTAAGGATAGCATTATAGACACTGAAGACAGTTGTTTAAGGATACGGTTGTTGACACTGAACAGAGTGGTCGAAGGACATGGTTACAGACACTGAAGAAGTTTGTCTAAATATAGGGATATAGGCACTGGAAATGGTTGTCAAATGACAGGGTTACAGACACTGAACATGGTTGTGTAAGGATAGGGTCAAGAAGCTGATAGACATTGTTTAAAGATAGAGGTATGGAGACTAAACATTGTTGTCCAAGGATAGGGTGATAGACACTGAACGGTGTTTTCTAACGATAGGGTTATGGACGCTTAACACGGTTGTCTAAGGATAAGGTTTTACACGCTGAACCTGGTTGTCTGAGCATTGTGTTATAGACGCTCAACATGGCTGTCTAGGGATGGGGTTATAGACACTGTATCTGGTTGTCTCAGGATAGGGTTATAGATGCTGAATATGGCTGTGTACGGGTAGGTTTATAGACATTGAACGTGGTTGCCTAAGGATATGCTGATGACACTGAACATTTTTGTCTAAGGATAGGGTTATTGACACTCAGCACAGTTCTCTAAGGATAGGGTCATAGACGCTGAACACTTATGTCCAAGGAGGGGGTTAGATACTTGGAATAGAGTTGTCTAGGGATAGGGTTAGTGACACTGTACAAGGATGTCTAAGGATAGGGTTTTAGATGCTTCACACCTTTGTCTAACGTAAGAGATAAAGATGCTGAACATTGCTGTCTAAGGATATGGTTATAGACACTGAATATGGTTCTCAACGGATGGGGTTATAGACGCTGAACACGGTTGTGGAATGGCAGGTTTATAGACACTGAACATTAACCCTTGCATTAATGTTGTCCATGTATAGCATCCTAGACTCTAAACATGGTTGTCTAAGGATAGGGTTATACACTCCGAACACGGTTGTCTAAGGATAGGGTTATACACTCCGAACACGGTTGTCTAAGGATAGGGTTATAGATGCTGAACAATTTCTCTAAGGATAGGGATATAGATGCTGAACAATTTGTCTAAGGATAGGGTTAAGACGCTGAACACTGTTGTTTAAAGATAGCGTTATAGACACTTGAAATGGTTGTCAAATGACATGGTTACAGACACTGAACATGGTTGCCTAAGGATAGGGTTGTAGACATGTGGTTGTCTAAGGATATTGTGTTAGACGCTGAACATGGTTGTGTAAGGATAGGGTTATAAATGCCGAACACGGTTGTCTAAGGATAGGGTTATACACTCCGAACACGGTTGTCTAAGGATAGGGTTATACACTCCGAACACGGTTGTCTAAGGATAGGGTTATGGACACTTAACACAGTTGCCCAAGGATAGGGTTGTAGACATGTTGTTGTCTAAGGATATTGTGTTAGACGCTGAACATGGTTGTGTAAGGATAGGGTTATAAATGCCGAACACGGTTGTCTAAGGATAGGGTTATACACTCCGAACACGGTTGTCTAAGGATAGGGTTATACACTCCGAACACGGTTGTCTAAGGATAGGGTTATGGACACTTAACACAGTTGCCCAAGGATAGGGTTGTAGACATGTTGTTGTCTAAGGATATTGTGTTAGACGCTGAACATGGTTGTGTAAGGATAGGGTTATAAATGCCGAACACGGTTGCTTACGGAATGTTGATAGATGCTGAACACGTTTGTCCAAGAATGGGATTATGGATACTGAACAGTGTTGTCTATGGATAGGGTCATATACGCTGAACACTGTGGTCAAGGATAGGGTTATAGACGTTGAACAGAGTTGTCCAAGGGTAGCGGTATAGAAGGTGAAAATGGTTGTCCAAGCATGTGTTTATAAACACTGAACACAGATGTCCCAGGATGGGGTAAATAATACTTAACATGTTTGTCCGAATATAGGGTTACAGACGCTGAACACGGCTGTCCAAGGGTAGGGTTATAGACATTGAACACTGTTGTCTAAGGATAGCATTATAGACACTGAAGACAGTTGTTTAAGGATACGGTTGTTGACACTGAACAGAGTGGTCGAAGGACATGGTTACAGACACTGAAGAAGTTTGTCTAAATTTAGGGATATAGGCTCTGGAAATGGTTGTCAAATGACAGGGTTACAGACACTGAACATGGTTGTGTAAGGATAGGGTCAAGAAGCTGATAGACATTGTTTAAAGATAGAGGTATGGAGACTAAACATTGTTGTCCAAGGATAGGGTGATAGACATTGAACAGTGTTTTCTAATGATAGGGTTATGGACGCTTAACACGGTTGTCTGAGGATAAGGTTTTACACACTGAACCTGGTTGTCTGAGCATTGTGTTATAGATGCTCAACATGGCTGTCTAGGGATAGGGATATAGATACTGTATCTGGTTGTCTCAGAATAGGGTTATAGATGCTGAATATGGCTGTATATGGATATGGTTGTAGATGTTGAACGTGGTTATCTAAGAATAGGGTTATGGATACTCAACACGGTTCTCTGAGGATAGGGTTATGGATGCTGAACACTTATGTCCAAGTAGCGGGTTAGAGACTCAGAATAGGGTCGTCTAGGGATAGAGTTATAGATACTGTACAGGGATGCCTAAGGATAGGGTTGTAGATGCTATACACGTTTGTCTAATGGTAGAGTTAAAGATGCTGAGCATGGTTGTCTAAGGATATGGTTATGGACGCTGAATATGGATGTCAACGGATAGGGCTATAGACTCTGAAAACTGTTGTCTAAGGACAGGGTTATGGACACTCAACACGGTTCTCTACAGATAGGGTTATAGACGCTGAACGTTTTTGTCCGGGATGGGGTTATAGACTCGGAACAGGGTTGTCTTCATTTTGGGTTAATGACGCTAAACAGGGATGTCTAATGATGGGGTAATAGACGCTTAAAACGGTTGTCCAAGGATAAGTTTATAGACATTGAACACTGTTGTCTAAGGATAACTTTATGGACTCTGAAGACGGTTGTTTAAGGATACGGTTATTGACACAGAAGACAGTAGTCTAAGGATATGGTTATAGACACTGAAGATGTTTGTCTAGGGATGTTTGTAAGTATAGGGATATAGACACTGGAAATGGTTGTCAAATGACAGGTTTACAGACACTGAACATGGTTGTCTAAGGATAGGGTTAGACACTGAACTTGGTTGTGTAAGGATAGGGTTAAGACGCTGAACACTGTCGTTTAAAGATAGGGGTACCGAGACTAAACATTGTTGTCCAAGGATAGGGTGATAGACACTGAACAGTATTTTCTAACGATAGGGCTATGGACGCTTAACACGGTTGTCTAAGGATATCGTTATAGACATAGACGCTGAACACTGTAGTTTAAAGATAGTGTTATGGAGACTAAGTGTTGTTGTGCAAGGATAGGGTGATAGACACTGAACGGTGTTTTCTAACGATAGGGTTATGGACGCTTAACACGGTTGTCTAAGGGTAAGGTTTTATACGCTGAACCTGGTTGTCTGAGCATTGTGTTATAGACGCTCAACATGGCTGTCTAGGGATGGGGTTATAGACACTGTATCTGGTTGTTTCGGGATAGGGTTATAGATGCTGAATATGGCTGTGTACGGGTAGGTTTATAGACATTGAACGTGGTTGCCTAAGGATATGCTGATGACACTGAACATTTTTGTCTAAGGATAGGGCTATTGACACTCAGCACAGTTCTCCAAGGATAGGGTTATAGACGCTGAACACTTATGTCCAAGGAGGGTGTTAGATACTCGGAATAGAGTTGTCTAGGGATAGGGTTGGTGACACTGTACAAGGATGTCTAAGGATAGGGTTTTAGATGCTTCACACGTTTGTCTAACGTAAGAGATAAAGATGCTGAACATGGTTGTCTAAGGATAGGGTTATGGAGACTAAACATTGTTGTCCAAGGATAGAGTTATAGACACTGAACAGGGTTTTCTGAGGATTGGGTTATGGATGCTTACAGTGGTTGTTGAAGGCTTAGGTTAGACACACATAATACGGTTCTGCAAGGATTGGGTTATAGATATTGAACAAGGTTGTCTCAGGATAAGGTTATAGACACTGAACACGGTTGTTTAAGGATAAGGTTATACACGCTGAACATGGTTGTCTGAGACAGACAGACAGACATACTTTATTGATCCCTAGGGAAATTGGGTTTCATTATAGCCGCACCACCAAGAATAGTGAAGAAATATTGCAATATAAAACCATAAATAATTAAGTAATAATAAGTTAATCATGCTAAGTGGAAAAAATAAGTCCAGGATCCGCCTATTGGCTCAGGGTGTCTGACACTCTGAGGGAGGAGTTGTAAAGTTTGATGGCCACGGGTAGGAATGACTTCCTATGACGTTCAGTGTTACATCTCGGTGGAATGAGTCTCTGGCTGAATGTACTCCTCTGCCTAACCAGTACATTATGGAGTGGATGGGAGTCGTTGATCAAGATGGCATGCAACTTGGACAGCATCATCTTTTCAGACACCACCATCAGAGAGTCCAGTTCCATCCCCACAACATCACTGACCTTACGAATGAGTTTGTTCATTCGGTTGGTATCTGCTACTCTCAGCCTGCTGCCCCAGCACACAACAGCAAACATGATAGCACTGGCCACCACAGACTGGTTGAACATCCTCAGTATCGTCCGGCAGATGTTAAAGGACCTCAGTCTCCTCAGGAAATAGAGACGGCTCTGACCCTTCTTGTAGACAGCCTCAGTGTTCTTTGACCAGTCCAGTTTATTGTCCACTCGTATCCCCAGGTATTTGTAATCCTCCGCCATGTCCACACTGACCCCTTGGATGGAAATAGGTGTCACCTTAATCCTCCTCAGGTCCACCACCAGCTCCTTAGTCTTTTTCACATTAAGCTGCAGATGATTCTGCTCACACCATGTGACAAAGTTTCTCACCATAGCCCTGTACTCAGCCTCATCGTCCTTGCTGATGCATCCAACTATGGCAGAGTCATCAGAAAACTTCTGAAGATGGCAAGACTCTGTGCAGTAGTTGAAGTCCGAGGTGTAGCTGTTGAAGAGAAAAGGAGACAGAACAGAACCCTGTGGAGCCCCAGTGCTGCTGACCACTCTGTCTGACACACAGTGCTGCAAGTGCATGTACTGAGGTCTGCCAGTCAGATAATCAATAATCCATGACACCAGGGATTGTGTTATAGACGCTCCACATGCCTGTCTAAGGTTAGGGATATAGACACATTGTATATGGTTGTCTAAGAATAGGGTTATATACGCTGAATATGTCTGTGTATGGATAGGGTTATAGACGCTGAACTCAGTTGTCCCAGGGTAGGTTTATAAACACTAAACACTGTTGTCCAAGTATAGCGTTCTAGATGCTAAACACGGTTGTCTAAGGATAGGGTTATAGAATCTGAACACGTTTATCTAAGGACAGGGTTATGGATACTCAACACGGTTCTCTAAGGATAGGGTAATAAACTCTGAACATTTTTGTCCAAGGATGGGGTTATAGACTCGGAATAGGGTTGTCTACGTATAGGGTTAATGACGGTGAAGACGGATATCTAAGGATGGGGTTATAGACGCTGAAAACGGTTGTGCAAGGATAGAGTTATAGACATTGAACACTGTTGTCTAAGGATAACGTTATAGACACTTAAGACGGTTGTTTAAGAATATGGTTATTGACACTGAACAGAGTGGTCTAAGGATATGGTTATAGACACTGAAGAAGTCTGTCTAAGTTTCGGGATATAAACACTGGAAATGGTTGTCAAATGATGGGTTCTGACACTGAACATGGTTGTCTAAGGATAGTGTTATAGACACTGAAACTCTTTGTGTAAGGATAGGGTTATAGGCACTGAGAACAGTTGTCTAACGATAGGGTTATGGACACTGAACACCGCTGTCAACGATAGGGTTATTGACTCTGAACACTTATGTCTCTGGATAGGGTTAGGGACACTGAACACGGCTGTCTAAGGATAGGGTAATGGAGACTAAACATTGTTGTCCAAGGATAGGGTTTCAGACACTGAACAGGGTTTTCTAAGGATAAGGTTATGGAGGCTTAAACAATTGTCGAGGGATAGGGTTAGAGACACATAGCACGGTTCTCCAAGGATAGGGTTATAGATACTGAACAAGGTTGTCTAAGCATTGTGTTATTGACGCTCCTCATTCCTGTCTAAGGATAGGGTTATGGACGCTGAATATGGCTGTGTACAAATAGGGTTATAGACGATGAACGTGGTTGTCTAAGGATACAGTGATGGACAGTGAACATTATTGTTTTAAGGACTGGGTTATGGACACTCAACACAGTTCTCTAAGAATAGGGTTATAGACGCTGAACTCTTTTGTCCAAGAATAAGGTTATAGTATCGGAATACAGTTGTCTAAGGATAGAGTTGTAGACGCTGAATTTTGATGTATAGGGATAGGGTTATAGACGCTCAACACGGCTGTCTAAGGATAAGGATATAGACACTGTATATGGTTATCTAAGGATAGGGTTATGGACGCTGAATATGGATGTCAATGGATAGGGTTATAAACTCTGGACATGGTTTTCTAAGGACAGGGTTGTGGACACTCAACATGGTTCTCTAAGGATAGAGTTATAGACGCTCAACATGACTGTCTAAGGATAGGGATATAGACACTGTATCTGGTTGTCTCAGGATAGGGTTATAGACGCTGAATATGGCTGATTATGGATAGGGTGATAGACGCTGAGTGTGGTTGTCTAAGGATACGGTGATGGACAGTGAACATTATTGTTTAAGGATAGGGTTATGGACACTCAACATGATTCTCTAAGGATAGGGTTATAGACTCTGAACACTGTTGACTAACGACAGGGTTATGGGCACTCAACACGGTTCTCAAGTATTGAGTTATAGACGCTGAGCACGGATGTATAGGGATAGGGTTAACACAGCTGTCTAAGGATACAGATATAGACACTGTATATGGTTGCCTAAGGATAGGGTTATGGATGCTGAATATGGATGTCAGTGGATAGGGTTATAGACTCTGAACACATTTATCGAAGGACAGGGTTATGGATACTCAACATGGTTCTCTAAGGATAGGGTAATAAACTCTGAACATTTTTGTCCAAGGATGGGGTTATAGACTCGGAATAGGGTTGTCTAAGTATAGGGTTAATGACGGTGAAGACGGATATCTAAGGATGGGGTTATAGACGCTGAAAACGGTTGTGCAAGGATAGAGTTATAGACATTGAACACTGTTGTCTAAGGATAACGTTATAGACACTTAAGACGGTTGTTTAAGAATATGGTTATTGACACTGAACAGAGTTGTCTAAGGATATGGTTATAGACACTGAAGAAGTTTGTCTAAGTTTCGGGATATAAACACTGGAAATGGTTGTCAAATGACGGGTTCTGACACTGAACATGGTTGTCTAAGGATAGTGTTATAGACACTGAAACTCTTTGTGTAAGGATAGGGTTATAGGCACTGAGAACAGTTGTCTAAAGATAGGGTTATGGACACTGAACACCGCTGTCAACGATAGGGTTATTGACTCTGAACACGTATGTCTCTGGATAGGGTTAGGGACACTGAACACGGTTGTTGAAGGGTAGGTTTATAAACACTGAACAGGGTTTTCTAAGGATCGGGTTATGGACGCTTAATACAGTTGCCCAAGGAGAGTGTTGTAGACACATGGTTGTCTCAGGATATTGTGTTAGACTTTGAACATGGTTGTGTAAGGATAGGGTTATAAATGCTGAACATGGTTGCCTAAGGAATGTTGATAGATGCTGAACACGTTTGTCCAAGAATGGGATTATGGACGCTGTACAGTGTTGTCTACGGATAGGGACATAGACGCTGAACTCTGTGGTCAAGGATAAGGTTATAGACGATGAACAGGGTTGTCCAAGCATGGGTTTATAAACACTGAACACGGATGTCCGAGGATGGGGTAAAAGATACTCAACATGTTTGTCCAAATATAGGGTTACAGACACTGAACACGTCTGTCCAAGGATAGGGTTATAGACATTGAACACTGTTGTCCAAGGATAGCTTTATAGACACTAAAGAAGGTTGTTTAAGGATACGGTTATTGACACTGAACTCAGTAGTCTAAGGATATGGTTATAGACACTGAACATGTTTGTCTCGGGATGTTTGTAAGTATAGGGATATAGACACTGAACACGGCTGTCTAAGGATAGGGTAATGGAGATAAACATTGTTGTCCAAGGATAGGGTTTCAGACACTGAACAGGGTTTTCTAAGGATAGGGTTATGCAGGCTTAAACAATTGTCGAGGGATAGGGTTAGAGACACATAGCACAGTTCTCCAAGGATAGGGTTATAGATACTGAACAAGGTTGTCTAAGGATTGTGTTATTGACGCTCCACATTCCTGTCTAAGGATAGGGTTATGGATGCTGAATATGGCTGTGTACAGATAGGGTTATAGACGATGAACGTGGTTGTCTAAGGATACAGTGATGGACAGTGAACATTATTGTTTTAAGGACTGGGTTATGGACACTCAACATAGTTCTCTAAGAATAGGGTTATAGACGCTGAACACTTTTGTCCAAGAATAAGGTTATAGTATCGGAATACGGTTGTCTAAGGATAGAGTTGTAGACGCTGAATTTTGACGTATAGGGATAGGGTTATAGACGCTCAACACGGCTGTCTAAGGATAGGGATATAGACACTGTATCTGGTTGTCTCAGGATAGGGTTACAGACGCTGAATATGGCCGATTATGGATAGGGTGATAGACGCTGAGTGTGGTTGTCTAAGGATACGGTGATGGACAGTGAACATTATTGTTTAAGGATAGGGTTATGGACACTCAACATGATTCTCTAAGGATAGGGTTATGGACACTCAACATGATTCTCTAAGGATAGGGTTATAGACTCTGAACACTGTTGACTAACGACAGGGTTATGGACACTCAACATGGTTCTCTACGAATAGGGTTATAGACGCTAAAAATTTTTGTCCAGGGATGAGGTTATAGACTCGGAGTAGGTTTGTCTAAGTATAGGGATAATGACGCTGAACACTGTTGTCTAAGGATAACGTTATAGACACTGAAGACACAGTTGTCTATAGATAGGGTTTTCGAATCTGAACACCGTTGACTAAGTATAGGGTTTTCGATGTCAAACCCTATATAGGGAACATGGATGTCCAAGGATAGGCTTATGGACGCTTAACACGGTTGCTCAAGGTTAGGGTTGTAGACACGTGGTTGTCTAATGATATTGTGTTAGATGCTGAACATGGTTGTATAAGGATAAGGTTATAAATGTTGATCACGGTTGCCTAAGGAACGTTGATAGATGCTGTACACGTTTGTCCAAGAATGGGTTTATGGACGCTGAACAGTGTTGTCTACGGATAGGGTCATAGATGCAGAACACGGTGGTCAAGGATAGGCTGATAGACGATGACCAGGGTTGCACAAGGACAGGGTTATAGACATTGAACACTGTTGTCTAAGGATAGCATTATAGACACTAAAGGCGGTTGTTTAAGGATATGGTTATTGACACTGAGCACAGTAAGCTAAGGATATGGTTTGTTATGAGTGATGAACAGAGCTGATGGTCAATGGGGTGCAGAGTTAACCATTCCCAATCCCCCCTCCTGAGAACTACGAACTATTGCTGCTGTTATGGAGATGGAGATGGGGAGAGGGAGAGAGGGAGAGAGGGAGAGAGGGGGAGAGGGAGAGAGGGAGAGAGGGAGAGAGGGGGGGAGGGAGGGGGAGGGAGGGGGAGGGAGGGGGAGGGAGGGGGAGGGAGGGGGAGGGAGGGGGAGGGAGGGGGAGGGAGGGGGAGGGAGGGGGAGAGAGAGAGGGAGGGAGGGGGGGAGAGAGGGGGGGAGAGAGGGGGGGAGAGAGGGGGGGGAGAGAGGGGGGGAGAGAGGGGGGGAGAGAGGGGGGGAGAGAGGGGGGGAGAGAGGGGGGGAGAGAGGGGGGGAGAGAGGGGGGGAGAGAGAGGGGGGAGAGAGGGGGAGGAGGGGGGGAGAGGGGGGGAGAGAGGGGGGGAGAGAGGGGGGGAGAGAGGGAGAGAGAGAGAGAGACACACACACCAGACAAGAACATTTGCTACAGAGAAGAGGGGGAGCGAGACCGTTGATATACTATATTATGTCGCTTCCTGGATTATTTACCAAAGGACTGTACTTTGCTCGTTAACATTCCTCAGGAGATAGCAGGAGTGGCCTGATTTGATGGACACAATCATTCAGAGTTGATGGATAGCTGAGACCCCGTGAGTGGGGATAAAAGACAGGTCTGGAGAGACACCCTTCAGACACACCAGTGGACACTGACCGAGTGTTGGGAACCCACAGAAAGGTGGGGGCTTCGGAGACCGAACCAGGAGATCGGTCAGTAAAGCTCACAGTGTTACAGCAGGGCCGGTGGGGACTTGTGTGTGTGTGTCCACTCATGCCAGAGTGACGAGTCCACCACAGAAGAACGGTCTAGCTGAATACCAGAGGGGTCATAACTGAATGACCACAACAAAGCGACGGATTAAGAAAGCCAAAAAAAGGTTTGCCTGCCGCAACTGTTGCTGTTACATCTCGCCCTCTCTCTCTCTCCAACGATTTGAACAGAACAACCATAACTACTTCAGCATTTATGAACTCAACTCTATACTTTCCTATGTCAATTCATTTACCCCTAGACATCGATAGAGCTTGTTTATTATTGATTATTATTATTCCTACACTTTTAGGTTTATTACTACTAACTTGTTTTATATGTATATTTGCATTTTTGATATTGTATTGTGTAGTTTACTAATAAACGCCTTTAGTTTGCTACCACCAGACTCCAACGGATTCTTCTTTCTCTGCTGGTCAGACACCCAGTTACGGGGTACGTAACAAATGGGGGCCACGTCTCCGGGATTTCATTACCAAATTGGGGGGCCAGTGAATCGGGATAAAAGTCCCTTATCTAATCTGGTTGTGTGGATAACCAGATGGGAAACCAGCAGAGATGGAAATTGTCAAATTTTTAAAAGACCCGACTTCGGGGGCATTAGAGGAGGCCAGGAAGGCGGAATTGGTGAGCGTTGCCAAACGATTAAATCTCTCGGCGGTGAAATCATCGATGACCAAGGTGGATATACAGAGAGCAATAGCTGTGCATTACGTATCCGAGGGTGTGTTGACGTCGGATGTATTGGACCTGTTCCCTGAGAAAAAACCAGTCGAGGGTGAGCTTCAGATACAGAAAGATTAAGGTTGGCTGCGGAGAAGGAGGAAAGAAAGCATGAGCTCCAGATACTCTGGATAAAGGAGATACAAGCTGCAAGGCAGAGGGAAGAAGCTGATAGGCAGAGGGAGGACAGAGAGAAAGAGAGGCAGTTTGCGCTGGAAATGGAGAGGTTAAAGGCATCGCAGGGAAGGGACCCAAATGAGGGGTTCAAGATTGGTCAGGAGATCCAGTTAGTACCTCCATTCGAGGAGATGGATGTCGATAAGTTCTTCCTTCATTTTGAGAAAGTGGCTATGAATCAGAACTGGCCTAAGGGGAAATGGGCTGTTCTGTTACAGAGCGTACTTAGGGGGAAGGCTCAACAAGCGTATTCGGCATTGTCTATAGATGAGTCTAAGGATTACAAGGAAGTAAAAAGGGCTGTATTGAAACGAGTTGGTGCCAGAGGCATACCGGCAAAAGTTCCGGAACTTGAGAAAGCCGTTGAATCACATGTATTTGGAGTTTGCCCGTGAGATGCAAATGTGTTGTGAGCGTTGGTGCGCCTCAAAAGGGGTCGTTGGAGATTATGATAAACTGTTACAGTTAATACTGATGGAGCAATTTAAAAGTTGTATCCCTGAGAGTATGAAGACGTACTTGGATGAGAAGGAGACAGTGACTCTCTCTGCGACTGCCAAGTTAGCAGACGAGTATGCCTTAACCCACAAAACAAAGTTTTCCCTAAATAAGAGCTACCAGAAAGGCAGTAGGGATGGCAGAGAAAGCCCACCGGCTAAGGCAGAGAATAAACCGGGTGCTAATGGAAGAGGTAAGGAGGAGTAAAAACAGGCTGGCAGGAAGGTTCCCAACTTTACGTGTTATAATTGTGGGAAAGCTGGTCATATAACCATATAACAATCACAGCACAGAAACAGTCCATTCTGGCCCTCCTAGTCCGTGCCGAACTCTTAATCTCACCTAGTCCCACCTACCCGCACTCAGCCCATAACCCTCCACTCCTTTCCTGTCCATATACCTATCCAATTTTACCTTAAATGACACAACTGAACTGGCCTCTACTACTTCTACAGGAAGCTCATTCCACACAGCTATCACTCTCTGAGTAAAGAAATACCCCCTCTTGTTTCCCTTAAACTTTTGCCCCCTAACTCTCAAAACATGTCCTCTCATTTGAATCTCCCCTGCTCTCAATGGAAACAGCCTATTCACGTCAACTCTATCTATCCCTCTCAAAATTTTAAATACCTCGATCAAATCCCCCCTCAACCTTCTACACTCCAATGAATAGAGACCTAACTTGTTCAACCTTTCTCTGTAACTTAAGTACTGAAACCCAGGTAACATCCTAGTAAATCGTCTCTGCACTCTCTCTAATTTATTGATAACTTTCCTATAATTCGGTGACCAGAACTGTACACAATATTCCAAATTTGGCCTTACCAATGCCTTGTACAATTTTAACATTACATCTCAACTTCTGTACTCAATGCTCTGATTTATAAAGGCCAGCATTCCAAAAGCCTTCTTCACCACCCTATCTACATGAGACTCCACCTTCAGGGAACTATGCACTGTTATTCCTAGATCTCTCTGTTCCACTGCATTCCTCAATGCCCTACCATTTACCCTCTATGTTCTATTTGGATTATTCCTGCCAAAATGTAGAACCTCACACTTCTCAGCATTAAATTCCATCTGCCAGCGTTCAGCCCATTCTTCTAACCGGCAATCGGCATACTTACTAATCCAATTTACCACCCCATCATCCAGATCATTTATGTATATTACAAACAACATTGGGCCCAAAACAGATCCCTGAGGCACCCCGCTAGTCACCGGCCTCCATCCCGATAAACAATTATCCACCACTACTCTCTGGCGTCTCCCATCTAGCCACTGTTGAATCCATTTTATTACTCCAGCATTAATACCTAACGACTGAACCTTCTTAACTAACCTTCCATGTGGAACTTTGTCAAAGGCCTTGCTGAAGTCCATATAGACTACATCCACTGCCTTACCCTCGTCAACATTCCTCATAACTTCTTCAAAAAATTCAATAAGGTTTGTCAAACATGACCTTCCACGCACAAATCCATGCTGGCTACTCCTAATTAGATCCTGTCTATCCAGATAATTATAAATACTATCTCTAAGAATACGTTCCATTAATTTACCCACCACTGATATCAAACTGACAGGTCTATAATTGCCAGGCTTACTTCTCTTTTTAAACAATGGAACCACATGAGCAATACGCCAATCCTCCGGCATCTAAGTGCTTTGCTCCGAAGGAGGAGACAGGAAATGGGAAAACGGCAGTCCCGACTGGTTGCATTGAGTCGGTCAACAGATCGATGAGGAAGGCAAAGGTAGATAGAGCACAAGAGGGGCGTGAGAAGTTTATCTTGGAAGGGACAGTGTCTGTGAAGGAAGGAGAAACCCCAGTTCCAGTGCGGATCTGGAGAGATACTGGGACTGGACAGTCATTGATTTTAAGGAAGATGTTAGACTTCAGTCCTGAGACTGAGACTGGGGAGGTTGTGTTAAGAGGTATCGGGCGTGGACGTCCTACTTGGTAATTATCTGGCAGGTGGTGACGTGTATTCAGCAGTGAAATTAACAAGTAAGCCTGTAAGTGCTGAGGACCCGCCCATAGATGCCAAGATTTATCCCGCATGCGCAATGACTCGCAGCATGTTTAGAAAGGCGGCTGAGAAAGGAGACAGTTTAAATGAGGCCAGTGTTGATTTAGCAGAGACGTTTTTACCGATCTTGTACCAGGAGAGGTTAGAGGATGGTAAAACGGAGAATAGTGGAGCTAAGGAAAGTAAGGGAGATGAAGCAGATTTAGTGTTGTCAAGGAACGAAATTTCGAACCTGGCTCACAAGATACCCTAGGTGGATGCTTAGGAGTGAGGAAGGAGGCTATGGAGGCACAGAGTAAACAGATGAGGCAGTTAGAAGGTCTTAGAAATGACTAAGAGAGGTTTCATTTTACAGTCTCCTTTGGCATTGGAACACATAAGCAAAGTATATCTATCCAGGACTTGACATAGGACGCTTAGGAGTCATAGTTACATATTTCAAGCACAAAATCACTGCAGTATAGGTAAAAACAACCAAAGTTTAAGAGCGCAAGATTGCACATCCACACGTTACCAAAACCAATGCTAAACTGGCGGGAGTGAGACTGTGGGGCGTGCGCACGTGACGTATTGGCGGGAAAGCAGTGCTCCTCACATAACTGTGAGTTCTGGATGCATATATGGAGAAGTTGGTAGAAATAGGTTCCTCACATAACTGTGAATCCGCATTGTCTGAAGATGCATGTAATGAGCATAGGTGTACTAAAACACCCCTTTCCCTAGTTCTAACACCAAACATAATTTTGACTCTGCTTACATGCTCACAAAATATAAATTTTACCCAACAGCAAACATTTTAAGTACAATATATATATAAAGTAACAAACTGATACATAAAATTCATGGCTGAAAACTGATCAAGCTTAGTTATGGGTTTTGAAGAACTGAAAACAAAATGATAACATGTACTCTTTTAAGCCTGTTCTGTGAAATTCCACTATTTCCTGTTTTCACAAAAGGGAATTAAAGGAAATTGTCATGATGTCAAAATGTGCCAATGAAAATCAGCCAATCAATTTTTTGCCTAAGCTCACCTTTGGAGTTTTGCTGGAAACATAAATCAGTAAAATCAGTTTTACCTGGGGTGCCGGTTATCTTCCAGAGGTAACACCTCCAAATTGTTGTGAATTCATGGTGCGACATGTAGGTTCGATCAAGGGGGTGGGGTATGATTAAGAATACAATCAACTAATATTTGCAAAATATTTCCCATATTCACAATACCACATCAGTCTCCCAATACTAGAGACAACTGAACACTGGAAAAAATTAACTTAGTTAAATGAACCGTGTTTGTTACCTTTCTATCAGTAAAGCTTCTCTTTAAACAAGTTGTACGAAGGGATATTAAAGAGTTGCTGGGTGATAATAACTGTTGTCGATCAACAAGGCGGTGAACAGTTGATGTTCCATTATGCGATATTTGGCTAGTAGAAAGCATTCCTGATCTGTGAATGCTGGTACTGTCATCCTCATCGATACTTCTACAGCTCCTGTATTTGGTAGTTGTTTTCACATCTGGACAGTTAAAGAAAATGA
This sequence comes from Hemitrygon akajei, assembly GCF_048418815.1. Lineage (NCBI taxonomy): Eukaryota > Metazoa > Chordata > Chondrichthyes > Myliobatiformes > Dasyatidae > Hemitrygon > Hemitrygon akajei. The sequence continues at coordinate 501,075 of NC_133152.1, read as the reverse complement.
AAAATGGGAAATGATCAGTATTTTGGCATAAACAGGTAATTTTATCATTCCACATTTACAATAGAGTATTCAGTTTATGTTCATAAACACTGTAGCTCTCAGTTACCCCATTCTTAAATTTGGTGAGATTATTTGCTTTTATTTGCTGGATATTCAAATTTTCTCTGCCATAACAAAACCCTGTGAGAATCCACTTATTTCTTTTTTTTCCATCTGGAAATGTTACTCTCAATACCACAATGGAATAATTGCAAACATACTTCCCAACAGAATGAAGAGGACCAGACTGCTGATTAAAACGATCGCAACACAGACCCCTGTGGAACACCACGAGTCGCCAGCAGCCAACCAGAAAGGACTCCCTTTATTCCCACTTTGCCTCTTGCCAATTCGCCACTGTTTTATCCATGCTAGTGTCACTTACGAAACAGAAAGCAGTCTGCAATCAATAATGGTTTTGCTTCTAAATGTTCCTGCCTTACTTTCACAATAACAGCAAAACTAATTTTAATGGTTTGGTTGGAGCAGTTAAACTTTGAAACAAACTGTCTGCAATTAAGCCCAATACACTTCATAAAATTGACACTGTTTTCTCATTGGCCATTTCATTTGCTTTAAAGTACTATTGAATTAGCTTGGTATACAAAATCCAGTTATCTGTTTTGTAATCAAACCTGTCTAGGTTTCCAATGTAGCCATTTTGTGTTTTTATTTATGGTCATTATCACCCAGTACTCATTGTGTTTGAACCTGTTTATTCTTTTATTTGCTGCCTTTTTTTGAACTTGACTGTCTATGCGCATGCTGGGCCACATTATTTACTCATTAGTAAACACAAAGTATACTGCAGATGCTGTGGTCAAATCAACACGCACAACACACTGGAGGAACTCAGCAGGTCGGGCAGTAACTGTGGAAACGAACAGTCAACTTTTCCACGGATGCTGCCCCAACTGCTGAGTTCCTCCAGCGTGTTGTGTGTGTTTATTTACTCATTGTTTCTCACCTCGTTTTGTTTTTAGCTTGTCCATCTCGCTGTGCTTCAACTGATCAGTAGCACTTTGCCTGTTGCCTGTCAGCCACTGCTTCACTTACACCAGGTATTTTTCCTGTAATACCACGAGCTCTGAACTTGTTAAGCAGCCTCATATGTGGCACCTTGTCAAAGGCCTTCTGAAAGTCCAAGTATACAACATTATCTGATTCTCATGTCTATCCTGCTTGTTATTTCTTCAAAGAATTCCAACAGATTTGTCAGGCAAGATGTACCCTTGAGGGAATCATGCTGAATATGGCAGACTTGATCAAAAACACATCCTTAACAATCAACTCAAACATCTTCCCAAGCACTCAGGTCAGATGAACTGCCCCATAATTTCCTTTCTTCTTCCTCTCTCCACTATTTTCCAGTCTTCCAGAACCATTCCATCATCACTCATGCCTCCACAGACTCTTCAGCCACCTCTTTCAAAAGACTGGGATGTAGACCATCAGATCCAGGTGTCGTACAATACCTACCTTCAGGCCTTCCAGTTTCCCAACACCTTCACCCTAGTAATGGCAACATCACATACTTCTGACCACTGACACACTCCAACTTCCACCATACTACAAGTGCCTTCTAGAATGAAGAATGATTCAAAATATTTATTTAGTTTGTCTGCCAATTCCTTGCTCCTCATTACTACCTCTCCCGCATTTATTTCCAGCCATCCGATATCCACTCACCTCACTGTTTACAACTTCTGGTATCCTCTTCCATATTATCGGATAGCTTACTTTCGTATTTCAGCTTTAACTTCTTAATGACTTTTTAGTTGGCTTCTGTTAGTTTTTAAAAGCTTCTCAATCATCTAACTTCCCACTAATTTTTGATATAGGATGTGCCCCGTCTTTGGCTTTTATGTTGGCTTTGACTTCTCTTGTTAGCCATGGTTGTATCATGTTGCCTTTCAAATATATCTTCCTCTCTGGGATGTGCATATCCTGTTTCCTAATTGCTAACAGAAATTACAGCCTTTGCTGCTCTACCATTATCCCTGTCAGTGTTCTTTCTCATCAATTTTGATCAGCTCCTTTCTCATGCCTCTGTAATTTACCTTTCTCCACCGTAATACTGATATATCTGATTTTTGCTTCTCCTTCTCACATTTCATGGCAAACCTGATCACAATATCATCACTTTCCCTCAGGGTTTCTTTACCTTCAGCTCTCTAATCAATTCTGGTTCATTGCACAACACCCAATCCAGATCAGGAGATCTCTAATGGGCTTGAACCCGAGCTGCTCTGGAAAGCCATATAACTATATAACAATTACAGCACGGAAACTGGCCATCTTGGCCCTTCTAGTCCATGCCGAACAAAAAGACAACATCCACTGCTTTACCCTCATCAACTTTCCTAGTAGCCTCTTCAAAAAATTCAATGTTTTGTCAAACATGACCTTCCACTGTTACAGATTCAGGCAACAATAAATATGAGTTAGGCAGGGGTTTTTATAACAAATAACACGTTTATTAAACACTGAAAACAAACCCCCCAAAAGTAAACAAAACACTAACGTAACCGGAAATCAGCTGCTGTGCGGCAGCTTAAACAGTTCTTAAAGTAATGAAGCTTAAACAGTTCTTAAAGCGATGTTGCAAAAACAGTTCTTCAAAGTAGTATTGCCAAAAGTTCAAAATGCTCACGGTCCATTTAAGGGAGAGACTTTTTAAGACGATTTAAATTCTCTTTCACGTCGTGTTGTTTCGGTTCCCAAGATAGAACTTTTTCCCATGAAGAATTTACGAAACGAAATGGCTTAAAGGCACTGACCTTTCCTTTATAACACCGTTCTCAATCCTTTCTGATATTTCACAGGGATTAACACGAGAACAGTCAACGAATTCCTTCCGAATAAGGATCGAACAAGGTCGAACCTGTTTCACCGTCGAAATCGATTCTCCTCGATCTTTAACTCCCGAACTCCGATCTTCACTCTCCACTGATTCTCAACTAGCAGTATTGTAAAGAAACTGCTGGCAATGACCTTTTAAACTTTAGGCATTAGATAAAACTTCATCTTTCAACTAAACTGCGTCATAACATTAAATCACGCAGCGGCATGAAGACAACATGGCAAATCCAGCCACGAACTGCCCCTCCTCACAGGGAGGGGTCCTCCTTTTATACCCTGTAAAAAAAACCTGTCACATGACCTCTACTGGTGGGAAAATGATGTCACTCCACCATCACAAGACCATTACCTCAAGTCCAGTATAGCTTCAACCCCAGTCACGCGTCACGTGTCACGGGTACGTAACACCACGCACAAATCCATGTTGACTGTTCCTAATCAGACCCTGTCTATCCCGATAATTATGCATGCCATCTCCAAGAATACTTTCCATTAATTTACCCACCACTGATGTCAAACTTACAGGCTGATAATTGCTAGGTTTACTCTTAGAACCCTTTTTAAACAATGAAACCACATGAGCAATATACCAATCCTCCAGCACCATCCCTGTTTCTAATGACATTTGAAATATTTCTGTCAGATCCCCTGCTATTTCTACACTAACTTCCCTCAAGGTCCTAGGGATATCCTGTCAGGACCTGGAGACCTATCCACTTTTATATTCTTTAAAAGCACCAGTACTTCCTCTTCTTTAATCATCATAGTTTCCATAACTTCCCTACTTGTTTCCCTTACCTTACACAATTCAATATCCTTCTCCTTAGTGAATACCAAAGAAAAGAAATTGTTCAAGATCTCCCCCACCTCTTTTGGCTCCACACATAGCTGTCCACTCTGATTCTCTAAGGGACCATTTTTAACCCTCACTATCCTTTTGCTATTAATAAACTGTAGAAACCATTTGGATTTATTTTCACCTTACTTGCCAAAGCATCCTCATATCTTCTTTTAGCTTTTCTAATTTCTTTCTCACGATTCTTTTTACATTCTTTATTGCCCCTTCTCTAGTCAGTACCTCTATGTATTGCTACAAAAAAACTATCCTGCACACATTTTACAAACTCTAAACCATCCAGCCCTTTTACAGTATGGGCTTCCCAGTCTATGTGTGGAAAATTAAAATCTCCCACAATCACAACCTGGTGCTCACTACAAATATCTGCTATCTCCTTACAAATTTGATCCTCCAATCTCGCTCCCATTAGGTGGTCTATAGTACACCCCTGTAAGTGTTACTTCACCTTTTCCATTCCTCAATTCCATGCAAATAGCCTCCCTAGACGAATACTCTAATCTATCCTGCCAGAGCACTGCTGTAATATTTTCTTTGAATAGCAATGCAACACCTTCCCCTCTTGTCCCTCCAATTCTATCACACCTAAAGCAACAAAATCCAGGAATATTTAGTTGCCAATCACAACCCTCCTGCAACCATGTTTCACTAATAGCTACAACATCATATTTCCAGGTATCAATCTATGCTCTAAGCTCATCCACCTTTCTTACAATGCTCCTAGCATTAAAATAAATGCATTTAAGAAATTCTCCACCTCTTCCTCTCTGTTTATTTCTAACGTTGCAAACAACATTACTATCTTCTTTTTCTTCCTTCTCCCATACATCTGTTCCTACACTCTGGTTCCCCTCCCCCACTGTATCTAGTTTAAATACACTGGAGCCTCTCTAGCAAACCTATCTGCAAGAATATTTGTCCCCCTCCAGTTCAGATGTAAACCATCCCGCCGGAACATGTCCCACCTTCCCTGGAAAAACTGCCCAATTATCTATAAATCTGAAGCCCTCCCTCCTTCATGTCATCTTCAGCCATGTGTTGATCTGTGCTATCTTACTACTTCTAAACCTGCCTGCACGTGGCACTGGTAGTAATCCTGAGATTGCTATCCTGGAGGTCCTGTCCTTTAACTTGGCGCCTAACTCCCTAAACTTACCTTTCAGGACCTCCTCACTCTTCCTACACATATCATTGGTTGCAGGAGAGGTATGAATGGCAACTAAATATTCCTGGATTTCATTGCTTCAGGTGTGATAGAATCAGAGGGGCAAGAGGTTGAGGTGTTGCATTGCTTGTCAGAGTAAACATTACAGCAGTGCTTTGGCAGGATAGATTAGAGGGTTTGTCCAGGGAGGCAATTTGGGTGGAATTGAGGAATGGGAAAGGTGTATTAACACCTACAGGGGTGTATTATAGACCACCTAATAGAGAGCGAGAATTGGAGGATCAAATTTGTAAGGAGATAGCAGATATTTGTAGTAAGCAGAGGGTTGTGATTGTGGGAGATTTTAATTTTCCACACATAGACTGGGAAGCCCATACTGTAAAAGGGATGGATGGTTTGGAGTTTGTAAAATGTGTGCAGGATAGTTTTTTGCAGCAATACATAGAGGTACCAACTACAGAAGAGGCAGTGTTGGATCTTATGTTAGGGAATGAAATAGGTCAGGTGACATAGGCACGTGTAGAGGAGCACTTTGGATCCAGTGACCACAATGCCATTAGTTTCAATACAATTATGGAGAAGGACAGGTTAGGACCCAGGGTTGAGATTTTTGATTGGAGAAAGGCTAACTTTGAGGAGATGCAAAAGGATTTAGAAGGAGTGGATTGGGACAATTTGTTTTATGGGAAGGATGTAATAGAGAAATGGAGGTCATTTAAAGGTGAAATTTTGAAGGTATAGAATTTTTATGTTCCTATTAGGTTGAATGGAAAGCTTAAAAGTTTGAGAGAGCCATAGTTTTCAAGAAATATTGGAAACTTGGTTCGGAAAAAGAGAGAGATCTACAATAAATATGAACAGCATGGAGTAAGTCAGGTGCTCGAGGAATATACAGAATGTAAAAAGGATCTTAAGAAAGACATTAGAAAAGCTAAAAGAAGATATGAGGTTGCTTTGGCAAGTAAGGTGAAAATATATCCAAGGGCTTTCTACAGTTATATTAATAGCAAAAAGATAGTGAGGGATAAAATTGGTCCCTTAGAGAATCAGAGTGGACAGCTATGTATGGAGCCAAAAGAGATGGGGGAGATTTTGAACGATTTCTTTTCTTCGGTATTCACTAAGGAGAAGGATATTGAATTGTGTAAGGTAAGGAAAACAAGTAGGGTAGTTATGGAATGATGATTAAAGAAGAGGAAGTACTGGCACGTTTAAAGAATATAAAAGTGGATAAGTCTCCAGGTCCTGACAGGATATTCCCTAGGACCTTAAGGGAAGTTAGTGTAGAAATACCAGGGGCTCTGACAGAAATATTTCAAATGTCATTAGAAACGGGGATGGTGCCGGAGTATTGGTGTATTGCTCATGTGGTTCCATTGTTTAAAAAGGGTTCTAAGAGTAAACCGAGCAATTAATTAATTAATTAATAGCAATTAGCAATTAAGTTTGACATCAGTGCTGGGTAAATTAATGGAAAGTATTCTTAGAGATGGTATATATAATTTTCTGGATAGACAGGGTCTGATTAGGAACAGTGAACATGGATTTGTGCGTGGAACATCACGTTTGACAAATTTTATTGAATTTTTTGAAGAGGTTACTAGGAAAGTTGATGAGGGTAAATCAATGGATGTTGTCTATATGGACTTCAGAATGGCCTTTGACAAGGTTCTGCATGGAAGGTTAGTTATGATGGTTCAATCGTTAGGTATTAATATTGAAGTAGTAAAATGGATTCAACAGTGGCTGGATTGGAGATGCCAGAGAGTAGTGGCGGATAACCATTTGTCAGGTGGGAGGCCAGGGACTAGTGGTGTGCCTCAGGGATCTGTACTGGGTCCAATGTTGTTTGTCATATACATTAATGATCTGGATGATGGGGTGGTAAATTGGATTAGTAAGTATGCAGATGATACTAAGATAGGTGGTGTTGTGGATAATTAAGTAGGTTTTCAAAGCTTGTGGAGATACTTAGGCCAGTTAGAAGAGTGGGCTGAAAGATGGCAGATGGAGTTTAATGATGATAAGTGTGAGGTGCTACATTTTGGTAGGACTAATCAAAACAGGACATACATGGTAAATGGTAGGGCATTGAAGAATGCAGTAGAACAGCGTGATCTAGAAATAATGGTGCATAGTTCCCTGAAGGTGGAATTTCATGTGGATAGTGTGGTGAAGAATGCTTTTGGTATGCTGGCCTTTATAAATCTGAGCATTGAGTATAGGAGTTGGGATGTAATGTTAAAATTGTACAAGGCATTGGTAGGGCCGAATTTGCAGTATTGTGTACAGTTCTGGTCACCGAATTATAGGAAAGATGTCAACAAAATAGAGAGAGTGCAGAGAAGATTTACTAGAATGTCACCTGGGTTTCAGCACCTAAGTTACAGAGAAAGGTTGAACCAGTGAGGTCTTTATTCTTTGGAGCGTAGAAGGTCGAGGGGGGACTTGATAGAGGTATTTAAAATTATGAGGGGGATAGATAGAGTTGATGTGGATAGGCTTTTTCCATTGAGAGTAGGGGAGATTCCCACAAGAGGACAAGAGGCAGAAGTTTAGGGGTAACATGGGGAGAACTTCCTTACTCAGAGAGTGGTAGCTGTGGGGAACGAGCTTCCAGTAGAAGTGTAGAGGCAGGTTCGATATTGTCATTTAAAAAAAATTGGATAGATTAATGGACAGGAAAGGAATGGAGGGTTATGGGCTGAGTGCAGGTCAGTGGGACAGGTGAGAGTCAGCATTTGGCACGGTCTAGAAGGGCCGAGATGGCCTGTTTCCATGCTTTAATTGTTACATGGTTATATGTTAAGCTCCAGCTATAATCTTCTTTCAGCCAGAACTCAGTGATGTCATACATGCCAATCTGGAACAATGCTACAAGTTCATCCACCTTATTCCGCATACAGCATGCAGTCAAATATAACACCTTCAGTCCTGTATTCATCACTCTTTCCAATTCTGGCTGCCTTTTACATTGCATCTTATCCTGTTAACAGCAATTTTGCCTTGTCGTTAGCTCCATCTAGCAAGGAGTCTCACTACACACTGCCTCTGTTTGTAAATCAACTATCTCTTTCTCAGCACTACCATTCCAGTTACCATCCCTGTGCCAAATTAATTTAAACCCTCCCGAACAATTCTAGCAAACCTACCCACAGGATATTGGTCCCTCTTGGGTTCAGGTGTAACCCGTGCCTATTGTACATGTCGAAATTTTGCCAGAAGTGATCCCAATGATGCAAAAATCTGAAGCCTCGCCCCCAGCAGCAATTCCTCAGCCTCGCATTTACCTGCTCAATCATTGTATTCTTCTGCTCACTGGCGTATGGGACAGGCAGCGATCCAGAGATTACTACCCTGGAGGTCCTCTTTTTAGATTTCTACCTCAATCCCCATAATCTCTCTTCATGAACTCCTCACCTTGTCAACGCATGTCATTGGTGCCAATATGTACCAAGACTTATGTAACCTATGTAACATACAGATTATAATAATTACATTGTAGTGATGTGCTGAAATAACGACTCGTAAGTCGTTTCGAGACTAGTTTATTCGAACTTCGTGGCGCTGGCATTTAATCCCTAGCGCCTGCCCTCTCCGGGCGGAAATGATATCAGAGGTGCATTACCAAAGTCTCCCCCCGCGCGCTGGCAGTGGGTCGCCACACAACCACCCCCCAGAACCAGCGATACACCCCCCCAATGTCCACAGTCTGGATCAGCCTCTGTTTGGGAGGTCTGCCTCTGCACCGCTGTGTCTGAACCTCGACCGGCTGCGCCAAGTCCACATGGGCTGGTTTGAGTCGGTCCACCGTGAAAACCTCCTCTTTCCCCCCAATGTCCAGTACGTACGTGGACCCGTTGTTGTTGATCACCTTGAACGGCCCCTCGTACGGCCACTGTAGCGTTGCCAGTGTCCGCCCCTTCGTACAAACACAAACTTACAGTTCTGCAGGCCTTTGGGTACATTGGTCGGGGTCCGTCTGTGCTGTGAAGTCGGTACGGGGTTCAGGTTGCCGAGCCTCTCGCGTAGTCTGTCCAGGACTGCTGCGGGTTCTTCCTCTTGCCCCCTTGGGGCTGGTATGAACTCTCCTGGGATGGCCAGGGGTGCGTCATACACCAACTCGGCCGACGAGGCATGCAGATCCTCTTTGGGCGCTGTGCGGGTGCCGTAGGTCCGTATCGTGCTGCCGTTTGCGGCCCTCAGGGTGGGTCCTGGCTTCCTGTTGCGGGTGTCGTACCCCGTCGGGGGCAAGACGCTGATTTCCGCTCCGGTGTCAACCAAGATAGATAGATAGATAGATAGATAGATAGATACTTTATTCATCCCCATGGGGAAATTCAACTTTTTTCCAATGTCCCATACACTTGTTGTAGCAAAACTAATTAAATACAATACTTAACTCAGTAAAAAAAAATATGATATGCATCTAAATCACTATCTCAAAAAGCATTAATAATAGCTTTTAAAAAGTTCTTAAGTCCTGGCGGTAGAATTGTAAAGCCTAATGGCATTGGGGAGTATTGACCTCTTCATCCTGTCTGAGGAGCATTGCATCGATAGTAACCTGTCGCTGAAACTGCTTCTCTGTCTCTGGATGGTGCTATGTAGAGGATGTTCAGAGTTTTCCATAATTGACCGTAGCCTACTCAGCACCCTTCGCTCAGCTACCGATGTTAAACTCTCCAGTACTTTGCCCACGACAGAGCCCGCCTTCCTTACCAGCTTATTAAGACGTGAGGCGTCCCTCTTCTTAATGCTTCCTCCCCAACACGCCACCACAAAGAAGAGGGCGCTCTCCACAACTGACCTATAGAACATCTTCAGCATCTCACTACAGACATTGAATGACGCCAACCTTCTTAGGAAGTACAGTCGACTCTGTGCCTTCCTGCACAAGGCATCTGTGTTGGCAGTCCAGTCTAGCTTCTCGTCTAACTGTACTCCCAGATACTTGTAGGTCTTAACCTGCTCCACACATTCTCCATTAATGATCACTGGCTCCATATGAGGCCTAGATCTCCTAAAGCGGCGTCCCGACTGTTTGTCCCAGACGTACAAGAAGCTGTCCTGGTGGCCAGCCGCCATAGTCATTAGTGGCAGCTGGCCCTGGCCCTGGCCCTTGCAGGGCAGGCGACAACGGCAGGCCACCACTGCCCACCGCTGGTGGTAGAAACACCACTGTTCACTGGCCTCCTCACTCCTGCCTCTGTGTTGTGTGCGCCCCCCTGCCGGGCCTGGTCTGGTCCGCTGTTGGGTGCGTGGCCACAGCACGTCTGCCCGGGCTGCCACCTTCCGGGGGTTGCTGAAATCTGCGTCGGCCAGCAGCAGATGTATGTCCTCGGGCAATTGCTCTAGGATCGCTTGCTCGAACATGAGGCAGGGCTTGTGTCCGTCAGCCAGGGCCAGCATCTTGTTCATCAATGCTGACGGCAGTCTGTCTCCCAAACCGTCCAGGTGAAGCAGGCGGGCACCCCGCTCACGCCATGAGAGGCCAAAGGTCCCAATGAGCAGTGCTTTGAATGCTTCATATTTGCCTTCTTCCGGGGGCAACTGTATGAAATCCACAACCTGGGCGGCCGTCTGCTGGTCAAGGGCGCTCACCACGTGATAGTAACGCGTGGAATCAGAAGATATCTGCCGAATCTGGAACTGGGCTTCTGCTTGGCTAAATCACACGCGTGGTCGCAGCATCCAGAAAGTCGGCAGTTTTAGCGAAACTGCGTGAACAGATGAAGAGTCGGTCATCTTTGGTCCAAATCCCGTTTGGACCGTCGGGGTCACCAATGTAGCGATGTGCTACACACAGCGCTGAAATAACGACACGTCGTTTCAAGACTAGTTTATTCAAACTTCATGGTGCTGGCATTTAATTCCTAGCACCCGCCCTCTCCGGGCGGAAATGACGTCAGAGGTCCATTACCAAAATCTGGCTATTTGTGAGCCGGTTCGCCTGCGCAGAAAGTGGGTCGCCACAACATTATAATATGAGTGCTATATTCAATTTACAGTGAATAGCTCAGAATCTAACAAATATGACTTGTTGCCTGCAATTTTGTTAAGTTACAATCTGTCATCGATATGGATAAATTGCTGTGTTGAGAGTCCACATGGTATTCAGCAAGGACTTGCAAGGCACCATGCCAACATCATCTAGTCACAAGGACTACAGAACAAAAAGTCTGCCTAAGAAACACCTTAGAAAACCTTTGACTGTCAAAGTTGTGAATGGAAATTTTAAGAAATGGGAGCTGGAATCAGTCATTTGGTACTTCAAGCCTCCTCTTCGACCTAGTAACTATTTTCCTGCTTTTATTCCCATTTCCTCGATATCTAGAAATCTATCAATTTTGAATGAACCAAGGCGTGAGACTCCAGGGTTCTCTCAGACAGACAATTCCAACAATTCATCCTTCTTCATGTGAAGAATTCTTTTCTCATCTGGTCTGAAATGCCCTATCCTTGATTCTGAGATTCTAACCCCTGATTCTAGACTCCTCAGCAAGATGGGATCGCTCGCATCTCTGCATCCAGCCGTCCACAGAAGACAATTGCTTTATTATTGTACCCAGAAAAATTTGTTTTTCAAGCTATCCTGACAGATAATTTCATCACATCAGAAGATTGAAAATAAATGAAGGAATTAAACAATAATGGAATACAGAATAAAGTATTACAGCTACAGAGACAGTGCAGTGTGGCAATAAGGTACAAGGCCAAAATTAAGTAGATTGTGAGGTCGAGAGCCTGTCATATTGTACTAGGGGCCATTCAACATGGGATAGAAGCTATCCTTGAGCCTAGTGACTATATACTATCCAGTTTCTGCACATTCTGTCCTATCAGAGGAAGTAGAAGAGAAAATGTCCATGGTGGGTGGGCATCAAATCAAATCAGTTTTGGTTGTTTGGCCCTGAGAGGCTGCTGCTTTCCAAACATGCCACCATCTTATGTTATCTACTTTATCCAGGCATCTTTACTGAATACAGTTGACTCAAAATTAACATATTTAAATAAATAAATTGATTTCCTCAAATCAAATTAGTAATACAATGAACAATTCAAACTGTGCTTTCCGTTCTTCTTGGCAGCCATAAAAACTTCCATATGATACCCTGTGCTTGTCTAACACTGGCATACATCTCCCAAATGAGTGTCCAGAATTTCAAGCACGTTCCTGTTCCAGTTTCCAGTGGAAATTAGTCACCCTGCTTTAGACTTCCACATTTGTCAGCTGGCATTTATGCTGGGAAGAAGCAGTAAGTAGCAGCCCATATTTCTAAAAAAATATCGCCCAAGTAATTCACAAAAAGTGAATTCATTATCCAGCAAGATCTGAGGCAGTCAGGTTTGATGGCCAAATGTGAATCACATCACTTACCACTTTGATTATAAGATGCTCCACCCCACTTGTACATTTGTGCTTGATTCACATAATTCTGCTGATCTGTATCATAACTGAAGACCGTCTTCATCTGCTGACTGAAATTAATAGTGAGACAGGAAGATAAATAGGCTTCATTATAATATCAAATGTAATAAACTTTCATACAAAAGCAAAATACAAGGGATGAAATAAAAAATAGAAAACTCCGCAACAGCACAGTTTAGATGGCATTGGCGGAGGATTCCTTGCTTCACACTTCTCTACAATTAATCCTTCACCAATGTTATTATCAAACAACTATCAGTGGATTGAAATACAACTTCTCTGATTCATAAAGGTTAAAATATTAAATAAAAACAGAGAACATTAATAAAAATACCTTATCCAGCTAAATCAAGCTACAATCTTTGATTATTGTATATTACACAAACAGAACTATTTCCTGACCTCTCCTCCCTTTTATCTACTTCAGATGTCTCATATTGTTCCTGTGAAACGAAGTCAAGTTTGGTAGCATTTCTCTCAGTTGCATGGACAGGTCTGAGATCTGTTGATGACAAACAATTATTGAGATATTGCAATTAACATAAATGCAACACAACAGCACTTGAAAGGACCGACTGTCAATTATTGTATCAAATAAAATATTCTGAGGAATTGTTAGCAATACAACATATCGACCTACTAGACTAACAATTCGTACATCAGCAAATTATCAGCTGTGTATGATTTGGCAATGTGCAAGAGCTGCACAGGTTAATTCAGCATGATGTTGGGCAGTTATTTAACTTTGACCTTAAAGAATGAACGAGATCACTTATCGACATATGATTTACAGGCTAACCTGTGGAAGAATGAGTTAAATATACTGCAGAAAGTTTAGTAAAGTTTCTCCCACTCCTCATTCAGCATATCAAGCAGATACCATATAAAACATGAGAGTAAAATGACTCAAGATAATTTTACACAGGCATGCTTCTTTTGGAATATAAAGAAACAATATTAAGGGTGACTCCGATTTGAAAAAGACGATGCAGAACTGAAATTGCTCAAGCTGATCGAACAATATATCGAACAGATTTCCAGAGGTTTAAAGGACTTCTTACCCATTCCCACCCCATTCTCTAATGCAACCTTATCTATTGCATATCCACATAAAAAACAGACAATGCACTTAAATGTCATTTGGAGGGAGATTTAGAAAATAAATCCAAAGAAACAAACATTGTGCAGACTGTGCATCAGTTGTTTTAAGCATTCTGCATATCCAAAAGGATACAAACAATTATGGCTGCATCAATACATGGATGAAGACCTGGCACACTGGTAAATACTGTATTCTCTGGACAGATGGAATCTCAGTAGCTACACACTCTACCCATAGATTCTTCCAGAGGTCACAGTCAGGGTTACTCCACTGTTCCCATATTAACAAACTCAAAAAGAAAGCACTTCCAGTAAAACTCCAGTTGTCCACCACACTCGGCCCTTTTCTCAAGTGCGACCACCATGCAGATCATGCCCTCTTCTTGCTGCTGGAAATACAGAAACCAGAAATCCCACATCCCAAGGTTCAGGAATAGCTACTTTCCTACAACCATTAGCTGCTTGAACTGTCCTGCAATACTCTAATCCTACCTCAGCAATTGAACAATTGACATTCTCTTGCACACCCATTGATGTGTGTCTGATTGTGTGAAACAGGACACGTAAAATAAATCACAATCATTTTCTTCACTATCTGTCACCACTCAGTGACCACTGAATGTCTGTTTATGGTCATTTGCTACTGTAACACATCCACTGCAAGGTTCAATTTTTTGTGCATTCAGAGATGCTCTTCTGCATACCACTATTGTAACGTGTTGATACTTGATCTTCTGTTGCACTCCTGTGAGGTTGAACTAGTTGGGCAATCCTCCTCAGTCCCATCTCATTTACAAGACGATTTTGCGCACTGACCTCTTGCTCACTGGATATTTTTTGATTTTCCACACAATTCTCTGTTCTCTCAACATCTCTCCCCCTCTTCACCTTAATAGTGATGTAATTTCTCTTGTCCTCACATACCACACTATGATCCTCCGTATCCAACACGTCACACTCCACAACTAACGCCTCTCCAGAAGCGGGCTACCACGAGAAGTATTTTACCCACTTTCCACCTCCAATTTTTCACAGGGATCACGTACTCCGCGATTTCCTTGTTCATTCATCCCTCCCCAATGATCTCCAAATTTCTACACCTCCCCTGTTCACGTACTCCTCATCTCCTCCTTCAGGGTCCCAAACAGTCTTTCCGGATGAGGTAATATTTAACCAGTGAATATGCTGGAGTCCTCTATTGTGCCTAGTATTCCTGATGCAGCCTCCTCTATATTGGTGAGACTCATCGGAAACGGGGGACAGCTTCGTCACGCACCTGTGCTCCATCTGCTGAGAGTGGTATTTCACAGTGGCAAAGCATTTTAATTCTGATTCATATCCCATTCCAACGTTTTGCTCCATGACTTCCTCTTGTGCCAAGATGAGGCCACACTCAGGGTAATTTTACAAAGGCATGCTTCTTTTGGAATATAAAGAAACTATTTATAAGGGTGAATCTGATTTGAAAAAGACAATGCAGAACTGAATTTGCTTAAGCTGATCGAATATATTGTATAGATTTCCATAGCTTTAAATGACTTCTTACCCATTCACACCCCATTCTCTAATGCAACTTTATCTATTGTATATCCACATAAAAACAGACAATGCATTTAAATGTCATTTGGAGGGAGATTTAGAAAATAAATCTAAAAAAAAACAAACATTGTGCAGACTGTGCATCAGTTGTTTTAAGCATTCTGCATATCCAAAAGGATACAAACAATTATGGCTGCATCAATACATGGATGAAGACCTGGCACATTGGTAAATACTGTATTCTCTGGACAGATGGAATCTCAGTAGCTACACACTCTACCCATAGATTCTTCCAGAGGTCACAGTCATGGTTACTCCATTGTTCCCATATTAACAAACTCAAAAAGAAAGCACTTCCAGTAAAACTTCAGTTGTCCACCACACTTGGCCCTTTGGTGGTGCCAGACTAACTGAATCTTTTCAGTTAGAAAGTGTGACCACCATGCAGATCATGCCCTCTTCTTGCCACTGAAAATGCAGAAACCTGAAATCCCAAGGTTCGGTAATAGCGACTCCCCAACAACCATTGGCTGCTTGAAGTGTCCAGCAATACCCTAATCCTACCTCAGCATTTGAACAATTGGCAATCTCTTGCACTGCTATTGTGTGTGAAACAGGACATGTGAAATAAATCACAGTCCTTTTCTTCACTATCTGTATAAATTACACTCAGTTACAACTGAATGTCTGTCTATGGCCTTTTGCTGCTGTAGCACATCCAGTTCCAGTTTCAACCTATTGTGCATTCAGAGATGCTCTTCTGCATACCACTATTGTAACGTGTTGTTACTTGAGTTTCTGTTGCATTTCTGTCATCGTGAACTTATTGGGCAATCCTGGTCAGACCTCTCATTGGCAAGACGTTTCTGTGCACTGACCTCTTGCTCACTGGATATTTTTTGTTTTTCCACACAATTCTCTTTAAACTCGACAATTCTACCCTTCTCCACCTTAACAGGAACAGAGTTCCTCTTGTCCCCACCTCACCACCCGATGATCCTCCGGATCCAACACGTCACTCTCCACAACTACCATCTCTCCAAAAGCATGCTTCCACTAAAGGTATTTTACTAACCTCCCACCCACGATTTTTCACAAGGATCATGTACTCTGTGATTTCCTTGTTCATTCATGCCTCCCCACTGATCTCCTAAGTGCTACACCTCTCTGTTCACGTACCCCCTTCCCCTACATTCAGGGTCCCCAACAGTCCTTCCAGGTGAGGCAATATTTAACCAGTGAATATACTGGAGTCATCTATAGTGCCTGGTACTCCCAATGTGGCCTCCTCTGTATTTGTGAGTCCAATCGGAAACTGGGGGGCTGCTTTGTCATGGAAAGTGGTATTTCACAGTGGCAAAGCATTTTAATTCTGATTCCTGTTCCATTCCAACATGTTACTCCATGGCTTCCTCTTGTGCGAAGATGAGGCCATCCTCAGGGTGGCGGACTAACACTTCTGTCTGGTTAGCCTCCAATATGATACCATAGATATTGATTTCTCCTTCCAGTAATAAAAAATTTCCAGCAAACGTGACCTAGTGAGCCAGATGTCAAATCATCAGGTCTCTTCACTCTTCAGATTATTGGAGTTTTAATGTAATTAAACCCAGGTATGCTGGTTTCACACCAAACAATGCCAGCACAATTTCAAACAGTAATTACTGAAGAACATGCACAATATGTTACAAATTCACATCTTTTATCAGGCAATTTGATGTTAAATAACTCATGCTTACCCAAATTCAGCAAATTTGGTAAGAGGCGAATTACATACTGTCTGTAATTCTCCACAGTGCTTGTAACTGGATTTAGCCGTAAATCTAGCTCAGTTAAATGGATCAGATGGCGCAAGCTAGAAATTTCTTCCAATGTCTGAATGTTATTAAAATACAGGCTTAATTTTTCCAGTTCCTGTAAACACTCCAAACCCTACACACGGAAAGACGTAGTTATTTATGAAACAACTGACACTTTTGAATTTAATACTGCACATTCTAACTTTTCCCCAAAAAACATTTTAAAACCAACTGTGATAACAAATTATGTTACTAATCAGTCAGCGTCAATGGACTGAAACTGGGGATGCAATCAGCTTTAATTGTAAGAACTGTTACAATAAGTTCTGTCTGAGAAAGCAAAATGTGCACAACAGCTGTCTATCAGGCACAGAAACTGAACCAAATTATCCAATTTTCATATATTTCAGGATTTTGAAAACAGATGAATATTTGTGATATCGCAAAGATTTCAAAACACTATGAACATTCATTGAGGGATTAATATATTTCAAACTCTCAATATCTTCATAAGCTATCATGAAAGGGACCAGGATTGTAATGCTTGGTTGTTGGCAGGTAGGGTTAATACCCGACTTTCAAGAGCACTTGTGAGTTATGTTCCGGCTGGACTTAGTCCGTAAACTGCTGAAGAACAGTGCGGAAGGATCAGGAGCTGTTTTCTCCCGGTAGGGATCAATTTTTAATTCCAAGTGCTCCTGTCATGTTTTGTCATCCTGTAACCTTATCCTTCAATCTCTCTGAATTATGGAGGATAGCATGTGTATATAAATATTTCTCTCCAGGAGACTTCATCATGATCATCATCACTCCTGTATTTCTACTATTTTTTAATGTTTCTTAATTGTGCATATGATTTTTTATGTTCTATCGCTGAGCAGCAGTGAACCATCTGATTGGCCTATCAAAGTTCTCTTTGGGAACTAGTTGACCTGATCAGCATTTCTGATCTGGATATTGTTCACAATTGCACTTAATAAAAGGTTTCAAATTATGAAAGAAAATGAAATAAAATAGTGGAAATGCTTAAAATTATATTAGGGTATTTAAGTGCACTCAGGAAGGTCTTCTTACAGCCTTTCATTTCCATTTAAATGAATGGAGTCACTGATTGCAATTTATTCCATGGTACCTACCTGATCATTGCATCCACCAATGTCAGCTTGGGAAAATCCAAGGAAAAATGTGCCTTCAAGTACAGTAACTTTCATGAGAAAGACATATGTACTGAGAAATAGTGAATCAGAATCAGGTTTAATATCAGTGGCAAATGTTGTGAAATTTGTTAACAGCAGTAGCAGTGGAAAGCAATACGAGATAAATATAGAAAAACAAATAAATCGATTACAGTTAGTACATAACTATCTTAAATAGGTAAATTAAAAATGGTGCAAAAGAAAATAAATAAAGTGAGGTAGCGTTCATGGGTTCAATATCCATTCAGAACTCGGGTAGCGGCAGAAGCAGCTCTTGAATCGCTGAGTGTGTGCATTTAGGCTTCTGTACCTCCTTCCTGATGGTAATAATCAGAAGAGGGCATGTCCTGGCTGATGGGAGGTCATTAATATTGGACAGTGTCTTTCAGAGACACCATCTTTTGAAAACATCTTGGATAGTAGAGAGGCTAATACCCTTGAGGCAAAAATACCCAATGCAAATATTTCTCACCTAGTGTCTAGATCTTTGAAGCTACACTTCCATTTTTAATCTCAACTCAAAATAACACCCTAAACCCTCTTTCTTAAAAGAAAAATGATGCTGCTAGATTGTAGGAGTTTCTCTCCAAACACAAATTGGAAAATATAGAACACAACAAAACACAGCAAGAAATACCAATAAAGATTTATCACCTGCTCACTTAATGATGACTGACAACCTTATTTAGGTAAATGGAAACAGTGTCTACACCAGTGTGGCTCATGTAAAACTGATCCATATGCTACAAAGAGTGACTGACTTCTCAGCACAGTACATATCATCCCTGGACTCAATGCCTGGAAGCCTGCAACTTGCCAAAGTGCAGTTCTCTTATGGAACTGCTGGTTAGCTATCAACATGATACAGCCCATCAAAGGTTCAGAGATTTCACTGAAAATAACTTCCGTAAATTATTTTCTGAATGTTTTGGTCATTAATATGATGTTATTAAGCAGAAATGATTGCAAATCCATATAAAACTGCACTTCACCCACCTCACCCATCTTTCTGTCTGAACTCCATAAATCATTTAAATTAAGACAATAAAGACTGAAGAACCCATGTTCAGATGCAAAGTTGGAAGACATTACTTACCAAGGAGAAGAGGACACTTACCTCCAGACTGACAATTGCATTTCTTGACAAGTCTAATGACTTCAGTCTTTTGAAATTCAACAATGAATCACCAAGAGTGACAATTTTCTCATGGTAGGATCCATGCAGTGACAGGGTCTCCACCTCATCTAAGGAGAAGGCAAATAATTTAAATGCATCGCTCCTTCACTCCTTTACCAATGACATATTTCTGAAATGCAATCTGTATTTGTTTCTTCCATGCTGTATAAACATCACAATTGCAATTTATTTTCTTACAACATTGAAGAAGATCATGAAATGTATTTCCAAAGATTGCCTAGAGAAAATATAACATGCAGAATTATTTTTTTTTTTAGGAAAAATAAAAGACAGCCATGACAAAATCCACGTTGTTAATTTGCAAATTAGCTACCAATCAACTGTCATGGAAAAAATATCTCTTGTACAGAAAATGATGGCTGGTCATGCAATGATTGGAGACACTCCACTAGCAGAATTATAAAATATGAGCTATGCCCTTAATTTCCCTGTGAGTTTCCACGTTGCACTTTTAGCTTTCCACATAATTGTCTCCTTACTCTTGTGGACATTGAAGAAGAGGCTATTTGCCAGACACCAGGCCTCAGCTTCTTCCACCTCCCCTTTCTTGGCCATATTATCATTGTTGGTAAAGAGCCTCACCACGGTTATGACATCGGCAAACTTGACAATGTAATTACTCGTATGTTTTCACGTGTAGAATATACAGTGTGGCCACAACACAGCCCTGGGGGGCACTCATGTTGAGGATGATGGAGGGGAGGAGCATTTATTCATGATATCCATCCAAAGGCTTTTTTTTTTAAAGTCCAACTCCTAGTGAATAAATCATGAACACAGAGACACACTGGGATCTTGTAGTTAAAGCAATTAATGTACTTTTAAATTTAGTACATTTAGTAAATTTACATTTACTACAATGTTACCTGGGTTTCAGCACCTAAGTTACAGAGAAAGGCAGCGCGCTCGGCCTCTCTGGAGAATGATATCTGTTATCTGTTAAGTAGGGATCCGTGCACAATTCTGATTTGATGGAGACAGACGTGAGAGCGTGGAGGAACATCTGGAGAAACTTCTGAAATGCCCGTTTCACTGCCACTGCTACTGTGCAGTACGGAATCTCCGGAGAAGGCCTCCGAGACCTCGGCTTTGCTTGTTTCGGCGGCCGGGACGAGGTCGAAGGCGCTCGGCAGAGGATGGCGCTCGGGAGGCTGTATCGGAGGGGCTGGTTGGAGGCTCGAAGTTTTAGGACGGACTCAGAGTCTGCTGTGGTCGGGTGCTTCCAAGGCATCAGTTGTCAGTGCCTGGAAGTTTACGGCAGGGAGAGTTTCTCCCTTTCTGGTGCCTGATATCGGGGACTATTGGAGTCGATCGGGACTTGAGACTTTTTTTTAAAAAATCGTGCCCATGGTCTGCTTTTATCAAATTATGGTATTGCTTTGCACTGCTGTAACTATGTTATAATTATGTGCTTTTGTCAGTGTGAGTCTTTGGTTTGTCCTTTTTTTGTGATTTCACTCTGGAGGAACATTGTATCATTTCTTAATGCATGCATGCATTTCTAAATGACAATAAACAAGGACTGAGTGTCCTCATAATCTAACCGAATCTATCTAAGGTTGAACAAGTTAGGTCTTTATTCTTTGGAGCGTAGAAGGTTGAGGGGGGACTTGATAGAGGCATTTAAAATTATGAGGGGGATAGATAGAGTAGGCTTTTTCTATTGAGAGTAGGGGAGATTCAAACAAGAGGACATGAGTTGAGAGTTAGGGGGCAAAAGTTTAAGGGTAACACGAGGGGGAATTTCTTTACTCAGAGTGGTAGCTGTGTGGAATGAGCTTCCAGTAGAAGTGGTAGAAGCAGGTTCGGTACTGTTATTTAAAGTAAAATTGGGTAGGTATATGGACAGGAAAGGAATGGAGGGTTATCGGCTGAGTGCAAGTCGGTGGGACTAGGTGAGAGTAAGCGTTCTGCATGGACTAGAAGGGCCGAGATGGCCTGTTTCCGTGCTGTAATTGTTATATGGCTACACCAATTTATATATGGACAACATAAATATCACTATGGCATTGCCCATCTTCAAGTTTTGACCAACAAGTTGGAATATTCCTTTAAATAAATTGCATTCTTTTAAAGACTAATTTATCCTGGTAAAGAAACAGATTTTCCTCTCTTTCTTTATCCAAGTTTACCTTCACTCTGTTACAGGACAGTTATCTACTGTTCCGTTGTAAACATGCAGGTGGCTAGCTTGTCAATTCAGAAACGTCCCTGTGCAACAATATACTGTATTGTATACCCTGTGGCGGCGCGCACACGCGGGACTCAAACCGCCATCGGGAGCCGCGGGCAGACACACGGTAGCGCATTTGGAACTACCCGCTCGGGGCGGACCTTCTGGGGACAGTCTGACACCCATGGCAGGGGAGATTTAAATGCGCGATTTTGAATCAGTAAAGGCATTCTGAGTTCAGCTCTCTCTGCCTCCGTGTGTTTCTTTAGTAGCGCATTGCGCGCGACTACATTGGTGACCCTGACGTTCCAGACAGCATCTGGAGCCGGCGACTCAGCGACCAGCCATGTGTTCCAGCAACTCGCACAGCGCGGTCTCTCTGAAGCTCCTGACTTTCCGGGCCACTCAGACCCACGTTTGGTTCGAGCAGGCTGAGGCCCAGTTCAAAATCAGAGTCATTACAGCCGACACCATGCAGTACTACGACGTGGTCAGCATGCTCGACCAGGAGACGGCAGGCTGGATCATCGACTTCCAATGCCAGCCACCAACGGAGGACAGGTACACTAAGCTTAAGGTGCTCCTGATCCCTACTTTTGGACTCCCCTGCCACTAACGGGCCACGCGGTTCCTACCCCTGGGCGACCGCATGCCATCCAAGCTCATGAATGATATGCTGACGCTCATGGACGGCCATAAGCTGTGCCTTTTATTTGAACAGTTGTTCCTCAAGCAAATGCCACAGGACATTCGCCTCCTCCTCGCGAGTGAGGATTTCCACGACCCACGCAGGGTCGCGGCTAAAGCAGACGTCCTTTGGCAGAGCAAGCAATGTGGAGCAGCCTCCATTGGCCTAGCCACGATCGCGTGCCCCAAAGCCCAGGCCCCGCAACTGAAGCTGTCAAGACCCACGGGGGAAAAAGACGAAAGTTAGGAACAATGGTGTTTCTATCACCAAAGATGGGGCTCAGGCGCACGCCACTGCCGTCCACCATGTGCTTTTCCGGGAAACACTGGGGCCAGCCATTGCTGATGGCTATGACGGCTGGCCACCGAGACAGCCTCCTGTACCTCTGGGACCAACACTCCCGGCGGCGCTTCCTGGTAGACACCGGGGCCGACGTCAGCGTACTACCCCCCTCGAACATGGACACTTGTAAAGCGGTCCCAGGCTCTGAACTCACCGCTGCAAATGGCACCAGTATTTTGACGTACTATCTCACTGCATTTCGGGTCCAGCCGTTTCACTTGGACTTTCACGTTGGCAGTGGTGTCACAGCCACTACTAGGGGCAGATTTCCTATGAGCCAACTGCCTCCTGGTCGACCTAAAAGGCCAGCGTTTGATCCATGCCGAGACGTTCCAGACTTTCCAGCTCGGAGAAGCCAAGCTACCGGCCCTCCACCTGGATTCCGTGACCCTCTCGGGCAACGAATTCGCCAGAGTGTTGGCGGAATTCCCCTCCATAGTCACCCTGCGCTTCTCCACAGCCGACACCAAGCACGGCGAGCAGCACCACATCCCCACTCAAGGACCGCCGCTGCATGAC
The DNA here is from genome assembly GCF_048418815.1 of Hemitrygon akajei. Lineage (NCBI taxonomy): Eukaryota > Metazoa > Chordata > Chondrichthyes > Myliobatiformes > Dasyatidae > Hemitrygon > Hemitrygon akajei. The sequence goes on along the minus strand of NC_133152.1, from coordinate 478,166 downwards.
TGAGCTCGCAGGCTCCCACCCGACAAGCTCCACCTCGCCAAGGAGGAGTTCCATCAGATGGAAGAGATGGGAATCGTACGCTGCTCAGACAGCCCACGGGTATCTCCGCTGCACATGGCGCCCAACTCCGCAGGAGGATGGAGGCCCTGCGGAGACTACAGAAGGCTCAACAATGCCACAACCGCCAACAGATACCCGGTACCCCACATCTCAAGAGGGAGGGTGAGCAGCCAGATGTCGTGGTCCATGTAGGGACCAATGACGTGGGTAGGAAGAGTGAGGAGGTCCTGAAAGGTGAGTTTAGGGAGCTAGGTGCCAAGTTAAAGGACAGGACCTCCAGGATAGCAATCTCAGGATTGCTACCAGTGCCACGTGCAGGTGGGTTTAGAAATAGTAAGATAGTGCAGATCAACACGTGGCTGAAGACATGGTGCAGGAGAGAGGGCTTCAGATTTATAGATAATTGGGCAGTTTTTCACGGAAGGTGAGACCTGTTCCGGCGGGATGATTTATATCTAAACAGGAGGGGGACAAATATTCTTGTGGGTAGGTTTGCTAGAGAGGCTCCAGTGGATTTAAACTAGATATGAGGGGGGAGGGGAACCAGAGTGTACGAACAGAAGTATGGGAGAAGGAAGAAAAAGAAGACAGTAAAGTTCTTTATACTGTTACAGATAAACAGAGAGGAAGAGGTGGAGAATTTCTTAAATGCATTTATTTTAATGCTGGAGCACTGTAAGAAAGGTGGATGAGCTTAGAGCATGAATTGATACCTGGAAATATGATGTAGCTATTAGTGAAACATGGTTGCAGGAGGGGTGTGATTGGCAACTAAATATTACTGGATTTCGTTGCTTCAGGTGTGATAGAATCGGAGGGACAAGAGGGGGAGGTGTTGCGTTGCTTGTCAGAGAAAATAGTACAGCAGTGCTCTGGCAGGATAGATTAGAGGGCTCGTCTAGGGAGGCTATTTGGATGGAATTGAGGAATGGGAAAGGTGTAGTTACACTTATAGGGGTGTATTATAGACCATCTAATGGGTAGCGAGAACTGGAGGAGCAAATTTGTAAAGAGATAGCAGATATTTGTAGTAAGCAGAGGGTTGTGATTGTGGGAGATTTTAATTTTCCACACATAGACTGGGAAGCCCATACTGTAAAAGGGATGGATGGTTTGGAGTTTGTAAAATGTGTGCAGGATAGTTTTTTGCAGCAATACATAGAGGTACCAACTACAGAAGAGGCAGTGTTGGATCTTATGTTAGGGAATGAACTAGGTCAGGTGATGAAGGTACGTGTTGGGGAGCACTTCGGGTCCAATGATCACAATGCCATTAGTTTCAATATAATTATGGAGAAGGATAGGACTGGACCCAGGGTTGAGATTTTTGATTGGAGAAAAGCTAACTTTGAGGAGATGCAAAATGATTTAGAGGGAGTGGATTGGGACAATTTGTTTTATGGGAAGGATGTAATAGAGAAATGGAGGTCATTTAAAGGTGAAATTTTGAGGGTACAGAATCTTTATGCTCCTGTTAGGTTGAAAGGAAAGGTTAAAAGTTTGAGAGCGTCATGGTTTTCAAGGGATATTGGAAACTTGGTTAGGAAAAAGGGAGATACCTGCAATAAATATAGGCAGCATGGAGTAAATGAGGTTCTCAAGGAATATAAAGAATGTAAGAAGAATCTTAAGAAAGAAATTAGAAAAGCTAAAAGAAGATATGAGGTTGCTTTGGCAAGTAAGGTGAAAATAAATCCAAGGTGTTTCTACAGTTATATTAATAGCAAAAAGATAGTGAGGGATAAAATTGTCCCTTAGAATCAGAGTGGACAGCTATGTATGGAGCCAAAAGAGATGGGGGAGATTTTGAACAATTTCTTTTCTTTGGTATTCACTAAGGAGAAGGATATTGAATTGTGTAATGCAAGGGAAACAAGTAGGGAAGTTATGGAAGCTATGACGATTAAAGAGGAGGAAGTACTGACGCTTATAAGGAATATTAAAGTGGATAAATCTCCGGATCCTGACAGGATATTCCCTAGGACCTTGAGGGAAGCTAGTGTAGAAATAGCAGGGGCTCTGACAGAAATATTTCAAATGTCATTAGAAACAGGGATGGTGCCGGAGAATTGGAGTATTGCTCATGTGGTTCCATTGTTAAAAAGGGTTCTAAGAGTAAACCTAGCAATTATAGGCCTGTCAGTTTGACGTCAGTGCTGGGTAAATTAATGTAAAGTATTCTTAGAGATAGTATATATAATTATCTGGATAAGCAGGGTCTGATTAGGAACAGTCAGCATGGATTTGTGCGTGGAACATCACGTTTGACAAATTTTATTGAATTTTTTGAAGAGGTTACTAGGAAAGTTGATGAGGGTAAATCAATGGATGTTGTCTATATGGACTTCAGTAAGGCCTTTGACAAGGTTCCGCATGGAAGGTTAGTTATGATGGTTTAATCGTTAGGTATTAATATTGAAGTAGTAAAATGGATTCAACAGTGACTGCATGGGAAATGCCAGAGAGTAGTGGCGGATAACAGTTTGTCAGGTGGGAGGCCAGTGACTAGTGGTGTGCCTCAGGGATCTGTACTGGGTCCAATGATGTTTGTCATATACATTAATGATCTGGATGATGGGGTGGTAAATTGGATTAGTAAGTATGCAGATGATACTAAGATAGGTGGTGTTGTGGATAATTAAGTAGGTTTTCAAAGCTTATAACCATATAACCATATAACAATCACAGCACGGAAACAGGCCATTCCGGCCCTCCTAGTCCGTGCCGATACTTGTGGAGATACTTAGGCCAGTTAGAAGAGTGGGCTGAAAGATGGCAGATGGAGTTTAATGATGATAAGTGTGAGGTGCTACATTTTGGTAGGACTAATCAAAATAGGACATACATGGTAAATGGTAGGGCATCGAAGAATGCAGTAGAACAGAGTGATCTAGAAATAATGGTGCATAGTTCCCTGAAGGTGGAATTTCATGTGGATAGTGTGGTGAAGAATGCTTTTGGTATGCTGGCCTTTATAAATCAGAGCATTGAGTATAGGAGTTGGGATGTAATGTTAAAATTGTACAAGGCATTGGTAAGGCCGAATTTGCAGTATTGTGTACAGTTCTGGTCACCGAATTATAGGAAAGATGTCAACAAAATAGAGAGAGTGCAGAGAAGATTTACTAGAATGTCACCTGGGTTTCAGCACCTAAGTTACAGAGAAAGGTTGAACAAGTTAGGTCTTTATTCTTTGGAGCGTAGAAGGTCGAGGGGGGACTTGATAGAGGTATTTAAAATTATTAGGGGGATAGATGGAGTTGACGTGGATAGGCTTTTTCCACTGAGAGTAGGGGAGATTCAAACAAGAGGACATGAGTTGAGAGTTAGGCGGCACAAGTTTAAGGGTACCACGAGGGGGAATTTCTTTACTCAGAGAGTGGTAGCTGTGTGGAACCCAGAAGAAGTGGTAGAGGCAGGTTCGGTATTGTCATTTAAAGTAAAATTGGATAGGTATATGGACAGGAAAGGAATGGAGGGTAATGGGCTGAGTGCAGGCAAGTTCACGTCTGGTGAGAGTAAGCATTCGGCATGGACTAGAAGGGCTGAGATGGCCTGTTTTCGTGCTGTAGTTGTTATATGGTTATATCTAGAACTTCACGGCGAACCTGCACGGAGAAACCATCTTCTCGAAAATCGACCTGGTCAGGGGATACCATCAGATCTCAGTGCACAGCAACAATGTGCCCAAGACAGCCCTCATCACCTCATTCAGCTGGTTCGAATTCTTGAGGATGCCTTTCGGTCTCAAGAATGCAGCCCAAACTTTCCAAAGGCCCATGGACTCGGTGGGACGCAGCCTGGATTTCACATTCATTTACTTGGACGATATCCTGGTGGCCAGCAATTTGCACCAAGAGCACGTGGCACATTTGTGCCAGCTCTGCCAATGCCTGAGCGACCACGGACTGGCAATCAATCTGGCGAACTGCCTGTTCGGGCTGACAGAGATCAACTTCTTGGGCCACAGAGTCAACTGACATGGCGCAGTTCCCCTAGCAGACAAGGTCCAGGCCATCCACCAGTTCCCCAAGCCCAGCATGGTCAAGGGCCTGCAGGGGTTCGTAGGGATGGTCAACTTTTATCATCAGTTCGTTCCGGCGGTGGCATAAATCATGAGACCCTTGTTCAGCCTGATGGCCTGCAAGGCCAAAGAAGCAGCATGGGATGCGGAGTCCACGGTGGTGTTCAAGCAGGCCAAGCAGGCGCTGGCAAAGGTGGCCCTCCTAGTGCACTTGAGAGTCGATGTACCCATGCATTCACAGTCGACGCTTCCGACACAGTAGTCGGTGGAGTCCTGGAGCAGCTCATCGAGGACCAGTGGCGACCACTCGCTTTCTTCAGCCGCCTCCTACGGCCACCAGAGGTGAAGTACAGCGCTTTCGACAGAGAGTTGCTCGCGCTCTACCTGGCTGTCCGGCATTTCCTCGAGGGAAGGGAGTTCACCGTGTATACGGAACACAAGCCCCTCACCTTCGCACTGGCCAAGGTATCGGACCCATGGTTGGCTCGGCAGCAGAGGCACCTACCTGTCCTTTATTTCAGAATTCACTACAGACGTCCGCCACATCGCAGGGAAGAACAACATCATCGCTGACACACTGTCTCGCCCATGCCACCACTCAGTAGGCCTATTGTCCTCAGGAATAGACTTCGCAGCACTGGCAGAAGCACCACCATTTCAGGGCTCCAGTTGGAGGATGTCTCCATCTGCCCAGCAGCGGATCGACTCCTGTGCGACGTGTCGACTGGCAAACCCCGACCGGTGGTACCAGCAGCATGGAGGCACCGGGTGTTTGACACGCTGCACAACCTGGCCCACCCGTCCATCCTGGCGTCCATCAAGCTGGTAGCCGACAGATTCGTCTGGCACAGTTTGCGCAAACAGGTCGGACACTGGGCCAGGACCTGTGTGCACTGCCAGACCGCCAAAGTCCAGCGACACGTGAAGGCTCCCCTCCAGCAGTTCCAGCCAACGCACAGGAGGTTCCAACACATCCACGTGGACATCGACGGCCCCCTGCCAGTCTCCCGGGGCACCAGGTATATCTTTACCATGGTAGACAGGTTCACCAGATGAGCAGAAGCCATACCGCTGGCAGACACGTCCACTGAGTCCTGCGCCAGGACGCTCATTGCAAACTGGATCATCAGGTTCGGCCTCCCAACGGACATCATCTCCGACAGAGGGGCGCAGTTCACGTCTGGTTTGTGGACAACACTGGCACAGCTCCTGGGCACTCAGCTGCATCACACCACAGCGTACCATCCCCAGTCCAACGGTTTGGTAGAGAGATTCCACCGGCATCTCAAGTCGGCCCTGATGGCGCGCCTCAGGGGCCCCAACTAGACAGATGAACTTCCCTGGGTCCTTCTGGGAATCCGCACAGCCCCCGAGGAGGACCTGGACACCTCCTCAGCGGAATTGGTCTACGGCACCCCCCTGACGGTTCCAAGCAAGTTCATACCAGAGGCCCGAGGTTCAGAAGAAACTCCAGCAGCGGTGCTAACGAGGCTGCGGGACAAGGTAGGGACCCTGGCACCGGACCCGACCTCCAGGCATGGTCCCATGTCATCCTTCACCCCTAAAGACCTCCGAGACTGTGAGTATGTTTTTATTCGCAGGGGCATGCAGACGTATGAGGGACCCTTCAAGGTGATCTGGCACAACGGAACCACGTACGGCATGGAGGTGGGTGGCTGGGAAGAGACTTTTACAGTGGACCACCTCAAACCGGCGCACTTGGACATTGAGCAACCAGTGAGAGTACCCGCACCGTGCCGGCAAGGCCGGTCACCCAAGTAAGCCACACAGACTGGGGGCTCCACTCCCCCCCGGTGGACATTTCTGGGGGGTGGTGGTGTGGCAGCCCGCACACGCGGGACTCAAACAGTCTTCGGGAGCCACAGGCAGACACGCGGTAGCGCATTTGGAACTAGCCGCTCGGGGCGGACCTTCCAGGGACAGTCTGACATCACGTCCGCCCCGTGGGTTGCAGGGGCCCATGGGAGGGGAGATTTAAGTGGGCAATTTTGAATCAGCAAAGGCATTCTGAGTTCATCTCTCTCTCTGCCTCCGTGTGTTTCTTTAGTAGCGCAATGCGCAGGACTACAAACCCCAAATAACTAAGTGCTGCCTGGCCTGCTGAGTTCCTCCAACATTTTGAGTGTTAAGTGTATAAAAGTTCAGTAGAGTGGATTATATCGGCTTATTTCCATTTCAGAGGCATATAGTGCAGAGTATGCACATACAATATACTCCCAAGGACTAGCTTGGTACCTGGTATGATTCTGATACATTAACTGTAATATTATGCACTGTACAGAAATATCATCTTCAATAAAGATGTTCTGTTTAAGTTCTCTCTCAACCTAATTACCTATGTTTGCACCAACACAACTGACATTGAAAGTCAGTAATCATTTGTCATGTTAAGTGACTTCTTCATACATAAACATTCGTAAAGTCATATTTTATCAGCAAAATAAAAGCATTTTTGTGAAGCGAAAAGTGTGTGGACTCCAAAGGTAGAAATGCGAGAGGCTCAAAACTCATTTTCTTTTAGGCACTGGAGATAAAACACTGCAGCAAATATCAGGTGTACAGGTAGAAGATGTAAAAATTTAAAACATTAAGTTACATTATTGTCATATACACCAAAGTGCAATGAAATTCCGGGTTCAATTGAACCTCACAACTCAACAATAGATAAAAGCTCGTGATGCAAATTCTCAAACACTGCATATGCTTGTCTGAACTAAAATCATAAAATACCCTAAGGGCTGAAAAGATCAGGCTAGGCAGCATCAATGGAAGCAAAAACTGTTTACACTTGAAATGCACAATCCGACATCAGGTCACCGAACTAAAACATCAGCTGAGTCTCCTCCCACAGAACTTCTGGTAATTACCCCCTTCACCATTCCCATTCCTGTTTCTTTCTCTCACCTCACCTCCTTCCCTGCCTATCACTCTTAAATTTCTTCCATGGTCTTCTACCCTCTCCTGTCAGATTCCTCCTTCTCCTTTATCTTTTTCACCTCATATCTTCCCAGCTCCTTATTTCACCCCTCCTCCTCTGTCCTGGTTTCATCTATCACCTTGTTCTCCATCCTCCCATTCCCCCAACTTCTAGCTTTAATGTCTCATCTTTTTTTCCCAGTCCTTATGAAGGGTCTCGGCCGAAATGTCGACTGTTTACACTTTACCAGAGATGCTGCCTGGCCTGCTGAGTTTCTCCAACATTTTGTGAGAGTCCAGAGGAGCATATCAGAAATCGCACGCCAGCTCAAGGGAACAGTGCTCCTGATTTGGAGTCAAGTCAAACATCCTACCAGGGACCAGCCATCTCTACTTTATAAAATGTCACCTGCCCTTCAAGATGCTACGGGACATCAGTTGGAAGGCCCATTGTGGGACACGGCCACAGCAGGGATGTGATGTACATGGTTTTGACCCAAAGAAAGAAATGGTTGGAGTGTTTACTCAGTGAGGAAATGTGACAACAGCTCCATACTTGGTCCAGTGTTAACTCCTGGTTCTCTCTCACACTCCCTGTCCAGCTGCTACCGACAGTGATCCACCATGTTCCTCTGGGCACCAGCACATCCCATCTCTAATTCCCCACAGTTACCTTAAGACAACACAATTCAGAATATGATACACCCCACCATGTACTTACAAGCATATTACAAAATCAACATAAGTATCTTCATTATAAACAATACAGATACAACATATACACGTTTACACATCCCAATTACTAAAGAAATGGAACATTCTCCAGTGTATGTCGGGAAGTCACCAAAAAACCAACTGATTAGAAGAATATACTGGGGGTGGGGAGTTACTGAAGTGCCCACAGTCATCACAATGAAAGCAACATGTCAAAGGAGGGAGGGAGGGGGCGAGGGAGAGAGAGAGAAAGAGATACAGACAGTGAGAGAGAGTGTGTGTGTGTGTCCCCGATTACTGAGCGCTCTCCACCACAAGGATAACACTAACTGTTCATGAAGATGTGATAGCTGCTGTCTTATCTAGGCCACTAGCCACCCCAGCATTGGAGTCCAGGCTGAGACCCGCACCCACAGCCCCCCAGCCTCTCACCTGATCTGACGTTACTCAGCTGTGCCTTGTCCCTGAGCCATTCTTCAGTTGCTACCACCTGCTCTGCCGTCATTCTCCTGTCTCTGAACGCCCTTCCTCTTTCACTGATCCTCCTCCTTCCTCCTGGTCTCCAAACACTTTGCCTCTCTCACCGGGACAACAAAGTTGCGCATGCACTCGCTGACGATGGCGGAGAACAGAACCACGTGACCACCGTGTGAATGCCCGCGCAAATTGGGGCAAGGAAATCCGCGACCTCTTTCCTCGGGAAAGGACGACGCCCTCAGTGGCCAGGCTTTTGCAGGAACTGAAAATCATTCTGATACACTTTACTACTGTCAGCCAGTTCTTGCTTTCTTTTGATGAAAAACTATTTGGGAGTGAATCACCCAAAACAATAAGATAGTGTGGTTGATTTGCTCTGATGGTGGGAATGTGGAGACTGGATTCCAGTCTGAGATGGAGTCTCCAATCCACCGGATACAAGGGGCTGTAGAGGCTTTTACACTCGGCCAATTCCATCATGGCGGCAGTCTCCTCACCAGCGAGGAGCTCTTCCAGGGGCGGTGTGGTGTCTTTCAATTTCAATAATATATCAGATATCTTGTAAGTATGCCGTTGATTAAGCATTTTTGTTCTGTTAAATAATTAACTAGGAGTAAAGTATTTAAAAACCGTTAACTTGACGTAATCGCGCTACCACGTGACCAGCGACTCGTTAAAATTCAAAGGCGAAGTTCGCTCCGGATTTTGTTTGAAATAATTTACTGTTTTGAATTTGCAAAACATAACATTGGCGACGAGGTGTTTTAAAATTAAGCGGAGACGGCTGCCGACCTGTAAAAGTGAAGCGAGAAGTTGGAAGTTAATAAAACAGCTTAGCGCAGCCCAACAGGTGCAGAGACGGTCGTTGGAAGGGAAGAGACGAACGTGTTTTTTAAACGCACAAAACGGGAGAATGCAGGTTTCAGAAAGCGTGAGTACCGGCTGATAGTAATCGTTAAACAATCGGAAATGTCTGTCTACATCGGAACTATTGAACGAGTTTGATGATCCCACGGGGAATTGCCTCATGTATACTGAGCTATTGGAACAGGATTGTGAAGCAAATGAAATGGCCAACGAGAAGCGAGAGCCAATTTTGCAGAGTTCTTCAGGTTTAAATGTATACAGTTGGCTTTGATGTTTGACTGCTCCATTGAATGGTGCAGAAATGAGCTTTTGCAGATATTGTAAAATTGATGCAGGAACACTTAGAAGCGAAGCCATTGTTGATTGCAGAGGGCTTTGGGTTTTATCAGCGGAAGCCTTGTCCCTGTTCTTCTTCAGGGGTGTGTGAGACAGGGCTGGTTTCAGTCATACTCAAACACTACCCAGTCCATCTTGGACTTGACCTTGCCTTTCTCAATGTATTTGTCGAAGTAGACAGTGATGGATATCCATGAAAATTCCTTCACTCAATTTTGAAAGTGCCAAAGGTACTAAAGTTCTAGATGCTTGATGAGATCACATTTACTTCATCGGTTGCTGTCTTACTTTGTTGAAACCATTCTATAAGAACTACTGGTAAATGCTGAAAAGGCAGGTTTCATTAATGAATGACCATACTGTAGTGTCGGAGAACATCTTGCTCAACTCATCATTTGTTCTCCTTCATATCCTGACAAAAACAAGGAGCAGATATTGGTAGACGAGTACAAACAGATTCTGGATAGTCATTCATCAACTGACAGTCACGAGATGCAAACCACTCCTTCAAATTTGAGGGTATTAAAAGAAAATTACAAAATGATAGAATAATAGAACCATAGAACATTACAGCACAGAAACAGGCCTTTTGGCCCTTCTTGGCTGTGCCAAACCATTTTTCTGCCTGGTCCTACTGACCTGCACCTGGCCCATATCCCTCCATACACCTCTCATCAATGTACCTGTCCAAGTTTTTCTTAAATGTTAAAAGTGAGCCTGCATTTACAACTCCATCTGGCAGCTCATTCCACACTCCCATCCACTCTGTGTGAAGCCCCACCCCCATGTTCCCTTTAACCTTTTCCCCCTTCACCCTTAACCCATGTCCTCTGGTTTTTTTTTTCTCCCCTGGCCTCAGTGGAAAAAGCCTGCTTGAATTCATTCTGTCTATACCCATCATAAATTTATATACCTCTATCAAGTCTCCCCTCATTCTTCTACGCTCCAGGGAATAAAGTCCTAACCTATTCAACCTTTCTCTGTAACTCAGTTTCTCAAGTCCCGGCAACATCCTTCTCTGCTCTTTCAAACTTATTAATATCCTTCCTGTAATTTGGTGACAAAAGTTGCACACAATACTCCAAATTTGGCCTCACCAATGCCTTATACAACCTCACTCTTATATTCAATACTTTGATTTATAAAGGCCAATGTACAAAAAGCTCACGTTACTATCACATCAAGCTTATCAAATTATTTAAACTTGCCATGTCAACGGCTCAAGGGACCTGAAGAGAAGTAGTCTCAGTAACCCTGTTCGAGTTGGAGGAGCATTCAAAGGAATTACACAAACACTGTCTCAGAAAAGGTGATTTAAACACATACTTGGATAATGCAAAAAGTGATCTGGTAAGGACTGAGAAAAGTCACATGTTCTATTAACTTAGTATCAATGCTCATGCATAAAACATGAAGTGGCATGATTTATCAATTAAATCAGTGATTAGAGACAAGAAACATCACAAAACATGGGATCAGAAATACAGCATTCAGCCCACTGAGTCTGTTCTATCATTACATCATGGCGGATTTATTATCCTCCTCAACTCTTTTCTCCTTTTATGCCCTGACAAATAAAGAACCTATCAGCCTCTGCCTTACTTGGTCTCCGCAGCCATCTTTGGCAATGAATTCCATAGATACACTACCTTCTGGCTAAAGAAATTCCTCGTCGTCTCTGTTCTGAATGGCCCAATATCCTGAGGCTGTGCCCTCTGGTCCTAGACTCACCCACTATAGGAAACATCCACTGTCTACTGCAGGCCTTTTAATATTCAACAGGTTTCAATGAGATCTCCCCTCATCCTTCTAAACTTGAGTGAGTACAGTCCAGAGCCACCAAACTCTCCTCATACATTAACTCTTTCCTTCCTGGGATCATTCCAGTGAACCTCCTCCAAACCCTCTCCAAAGTCAGTGGTATGACCAATACCTTATAAAGCTTCCCATTAAAACCTTATTCTAATATTCTCCTCAAAATGAATGCTAACATTGCAATTCCCTGCATTCATTATCAATTAAACCTGTAAGTTAACCTGTAGAAAATCCTGCACAAGAACTTGAGACTCCCTTTGCAAGTCTAAATTTTCAATTTTCTCCTCACTAAGAAAATAGGCTGCACCTTTTGCCCTTTGACTAAAGTGTATGACCATACACTTCCCGACATTGTATTCTATCTCCCCTTCTTTGCCCATTCTCTAAATCTGTCTAAATCCTTCAGTTGACTCCATGCTTCCTCAACACGAACTGTACCTCCACCTATCCTCACATCATCACCAAACTTGGACATAAAGCCAGCAATTTCTACATCCAAATCATTGGGATATAACATGAGAAGAAGCAGTCCCAATACCAAGCCTTGTGGATCACCACTAGTCAGGGGCAGATAACCAAACTTCTCTCCTTTTTACCAACTCTTTGCCACCTGCCAGTCAGCGGATCCTCTATCCATGCTCATACACTTCTTGACATATCATGGGCTCTGAATTTGTTATGCAGCCTCTTGTGTGACACCTTGTCAAAGGCTTTTTGAAAATCCAAGTAAAGAAAATTCACTCCTTTCTCAATCCTGCTTGTTATTTCCTCAAACAATTCCAAAAAAAAATTGTCAAGCAAAATTTCCACTTGAGGATACCATGTTAAGTTTGGTCTATTTTGTCAATCGCCTTTAAGTACACGGAAATTTCATCCATGATAATGGACTCCAACACCTATCTAATCACTGAATTCAGTCTAACTGGTCCATAATTTCCCTTTTTCTGCCTCTGACCTTTCTTGGAGAGTGCAGCGATATTTGCAATTTTCTAGTCCTCCAGAATCATGTAATTCTTGAAAGATCATTATTAACAAATCCACAATCTGTTTAACTGCATCTTTCAGAACCCTGAGGTATCTTCAGATCTTTCAGCACCCCAAGCACCTTATCCTTAATAAGTGCATCTACAGTCACTTCTGCTCCCTGACAGTGAAGCAGAAAAGTACCACACCAGCATTTCTTTTCCAGTTGTCCAATAAGCAGTATTAAATCTTTTTCACTCTTCATGCATCTGGGGGAAAAAAACTTCTGGTATTCTCTTTCAGATTATTGACTAGTTTACCTTCATACTTCGGGCAGGTGGGGCTCGTCAGCCTTGGATGGCAGCCCGCCTGGGAGAAGGAAACTCGTGATTTTAAACATCCGCTGCCTTGCAGCCATACCCACCCTAGGGAAAGGCTTCGGGAGTGACCCCCAAGGAAGAGATCTGGTGCCGGTTCCCTAAAGCAGTTCAATGTTGTTTATAACTTCACTCTGGCAACCTCTGTATCGGCACTTGCCCTTCCCTTGGACTATTTCAGTGACGTGGAGATGGGAAACCTGCTGCATGGGCAACAGCCGGTTCTTTAAATCTTCCCGCCCAGAGGACAAAGTGCACCAGAGGCCTAAACCCATAATACCCTGGGATCCTACTACTACCTTCCTACTTCATCAATTTTCACCTTTATGGCTTGTTTAATTGTCATTTGGCTTTAAAAAGCTTCCCAATCCTCTTACTTCCCACAGATTTTTGCTATAATAATTCCCCTCACTTTTCAAGTATCCCACGTTTTTAAGAAAATGAGGGATTATGTGCATCATTTTTGGAAGTAATGTGGCAGTTTTTAAAATAAATTACGAAATAATGAACAAGTGAGAATTGGATAACATATTGCCATAAAATCATCACAATGATGTGTATTTTGTTGTTGTTGTACAGTGGTTCATTTGTGATCACTGAAATAGTGTTGATTGAAGATTAGAATAAATAACGTAATAAGCTGTCCAATGCCAAATTACAGTTTATGCTTAAAAATTGCTGCATCACAATAAATGCTGCTGAATTAAACTTGAATAAACAACTTGCCACACAGATTATAATGACAATTACATTATACTTTCAGAACTATTTTTCTTTTACAGTCACAAGTATGATTTGTTGCCCACTTTCTTGATTTGGCCAAAAGGAAATGGATTCTGAGGTCACTGGTCCATCTTATTATGCAGAGAACCATTCCACAGTGGGATAGAAGTTTCCCTTGAGCCTGGTGACTGTGTGTTTTCAGGCTTTTGTATCTTCTCCCCAATGGGAGGGGATAGAAGAGAGAATGTCTTGGGTGACTGGGCCTTAGATTATGTTGTTTGTTTTATCCAGGCCATTTTACCGAATACAGTCAATACAATTACTCCACATACAGAAAAAAAACATCATTCCTGCAAGCAGTCTAGTGAATCACCTCATCCCTCAAGGGCAAGTATATTTATTTTTCAGTAAGGAGACTAAAGCTGTACATTATATCCTAACAATGTCGTATATAACTACAGCAAGTTATAATTACTCCTGTTCTGAAATCCTTTCACAATAAATATTAACATCTTTTGTCTCAGTTGCTTGCTGTTTCTGCACATGGGATTTCATTGCCTTTTGTACATGGGCTCCAGATTTCTCATACCATCAACATTACACAATTTCTCACCATTATGGGTAACTTCACATTTTTGATGCTTTTCCATTTGTTCTTGCTCACTCAGTCAGCTTGTCTATGTCATCTGAAGCTTCTTTACGTCCTCCTGCCAACTCATTGTCCCACCTAATTTTGTACCATCAGCAAATTTGGAAATATGACATCTGGTCCATTCAAACAAATCATTGATTTAGATTGTGATGAGCTAAGACTAAAGAACTTTTCTGTGCAGTATCTTATCAATCATATTTCCACCCTGAGAAAGTTTGGTTTAATTTTGTTCTTGTCTTCTACCAGGTTAGCAATTTTCAGTTCCTGTCAAGATATGATACTTAATCCTACATGCTGAAACCTGATACACCAACATCCTCTGTGGAAATAGAAATTCTTCTGTTAGAGAAGACTTGTAGAATCCCTTCTGAATATTCTTAAACACTGCACTTGCTGGTTCTCCCTTATTAATTCTACTACCCAGATACTCCAGCCAAACATGATGTTCCTTTCATAATTCCATATTCCACAAATTCCACCACTTTTCTTATAACTGACCCTGATGTTTTGAAACGCTCAAACTGCAATTTGTCCCATAAAAGATTATAACTGTTAAAAAAACCTATTTATTAAGTTCTCAGAAAAATGAACACATTTACATAATTATCAAAAAATTCCACAAATTCAGATCATTAACAAATATACAATTCACCTTGAGCTTCCCTTTTATATTTGCAGCCAAAGACTTTCCATTTGATACCCTATGCTCGTTTAACACTCTGCAGGTAGGTTGCCCAGAATTTCTAGCAATTCCTGTACCACTGTCTTCTGGAAATTAGTCAAGTCAAGTCACTTTTATTGTCATTTTGACCATAACTGCTGGTACAGTACATAGTAAAAATGAGACAATGTTTTTCAGGACCATGGTGTTACATGACACAGCACAAAAACTAGACTGAACTACATAAGAAAACAGAGAAAGCTACACTAGACTACAGACCTACACAGGACTGCATGAAGTGCACAAAAACAGTGCACGCATTACAATAAATAATAAACTGGACAATAGGGCAAGGAATCAGTCCAGGCTTCGGGTATTGAGGAGTCTGATAGCTTGGGGGAAGAAACTGTCACATAGTCTGGTCGTGAGAGCCCGAATGCTTCGGAGCCTTTTCCCAGACGGCAGGAGGAAGAAGAGATTGTATGAGGGGTGCATGTGGTCCTTTATAATGCTGTTTCCTTTGCGGATGCAGCGTGTAGTGTAAATGTCCGTGATGGCGGGAAGAGAGACCCCGAATGATCTTCTCAGCTGATCTCACTATCCGCTGCAGGGTCTTGAGATATGAGATGGTGTAATTTCCGAACCAGGCAGTGATGCAGCTGCTCAGGATGCTCTCAATACAACCCCTGTAGAA
Source organism: Hemitrygon akajei (assembly GCF_048418815.1). Lineage (NCBI taxonomy): Eukaryota > Metazoa > Chordata > Chondrichthyes > Myliobatiformes > Dasyatidae > Hemitrygon > Hemitrygon akajei. The sequence goes on along the minus strand of NC_133152.1, from coordinate 462,866 downwards.
TGTGATGAGGATGGGGTGGTGGGAGATTGACTTTCCTCAGCCTTCGCAGAAAGTAGAGACGCTGCTGGGCTTTCTTTGCTATGGAGCTGGTGTTGAGGGACCAGGTGAGATTCTCTGTCAGGTGAATTTGGTCAAGAAATTTGGTGCTCTTTACGATCTCTACCGAGGAGCCGTCGATGTTCAGCGGGGAGTGGTCCTCCTGAAGTCAACAACCATCTCTTTTGTTTTGTTCATATTAAGAGACAGGTTGTTGGCTCTGCACCAGTCCGTTAGCCGCTGCACCTCCTCTCTGTAAGCTGACTCGTCATTCTTGCTGATGAGACCCACCACGGTCGTGTCATCGGTGAACTTGATGATATGGTTCGAGCTGTGTGTTGCAGCACAGTCATGGGTCAGCAGAGTGAACAGCAGTGGACTGAGCACGCAACCCTGGGGAGCCCCTGTGCTCAGTGTGATGATGTTGGAGATGCTGCTCCCGATCCGGACTGACTGAGGTCTAGGATCCAGTTGCAGAGGGAGGTGTTCAGGCCCAGTAGGCTCAGCTTTTCAATCAGTTTCTGAGGGATGATTGTGTTGAATGCTGAACTGAAGTCTATGAACAGCATCTGAACGTATGTGTCTTTTTTTGTCCAGGTGGGTTAGGGCTGTAGCATTAATGTGACTCGGACACCGCAGTATTAAACACACACGATTATTCACCAGACTTCCATTTTACAAAACCCACGTTCTGACCTACGAATACTCACATAATACGTTACATCCCCCTTCTCAAATTTTTTTTTACAATACTGTGAATTACCAAAACAATGCCTCTAGGTATGACTTTCTAACATTACAAAAGCCATGACATAAACTAATAAAGATCTTAACTTCTTATACTGTATTCTACATTGTATCTTACAATACTAACAGCAGTATATTTTCTTTTACTAACATAGACTAATAAACCTTTTATTTCACACCTTGGAACTTATAACATGTGTGATTTTGTCTCAAACTGTGCGAGACTGTAGGTAGATCTAGTCTCTGTATCTAGCTGGAATTTTGACTTGTCTCCCAGACCTTGTGTGATAGAACTGTGACTGTGCTTGTCCTTCAGAGTCAGTCTCTCGAGTAACCTCTGTGTCTGCATTTCCACCTCGGTCTGTCTGTGCTGAACTTTCACCGTCATTGCGTCGTGGGGTTTTGTCACGCCCCTCACTCTTGGTGTCGTTTGTTTCCATGTCTGTATCTGTGGAAATGTCCAGTAAAGCAGCATCCAACATCAAGGATCCCACCAGCCAGGCCATGCTGTCTTCTCACTGCTGCCATCAGAAGGGGCATAGGAGCCTCAGGACACACACTACTAGGTACAGAAACAGTTTTACCCCCACCCAACCATCCGGCTCTTGAACCAGTGGGGATAACTTCACGCACCCCATGTATCCAGAGATACCGGCCACGTGACAGATGCACTGCCACCTGGCTGGTCGGAGGACACACCACATGCCAATCAACATTTGGTGCACTGCCACCTGGCTGGTCGAAGGACACACCACATGCCAATCAACATTTGGTCCCTCCCAACTAATCAATGCACACCTAAATTATTGGTCACCTTAATTGGATTATCTCACCCAGCCCCATGCTATAAAAGGTGAGACTTGTCCCTGGATCAGCCTCTCTTACAGACCACCTCATTGAAGGTAAGTGCATTGATTTATGTTCGGGAAGGTCTATCGTTTGTCCTGGTAAGGGAGCCGCAGCTATCCAAGGTCAAGGGGGATAGCTGTTGCAGTGCTTTTCCCTTGTTCTTTGTTTGTGTAACCGTACCTTGTCCCCACACCCCTTGTAAATAAATTCCTTATTATTAAAACTGTGCGTGTCCAGGCCTGTATTGTTGAGACTCAAAGAACCAGTTATTTTCCATCACAACACCCCATCACTGAACTGTTCCCACAACCTACGGACTCACATTCAAGGACTCTTTATCTCACGTTATCGATATTTGTTCCTTTTTATTTACCTATTTTCTCTCACTTGTATTTGCAGTTTGTTGTCTTTTGCACATTGCACGTTGATTTTATTGTTTTGGCCCTTGGACAATCGTCCCTTCTCCCAAACCATTGGATCTGCTCATGTTGGAGGCACAATTTTCTGTAGTAAAAAGGATAATACCCTTTCAGTAGCACTTACAGCATGCTACTCAGCACAATTTTTCTACTTTCTAAAGCAGAAAGCCTTACGGCATTTGTGTACTGCCTTGGTGGACCATAGGTGAATTCCAAAATAGAGATTTATGGTCTTTGAGATCATCAGGAAGGCCTCGAAGCCCTCTGCTTCTTTCCTGATAAAAGAACCAACTAATACCCTTCCACCAACATATTTCTCCATCTGGCAGAACTGGTCCTCATCCTGAACAATTTTTCTTTCAGCTCCTTCCACTTTCTCCAAACCAGAGGGGTAGCCATGGGCACTCGCATGGGCCCAAGCTAAGCCTGCCTGTTTGTCAGTTATGTGGAACAGTCTATGTTTGAAGCCTTCCCCAATTATACTCCCTCACTCTTCCTCTGCTACATTGATTACTGCATTGGTACCATTTCATGCACCCATGCTGAGTTTGTCAATTTTATCAATTTTGCCTCTAATTTCTACCCTGCCCTTAAATTCAGTTAGTTCATCTCTGACAAATTCCTCCCCTTTCTTGAACACTGTCTCTATTCACACATTCTTACAACAATGTCTATAACATTGGAAACCCTTCAAACATCGAATAACAACCACAGACAGAATAATTGGGAAGTCACAGGAGACAGACACAACTGGTGCCTTGCCGATCTGGCTCGATGTGTGTTCCACTGACACATATAGAATCAGCAGAAGAGGAAATTTAATTTTCCATACCATGCAAACTCTATAGTAACATCCATTTGCCCTATTCTCATTCCATTGCCCCTCAATCTTTTTCCTTTCAATATATTTGGTGCCTATGTTCCCGGGTGTCCACTCGGGTGAGAGGTTGGACTTTAAGGGGTGCACGCACCAGGTAGTTGCATGGGTACGTTGTTTGCAAAGTTGCACATGCAGTGACATGTGCAAGTGTTCCAGTGGTGCGCATAAGGCAAGAGGCCTGCCTGTGTTTCAAGGGTAGGTGTGCAGAGTGGAAGGCCAAGGCTGCACAGGAGTATTTTGTTCAAAATGTTTGGTGGGATCACAGGAGAGAGATCAAATGGATACAGGATGTGAATTGATTCAGGGTGTGATGCAGAAGGAACTAGAGACTGCGGTAAATGCAGCATAGCAAGGTGTGACTTAAACATGATACAAAAGTGTTTTTATTTTGTTTTAGGCACTGCTGACAAAGGTCTTGTCTGTTAGTGAATGATTCTACAAAACCACTTCTGTCCATTCCAACCTGGAGCTTACCACTGATAAGGTAAAAAAGAGACAAATCTGGGTAGTTGGTTACCAGATACAGTGAAAAATGTCTTATAATATCATTACAACAGTGCCGTAAAGTAGTACAAGGTAAAACAATAATAGAATGCTGAATAAAATGCAACAGATACAGAGAAAATGCAGTCCAGGTGAACAATGAGGTACAAAATCGTAACGAGGTACAAACGTTCGTAGTTTGTGAAGTTAAGAATCCATCTTGTAGTACGTACAAACAATTCAATAGTTTTATAACAGTCGGGTAGAAGTCATCTCACAGTCTTTCACAATCCTTCTTACTGTTTCACACACTTCTAAACGTGGTGTTCTCTGCAAATTTGAAAATGTATGTAACTTCCATGTCAATATCAATATATATCAGAATATAACAATGATTAGATGTGGTTCATCATACTCCAGCATAAAAAATATTCACTTACCACTCATTCATGCCTTTCAGCCTATTTCTTATCTGTGATGTCAGTGACCCTTGGATTTCAATTTTTCTAACCGGCCCTTTGTGTTGGGTTTTGCCTAACATCTTCTGAAAATCCATGCAAGCAACATCTTAAACACGAGATTTTGTAAATGTTCGAAATCCAGAGCAACAGACACAAAATGCCAGAGGAACTATACAGGTCTGGCAGCATCTACGGAGAGAAGTAAGGAATTGTTTTGCGCCAAGACCCATCATCTCTCCTGAAGGTGTTTTTGTGTTACTATGAAAAAATAAAGAAGCTGAAATGGATTCCTTACAGGGATGAGAATATGTCCTGTTTCTTTGACATGGACCACCTCATTCTCAGGAGTTGGAGCACAAATTATTTATCCTGTTTATCAAAGCAGAATTGGAAAGGAGTCAGCAGACAATCTCTACTGAAGTATTGAGATGCCCCACATTTGAAAGTAATGGTTCAAAAAAATGGCATGATTTTACAAGATGTGCCAAGCTAAGTGCTATAACACTTCGAACTGTGTCATATTTATATTGGCTTCAAACACAATATGGCTACTTCATTCCATGGAAGTTCCAAGACAGATGGACAGAGGGATGAAGGTTTACTTTCACCCATCAGAATATTAAGTACAGGAGTTGGGACATCATGTTACAACTGTACAATATATTGGTAAGGCCACATTTGGAATACTATCTGTAGTTGTGGTCAGCCTGTTATAGGAAGAATGTTATTAAACTGGAAAGGGTGACAACAGGATGTTTCTGGGACTGGAGGGCTCGAGTTTATAAGACGAGGCTGGATAGGCTTGGGCCATTTCCTCTGGAATGTAGGAGGCTGTGGAGTGACTAAACAGAGGTTCATAAAATCATAACGGGTGTTGATAAGTTTGAATAGTCTTTTCCCTGGGGAAGAGAGGGTATCCATAGATGTAAATTCAGAGGGGTAAGATTTTGTCAGCAATATTTTTATTGTTTTTAAATCAAGAAAGCATAGTACAAAGGAGGTTTGTGCAGTACATAACAAATTTACAATTCTCACGTGTGAAAGAGATGCGCCCATAGTACAATCATGCTTTGGTTGCCTCCCTGCCCCGACCTACCCTTCCCAATTCCCAACTCCAGCAAATAGGGATAAACAGAACCTTTATCCCCACAGAGCTGCATTGGTATAGTGAAGGTGTATTTTCCTAACACATAAAGTGTTGTATATTTACACGCCTGAGTTCGTAGAATTTTACTGGAGAATGCTGAAAGTCAGAGAGTTATGTGCTGAGGAAAGGAAGAAGGGATAAACCTTTAGTTTGGCTGGGAATTCTGAAAATATTCAAGAAAGTGTCCCCACACCTTTTGGAACTTTATGTCCGATTTGAGAGTTGACTAATGGAACTTATCGAGATGTAGACTGGACATGATGTCCCTAAGCCACTGAGCATGGGTGGGCGGGGCAGCATCCCTCCACCTTAGCAAGACCAAAACAAAGGCAAAAGACAGTATGTGACATTTGGTCGGACTTAGGTGCGTGTCCCCCTCTCCAGAGGCACTGCAAAGGGCAATCATAGAACATTACAGCACAGAAACAGGCCTTTTGGCCCTTCTTGGCTGTACCAAACCATTTTTCTGCCTCGTCCCACTGACCTGCACCTGGACTATATCCCTCCATACACCTCTCATCAATGTACCTGTCCAAGTTTTTCTTAAATGTTAAAAGCATTTACTACTACATCTGGCAGCTCCCACCGCTCTGTGTGAAGAAGTCACCCTAATGTTCCCTTTAAACTCTTCCCCCTTCACCCTCAACCAATGTCCTCTTTTTTTTTTCTCTCCCCTAGCCTCAGTGAAAAAAGGCTATTTGCATTCACTCTATCTATACCCAGCATAACTATATATACCTCTATCAAGTCTCCCCTCATTCTTCTACACTCCAGGGAATAAAGTCCTAACCTATTCGACCTTTCACTGTAACTCAGTTTCTCAAGTCCCGGCAACATCCTTGTAAACTTTCTCTGCACTCTTTCAACCTTATTAACATCCTTCCTGTAATTTGGTGACCAAAACTGCACACAATACTCCAAATTCAGTCTCACCAATGCCTTATACAACCTCACCATAACATTCCAACTCTTGTACTCAATACTTTGATTTATAAAGGCCAATGTACCAAAAGCTCTTTTTATTACCCTATCTACCTGTGGCGCCACTTTTAGGGAATTTTATATCTGTATTCCCAGATCCCTCTGTTCTACTGCACTCCTCAGTGCCCTACCATTTACCTTGTATGTTCTACCTTGGTTTGTCCTTCCAAAGTGCAATACCTCACACTTGTCTGTATTAAACTCCATCTGCCATTTTTCACCCCATTTTTCCAGCTGGTCCAAATCCCTCTGCAAGCTTTGAAAACTTTCCTCACTGTCCACTACACCTCCAATCTTTGTATCATCAGCAAATTTGCTGATCCAATTTACCACATTATCATCCAAGTCATTGATATCGATGACAAATAACAATGGTCCCAGCACCGATCCCTGTGGCACACCACTAGTCGCAGGCCTCCACTCAGAGAAGCAATCCTCCACTACCACTCTCTGACTTCTCCCATTGAGCCAATGTCTAATCCAGTTTACTACCTCACCATGTATTACCTAGTAAATGAAATTTCCTAACCTCCCATGCAGGACCTTGTCAAAGGCCTTACTGAAGTCCATGTAGACAACATCCACTGCCTTCCCTTCATCCATTTTCCTGGTAACCTCCTTGAAAAACTCTAATAGATTTGTTAAACATGACCTACCATGCACAAAGCCATGTTGACTCTCCCTAATAAGTCCCTGTCTATCCAAATACTTTTAGATCCTATCTCTTAGTACTCCTTCCAATAATTTACCTACTACCGACGTCAAACTTACCGACCTATAATTTCCTGGCTTACCTTGAGAGCCATTTTCAAACAGCAGAACAACATGAGCTATCCTCCAATCCTCTGGCACTTCACCCGTAGATACCAACGTTTTAAATATATCTGCCAGGGCCCCTGCAATTTCAACACTAGTCTCCTTCAAGGTCTGAGGGAATACCCTGTCAGGTCCTGGGGATTTATCTACTCTGATTTGCCTTCAGGTAGCAAGCACCTCCTCCTCTTCAATATGCTTAGGTTCCGTGACCTCACTACTTGTTTGCCTTAATTCCATTGACTCCATGCCAGTTTCCTTAGTAAATACAGACACAAAAATCCCATTTAAGATCTCCCCCATTTCTTTTGGTTCTATACATAGCCGACCACTCTGATCTTCAAGAGGACCAAGTTTATCCCTTACTATCCTTAACATACCTGTAGAAGCTCTTAGGAATATTCTTCACCTTGACTACCAAAGCAACCTCATGTCTTCTTTTAGCCCTCCTGATTTCTTTCTTAAGTTTTTTTTGCACTTTTTATACTCCTCAAGCACCTTATTTGCTCCCTGTTTCCTATACGTGTCATACGTCTCTTTCTTCTTCTTTATCAGAGTTCAATATCCCTTGAGAACCGAGGTTCCTTATTCTTATTCACTTTGCCTTCAACCCTGACAGGAACATATAAACTCTGCACTCTCAAAATTTCTCCTTTGAAGGCCTCCCACTTACCAATCACATCCTTGCCAGAGAACAACCTGTCCCAATCCATGTTTTTTTAGATCCTTTCTCATTTCTACAAATTTGGCCTTTTTCCAGTTTAGAACCTCAACCTTAGGACCAGATCTATCTTTATCCATGATCAAGTTGAAACTGATGGTGTTATGATCACTGGAACCAAAGTGTCCCCCTACACACACTTCTGTCACCTGTCCTAACTCATTTCCTAACAGGGGATCTAAAATTGCATGCTCTGTAGTCGGTACCTCTATATATTGATTTAGAAAATGTTCCTGAACACATTTTACAAACTCTAACCCGTCTAGACCTTTAACAGTATGGGTGTCCCAATCAATATGTGGAAAATTAAAATCCCCTACTATCACAACTTCATGTTTCCTGCAGTTGTCTGCTATCTCTGTGCAGATTTGCTCCTCCATTTCTCACTGACTATTGGGTGGTCTATGATACAACCCCATTAATGTGGTCATAACTTTCCTGTTTCTCAGCTCCACCCATATGGCCTCAGTAGACAAGCTCTTTAATTCTGTCTTACCTGAGCACTGCTGTAACATTTTCCCTGACTGGCAATGCCACCCCTCCACCCTTAACCCCTCTGCCTCTATCACGTCTGAAACATAGGAACTCTGGAACATTAAGCTGCCAGTCCTGCCCCTCCTTTAGCCAAGTTTCACTAATGGCTACAATGTCATAATTCCACATGTCAATCCACACCCTCAGCTCGTCAGCCTTCCTCACAGTACTCCTCGCATTGAAATAGACACACCTCAGAAGATTAATACCACCACATACAACCCTTCTATTTGTGACTTTGCATGAACCTTTAACATCATCATTTATTTTCAACCCGGTCTGGAACTCTGGTTCCCATCCCCCTGCAAATCTAGTTTAAACCCTCCCCAGTAGCACTAACAAACCTCCCTGCAGGGATATTTGTTCCCCTATAGTTCAGGTGTAACCCGTCTCTCTTGTACAGGTCCCACCTGCCCCAGAAGAGATCCCAATGATTCTGAAATCTGAAACCCTGCCCCCTACACCAGTTCCTCAGTCATGTGTTCATCCTCCAGAGAGCATCCTATTCTTATGCTCACTGGCACTTGGCACAGGTAGCAGGCCTGAGATTACTACCCTCGAGGTCCTGCTTTTTAACTTCCTACCAAGCTCTCTATACTCACTCTCCAGGACCTCCTCACTCTTTCTTCCTACGTCATTGGTACCGATGTGTACCATGACATCTGGCTGCTCACCCTCCCACTTCAGAATTCTGTGCATGTGATCAGAGACATCCCTGACCCTGGCACCTGGGAGGCAACAAACCATCTGGGAGTCTCTGTCGCAACCACAGAACCAACTGTCTGTACCCCTGACTATAGAGTCCCCTATCACTACCGCTCTCTTCTTCTTCCACCCTCCCTCCTGCACTGCAGAACCAGACTCCGTGCCAGAGATCCGGCTGCCACAGCTCGTCCAAGGTAAGTCATCTCCCCCAACAGTATCCAAATCGGTATACTTGTTGAGGGGAATGGCCACAGAGGAACCCTGCTCTGCCTGCCCTTTCCCTTTCCTTCGCCTGACGGTAACCCAATTACCTGTGCCCAGCTCCTTTGGCGTAGTAATTTCAGGGAGGTAGCAATCTATAAGCTCCTCATTCTCCCAAATTATCCAGAGGTCATCCAGCTCCTGCTCCAGTTCCCTAACATGGTTTGTTAGGAGCTGCAGCTGGATGCACCTCTTGCAGGTGTCGTTGTCAGGGACACCAGAGGTCTCCCTGACTTCCCACATCCTGCAAGAGGAGCATTCCAACATCCTACCTGGCATTCTCTCTACTCTAAACGAACAAAACAAAACTTACCGTAACCTACCCTCTCCTCTGCCTGTTCACACCAAAGCCGTCCCACTATGCTCCCTGTCACTCCGCCGCCCACTGGCGGTCTTTTTTTTTAAAACCTTTGGCGCACTATGTCATGCGCCTGCACAGTCTAGCCTCTTTTCCCCGAGCATTAAAAAAAGACTTCTGTCCGAGATACTTTTACCCCTTCACTCTCAGCCTCTTGCTTCAATTTAAAAAAACCATTGAAAAATTCCTCTCCTTTTAAAACTTTTGGCGCTCTACGTCAGTGGTCCCTAACCACCAGCAAAGCATGTGCTACTGGGCCACGAGGAAACAAAATGAGTCAGCTGCACCTTTCCTCATTCCCTGTCACGGCCACTGTTGAACTTGAACACACGCGAGGTCATCAGTCGCCCAAAACGCAGTGATACCCTCGCACCAGAGATTGCTGGTTGGCCTCGGGTAACCGGCCGCCTCGAAGTGCCGTTGGTACTGGCTTGGAGCGCGGACAGATGGGCGCTGCCTCTAAACCTGTTTAGCACACCGAATGTTCGTGGGGAACCCAGCGCTAAAATATTCGCAGACGACCTAATTCGGGCTCAGTGTTTCATAAGTAGCAGAGCAGCTACCTCACTGTGATCTACTGAAAGTCATCCCTCGAGCCAAACTTTTGTCGGCCGCTCTCGGGACTGCGACCACCGCAGCCCCGGTATGGGGACCTTCGGCCCTTACCTTGTCCTCTCACTGGTGTGTTGCAATGATTTTATATGTTCATTTGAGGAAAATATGTGCCGTGTGTTTAATATCCAAACGTTACTTAAAATGTTATGATGTTATTGACTTATAAATGAGTTATAATTGACTTATCACTATGTTCACGTAAGGAAAATATGCACTGTGTTTAATATTAAATTTGTTAGATAAACCCTTTTAGAAACAAAATTGAGTGTATTAGCCACTTGTATGTGACTTATAGTGGACTTATCACCTATATTCCGGTAGTGATTAACACCCCCTCCCCCCGGTCGGCCAGTCCGCAAGAATATTGTCAATATTAAACTGGTCCGCGGTGCAAAAAAGGTTGGTGACACCTGCTCTACGTCATGCGCCTGTGCAGTCTAGCCTCTTTTCCCTGAATAGTAAAAAAATGACTTCTCTCCGAGATGCCTTTACTCTTTCACTCTCAGCCTCTTGCTTTGATTTAAAAAGGCTTAGATTCCAGATTGTAATTAAGTATTTGGCATAGAGTTTGGAAAACATCTTTCTAGTATTTTTCCAAGCTAGGACATGTCCAGTACATGTGACTAAGGGAAGCCTCGCCCCTTTTGCGTTTGTCGCAGTAGGGATTAACATCTGGGTAAATGTGAGATAATTTAATTTTAGACATAAAACCTTGAACTGTGTACAACCTTGAACTGTAACAGGAAGTGGCCCGCACATAAAGAGGTTGAGTTAACTAACTTGAGAACTGAAGGAGGGGTAAGATTTTAAAGGAGCCTGCGGAGTAACTTCTTCCTGTACGGAGAGTGTTGAGTGGAATGATCTGCCAGAGGACATGATAAAGACGGGTACAATCACAACATTTAAATGATAGTTAGGATGATACATAGATAGGAAAGGCTTAAGAGGGATAAAGGTCAAAGGCAGGCAAATGGGACTAGTTGCAGGGAAATTAGGTAACTTGCCTGCACAGAAAAGTTGTGCCTGTTTCTCTGCATCTAACTCTGACAAACAGTGGCAAATTCAAATTTTGCACATGCTGTCATATTTCTTCTCTGGCAGTCAATACCTCCCTCACCTGCCTGTTGATGCTTCTCATGTCCCCTTATCCCAGCAACTTGCAGATGGACTGACATCACACACATGCACCCCTTCCATGAGCCACTTTCAACTTATTCAGTGTCTCTAGTTCTTGACTCCTCCGTCAATGGAAGTGGAAGTCTCTGTCAAATGAGCAATGTTTCACGTGTGTGTGTGTGTGTGCACGTGTGCGCGTGCGTGCTATTTACTGAATATCAATTATTCTGTAAAACAGGTGATGTAGATATTGTCCAACATTTGTAAGCTCAAGGTTTCAGCCATCATTGGTGTTATCGCAGCAATTCCCAAGCAGAAATATTTTTCAGGGTTGCAAATTAGCACATTCTTGTTCCTGACATGTTGCAATGCTTCCTGCATTTTTTAATATTTTGCATGTATCTGAATGTTGGTGTTTCGCAAAGTATATTTTTCCACTTTTCTCGGCAGTAGTGATAGGGGTCTCTATAGTTAGGGGGTCAGACAGGTGATTCTGTGGACACAGGAAAGAAACTTGGATGGTAGTTTGCCTCCCAGGTGCCAGGGTCCAGGATGATTTGGATCGTGTCCAAGATATTCTGCAGTGGGAGGGAGAACAGCCAGAGGTGGTGGTACCCATGAAAAGGAAAGAGGTCCTGAAAAGAGACTGCAGGGAGTTAGGAAGGAAGTTGAGAATCAGGACCACTGAGGTAGTAACCTTGGGATTACTGCCTGTGCCATGTGTCAGTGAGAATAGGAATAGGATGAGGTAGAGGATAAATGCGTGGCTGAGGGATTGGAACAAAAGGTAGGGATTCAGATTTCTGGATCATTGGGACCTCTTTTGGGACAGATGTCACCTGTACAAAAAGGATTTGTTGCACTTGAATCCCAGGGGGACCAATATCCTGGTGGGGAGGTTTGCTAAGACTACTGGGGAGAGTTTAAGCTAGAATTGTTGGGGGGGGGGTGGGAACCAAACTGAAGAGACTGGGGAAGGGGAACAAATAGAGAAAGCTTGTAGACAGTGCGAGAGGGAGGATAGGCAGGTGATAGAGAAGTGGCGCGCTCAGACCGAAGGTTTGAGATGTGTCTAATTTAACGCAAGGAGTGTTGTGAACAAAGCTTAGAGTGTGGATCAGTACTTGGAGATATGATGTGGTGGCCATTGCAGAGACTTGGATGGCTCGAGAACAGGAATGGTTACTTCAAATGCTGGGTTTTAGGTGTTTCAGAAAGGACAGGGAGGGAGGCAAAAGAGGTGGAGATAGTGTCATGGCTGCAGAGAAGGTGGACACCATGGAGGGATTGTCTATGGAGTCTCTATGGGTGGAGGTTAGGAACAGGAAAGGGTCAATAACTTTACAGGGTGTTTTTTATAGGCCACCCCATAGTAACAGGGATATCAAGGAGCAGATAGGGAAACAAATCCTGGAAAGGTGTAATAATAACAGAGTTGTCGTGATGACAGATTTTAATTTCCCTAATATGGATTGGCATCTCCCTAGAACAAGGGGTTTAGATGGGGTGGAGTTTGTTAGGTGTGTTCAGGAAGGTTACTTGACACAATATGTAGATAAGCCTACAAGAGGAGAGGCTGTACTTGATTTGGTATTGGGAAATGAACCTGGTCAGGTGTCAGATCTCTTAGTGGGAGAGCATTTTGGAGATAGTGATCATAATTCTGTCTCCTTTACAATAGCATTGGAGAGAGATAGGAACAGACAAGTTAGAAAAGCATTTAATTGGAGTAAGGGGAATTGTGAGGCTATTAGCAGGAAATTGGACGCTTAAGTTGGAAACAGGTGTTCTCAGGGAAAAGTGCAGAAGAAATATGGCAAATATTCAGGGGATATTTCGGTGGAGTTCTGTATAGGTACATTCCAGTGAGACAGGGAAGTTACGGTAGGGTCCAGAAACCGTGGTGTACAAAGGCTGTAATAAATCTAGTCAAGAAGAAGATGAATACTTTGCTTCAGTATTCACTATGGAAGACGATCTTGGTGATTGTAGTGATGACTTTCGGCAGACTGAAAAGCTTGAGCATGTAGATATTAAGAAAGAGGATGTGCTGGAGCTTTAGAAAAGCATCAAGTTGGATAAGTTACCAGGACCGGATGAGATGTGGGAGGTGAGGGAGGAGATTGCTGAGCCTCTGGCGATGATCTTTGCATCATCAATGGGGACAGGAGAGATTCCGGAGGATTGGAGGGTTGCGAATGTTGTTCCTTTATTCGAGAATCGGAGTAGAGATAGCTCAGGAAATTATAGGCCAGTGAGTCTTTCTTCAATGGTTGGTAAATTGATGGAAAAGATTCTGAGAGGCAGGATTTATGAACAATTAGAGAGGCATAATATGATTAGGAGTAGTCAGCAGGGTGAGTGCTTGGAATGGGCTGCCGGCACGGTGGTGGAGGCAGATACGATAGGGTCTTTTAAGAGACTTGAAATGGAGCTTAGTAAAATAGAGGGTTATAGGTAAGCCTAGTAATTTTTAAGGTAGGGACATGTTCAGCACAACTTTGTGGGCCAAAGGGCCTGTATTGTGCTGTAGGTTTTCTATGCTTCTATTAGGAGTGTATTTTTTTGGTGATGCATTTTGAAAAGCAGTAATGCAGCAAATACAATGGAAATTAGGTCTGTAGAGGTTGCTTTACTGTTGGTTAGATGAAAGACCTTGCATGAAAATGTCAGTAAATTTGTGTGATAATACAAGTTGCAAGTAGCTCAGCTATAATGGAAGACATTTATTCGAAAGATGCCTTGTGTTATATATGGTCAGCTTATTGGCTGAAGAAAGAACAGATTTTAAATGGTTTTCACAATTGTTGTAGCACTATAGCCTATTCAGTCCCACGTCATGCAAATAGTGTTCCCGAATTCATCAATCACCTTAGAACCAATTTGCTTTATTGAAATTGACATTAGCAGAACTCCATATATGTCTGGCAGTTGAGAGTCAAGCTTTTTTCCAACTCACTGTGGAGGACCTCTTTCAACTTTCTACCTATTCAGTTGGTGTCCATATGACATAAGATCACCGGAACTAAATGATTAGCCTTGTCCTTGTCTGCGTTGAGCCTGACCCATCCAGGAAAAGAGAAACAAGCCAACTTTCGGAACAGCATATTCCAGCATTCTTTAAAGGCAAAGTAAAATCAAGTGACACTGCAACTAGTATAAAACAATTTAATTAATTTAACAAAGCCATTATAAGAAATCAAAGTAGGATTGCATTATATAGGATTATACAATAAGAAATTCTGCATTCAGCAATAAATGCTGAACACTGTACTCAGTCTCTGTACTCTGAAAATCAGAGTGATTTCAAAATTTAATATTTAACTTTTTGGCAGCTTCATATCCGACTCTGATAAAAGGCAACTCTGGTTCTGTCGTAAGTCGGTGCTGAATCAGGACCCAACTGCAGGACACAGACATTGGAGTCCCGGAAATGGGACTAGACGGAACCCAAGGATGGGACGGGATGCAGTCGAGGCAAGGAAAGCAGGACCAGGACGAGGGACTGGGAACAAGGAGCCTGGGGTGGACTCGGAGCCCGAGACCGGACAAGGACCCAGAACCTGGGTCTTGCCTCGGGCTCGGACCCCCAAACCCAGGCAAGGATGTGACGAGGCTTGGCTAGGGACTTGGGATCTTGCGGCTTGGGTCGAGGCGTGAGGCTTGGGGTCCTGGAGCTTGGGAAACTGAGGCTGGAGCTAGGGGCAGACTAGGAACTTTACATCAATATGGAGCCGGGACTTATCCTCCGACAAGCCAGGACTCATCTATAACTCCACACCAAGGTGGGGCAGGACCATCTGTCGGGTAACGGCAGAACGGCCTGACCTACCGACAAAGGCCAAGACAGATTCCCCCCGCAGGGCAACGGCAGAACAGCCTGATTTACCCCACGGAGGCAAGGACAGGAAGAGACAAATACCAAAGAACGACAGACAGTTCCACCTCTGCACTGGGGTAGCTCCGAGTAGCCTTGGCTGGCTGTGGAAACAACCGGATCCCCACCTAGCTCGGAGTGGCTGATGGCCACCCAGCTGGCCCGGGAAACAGCTGAATCCCTACCGCAATGACCGCTCCAACTACTACCAGCAAGGCTCCCAGAAGCCATGGTTCTCCAACACAGCCCCAAGGATGGCAATAGCCTGTTCTAGCCTTCCACCAGCCATCTGTGCCATAAGTCTCTTGACAAGACAACCCCCCAACCACACTCAATGCCAGGGCCATTTATATTCCTAGTTCCAATATTAGCCTCAGGTGTTTCTGGTTAAGTCCAACCGCAGCAAGGGACCGCTGGAAAACCCGGAGTCCAGATTCCACGGACCGGATCACGGACTTCAGACTGAACCACCACAGGTTCAGGAGACAATTCAGCCTGGTCATCCATCAGTCTGTCTACCTCCTCTGTCTGCACAGGTCACCAAACCTGAATGGAGTCCTTTGGAAGTAGCTAAGGCTTTTGTCCCCCAAATATCTCTATTTATAATACAAAAGAATCCTATCACTGGCAGACAATTGATGCAGACCGCTCTCCTGTGATTGTCTCTTCAGTACTAAATTCATTGCCTTTGAGAATGTACCTCATTTCACTCAATTAGTCCTTTGTTTCCAATTTTTCTGAAGGAAGTTACTTCCTTTGGAAAGAGCTCCATAATTATCAGTATCTGGAGAAGCTTTAAGTCTCCAGGCCACCAGGTCACACTGCAGAGCCTTTTAGGAGATAATGTATCAGAGAAATTATGTCATTGGCAAATCTTGTTTGAAAAAGAAACTACTTTTCTCAGTTTCTCAGTTTCCTCACTTTACAGTCTGTATTTCAGACCTTCTGGAACTGAATTTATAGTTGATTTTCAGTTGATGTTGGTTCACCAGTAGTTCAAATATATTCCTTGCAGTAGGTTTCTAGCTACACAAAAAAGGGTTGTGATTACTTGGTTAAAGAGGACAATATGTTATGGGAAGCTGAGAGGGTAGTTGAAAAGAAAATCTCTCTGTCAAAGTAGAGGAGTCCAAAGGTGAGGATCTCTAAAAATAGAACCAGGTCTTGCTGTGGAATAGTTAGAAAACACTTGCACAAACAAAAATACAGTAGAAGTTTGCCACAAGTGTCGAGTTCAACCTCAGATTCCTAAGTATTAAAGGATATGAGGTCCTGGTGGGTAAGTCATAGATTAACAATGATCTCAATGAATCATCAAAGAGGTCCCTGCTCTTTTTTAAAAAAAAAAATATATATATATATTTTATATATACACACACACATATATACACATACATACATATACACACACACATATATACACACACACACACACACACACACACACACACACACACACACACACACACACACACACACACACACACACACACACACACACACACACACACACACACACACGTGTTTGGGAACTCTGCTCAGAGGCAGACGGTACCGTCATGAAAGGTTGTGGAAAGGATGTGTGTGTCGCATTAGAGATAACTATAACAGAGACTTAGCAAATATGCAAAAGACCCAGCCGCTGTGTGTGCCATCCTTGGCCAAGGAAAGACCTCACAGGGCTTATTCTTCACGATTTGCCCAGGGAGTTCACATGGTGGTCTCGTGCTTCACTTCTCAGCCGTTGTCAGTGAATGGCTTCGTCAAGGAGGACAAAAATGATAAGTGAGAGAAGAAGGTGTTTTGAGACAAGGAGGACGAAAGACAAACAGTGAGGTTGGAGGGGTATTCGGAAATGATATGGAAGAAGGGCCATAAAGGAGAGAGGAAGAGTGTTCAGAGAGGAGAATAAAGGCAGTGGTGTTGGTATCAATTGAAGAATGAACTGGAGCGAAGATTGAGGCTGGGAGGAGGAAATGTAGACCTTCTGTCCCCGCAATCATCAAGGGAGACTTGGATAAGCTGGATGAGCTTGGTGCACAGATTGAGACCCAGACGGAATGCCGGGAGTGCAGTGTTTTTATGTTTAACTGGGACCTGGATACACGGACAATTCCCTGACAGTCATGCTTCCATGACCAGTTCAAGACCGTCCGAGCTGTCAGAGAGGTATCTTATTATTCAGTACTTTATTATTAGTTAAGTCTGCACACTTAAGTGTGTTGTCATTACTTCTGATACTCCTGATAGTTCCTGCAGTGTATTATATCAATGTCGAATAGAAAGTTACTTTTGAGCTTCTCAAAATACTACCTTTGGGTTCCACACACTTTTCACTTCTAATTACGTTTATTTTGCTGATGAAATACAAGGGGTGATTGGTAAGTTCATGGCCTAAGGTAGAATGAGTCAATTTTAGAAAACTTAGCACATTTATTTTTCACCATAGTCTCCTCCTACGTGTACACACTTAGTCCAGCGGTCATGGCGCATACAGATCCCTTCTTTGTAGAACTGGTCAACAGCAGGGTGATTGATAAGTTCGTGACCTAAGGTAAAAGGAGATGAGTTATACAGCTCTTATTATATACTCGTGCAGTTCAACTCCTTGAGTGAAAATGTAGAAAGTTTGAAGTTAATAACTCATCTCCTTCTCCCTTAGGCCACAAACTTATTAATAACCCCATCCTGTAGATGACTTCTGGAGGTAATTACTTCTACAACGAAGGGATCCGTATGCTCCACGACCGCTGGACTAAGTGCGTAAATGTAGGAAAAATAAATGTGCTAGGTTTTCTAAAATTGACCCCTTCTACCTTAGGCTATGAACTTATCAATCACCCCATGTTACTTCACTCCTGATGAAGGGTTTCGGCCCGAAACGTCGTTATTACCTCCTCCCATAGATGCTGTCTGGCCTGCTGAGTTCTGCCAGCATTTCGTGTTTTTTTAAATTATTTCTTATTTATTTCCAGCATCTGCAGATTCACTCGTGTCCCCTCGTATACCAGTGACTTTACTCATGTTTATGTATGAAGAAGTCAGATAACTTGCCCTTTGATTTCTTTCATGACTTTGTATTTAAAAATGTTGACAGTGATGGAAAGTAGCACATCACTGCATGACCATAGAACCATAGAACACTACTGCACAGTACAGGCCCTTCAGCCCTCAATGTTGTGCCGACCCATATAATCCTTAAAAAAATACTAAACCCACACTACCCCATAACCCTCTATTTTTCTTTCATTCATGTGCCTGTCCAGGAGGCTCTTAAATGCCCCTTGATCAAACTTGGCTTGTGTATTTCCCATGGACCAGATAATGAGAGGCATGTAATTCTGAGGGTAATGCTATTTTTAAATATCATTATCTGGCATCTGTATGCCTGGGATTAGTGTTAGGGTTAGGATGTACCGTCTGGTTTAGTTGTGGTATGTGGTCCTTTGGACCTTTAAGGTTAGGTTTGGGGGGGGTAGGGTTGGGGGGGGGGTTTCACTGAGTGGCGGAGGTTATAGCTGGTGGTGTGGGGTGGGTTTAGCCCCCTGGCGAGAAGAGCATCCGTGTTTATGGGCTGTGAAGATGTTAGTTTCAGGGCAGCCTAGCTTTTTAGGCCTCGTTTAGGCTGTACGGGGAATAAGTCTGCAGTGTTTCAATCCATCTCCTCTCTGCTCTTTTTCTTTGGGCGTTTGACCAGTTTATGTTAGTTTCCAGGCCTAATATTTTTAAGGAGTACGTCCCATGCTCCTGGAAGTGCCTGCTAACTGGTCTGTTTTGGTTTCCCCCTCTGATGTTACTGAGGTGTCCCGTGAGTCTGGTTCTCAAGCTGTTGCCCGTCTCCCCTATGTATATAATATGGCATTCTGTGCACAGGATTGCATATACTACATTCTTTTGTTCACAAGTTATCCTCTGCTCTATCTCGGCCCACTTTCCTGTGGCTCTGTTGTGTATGCTTTTTGAAATTCTCAGGTATATGCATGCCCTGCAGTTTCCCACCTCACAGTTTGGCGCTGCTCGTACTTTGGTACTGACTAGTATGTCTTTCAGATTCCTACCCCTTTTGAAGGCTGAGACAATGGTGTATTGTCCCAGTGTCCCAGCTTCCGTTTTCAGTTCTTCAAAGCGTGTTTTGACCGTCCTGTGAATATTCACTGCCATCCCACTGTATCCTGTTATCAAGGGTAGTTTCCGTGTTGTGATGTTCTGTGGTCGGGGATTTGTGATACTTTTCAGAAAGTCAGATTTAATGTGCCTAAGTCTCCTTCTGCTGTAGCCCCTGTGTCTAAGTGCAGAGAAGAGGATGGTTGCGGCCTGGTGGAAGTCCTCCGGCCTAGTGCAAATGCGGTGAAACCGGGTCAGCTGTCCCTTGACAATGCCTCTGAAGGTGTGTTTGGGATGGTGGCTCTCTGTGTGTAGGAGGGTGTGTGTGTCTGTGATTTTAAAGAATACCTTGGTAGCTAGTTTTTGGTTGCCATTTTCTGGTGCTAGTTTAAACACTGTAGTGTCCAGGAAGTCAATCTTCTCCCTATTTGTTATGGCTTTGACCTTAATGGATGGATGATGAGTGTTTAGGATTTGAATAAATTCCTCTAATTCCCCCTCTGAGTGTGTCCACACTCCCCAGTTGTCATCCAGGTATCTATAGAGACACATGGGTTTTTTAGGGCACTTTGGATAGACTGTTTCCTCCCACCTTGCCATGTATATATTGGCATAGGCTGGAGCAAACTTCTTTCCCATTGCTGTGCCCTTGACTTGTAGGTAGAATTCATCATTGAATTCAAAGTCATTTTTGGTCAGGCTGAGGTGAAGGAGTTCTAGCAAGGCCTCGTCTGCTCTCCATAGCTGCGGGTTCTTTCGTAGGATGTCCCTCACTGCCTCTCTACCCCTGTCCGTTTCGATATTGGTGTACAGGCTTTCGATGCCCATGGTGAAGAGTATGGCCTCAGGGGGCACTGACATGGAATTGACTATCCGGACAAAGTGATACGTGTCCTTGATGTAGCTGGATTGTTTCTGTGAGAGTGGATTAAGGCAGGCATCAATGAACTCCGCTATCCTGTATGACTCACTGCTGCAGTCTGACACGATGGGTCTGCCGGGTGGAATTTCCCCCGGAACAGTCCATGAGTCTGGGTTCTTGTGTATTTTGGGAAGGATATAAAACTTTCTTGCTCGTGGCTGTATCCCTGTCAGGTACTCTACTTGCTTCCCTTTGAGGTACCCAGTCCTTTCCAGTTCTTGCAAAATGTTCCTAATTTCTGTGTGTGTTTCCCAGTTGTGGTTCTTTTAGTTTCGTGTAGTGCTCCGTGTTGTTTAATTGTCTGTGTGCTTCAAATAGGTATTGCTGTTTGTCCATGATAACTATGCTGCTCCCTTTATCCGCTGGTTTGATGACAATGTCCATGTTTTCCCTCAGTTCTGTCAGGGTTGCTCTCTCCTTCCTAGTTAGATTGGGCTTATCCTGTACTACCCTCTCCCTCTCTATTATCTCACCCAGTGTGCTCTTAAATTCTAGAACAGCTTCAGACCTGTACCTTCTCTTGGGCATCCAGTCTGAGGGAGGGGTGAACGGGGTCTTTCTGCGTTCTGACTCACCGAAATAGTCGACGAGTACCAGTCTCCTATAGAACTTATTCATGTCCCTCTCAATCTGCTCCTTATGGAGTTTTGCAGTCGGTACAAAAGTGAGGCCCCTGTTCAGAACCTTTTGCTGTGTTTCTGTAGGGGTGAACGTACGGGAGAGGTTCACGATGGTCTCTCCCAGTCGTGGACCCTGCCTCTCTTGGCTTTGTCTCCACTCTAGTTTAAAGACTGCATCCACCTCTTGACTATTGTCTGGGCTGTACTCTCTGTCCAATGGATATGGTCTGTGTCTACCTTAAACTGCCTTGCCGGGATTGCAGAGATATGATTCTTGGTTCTAATAACCTCGTTTAGTTGGCCTAGGGTTGCTTGTTCTGCCTCTGTCAAACTGTGGCTAAAGTTTAATTCTGGCACCCAGATACTGGCATGGGGAAATTTAATGCTGGCCATTCTCAGTAGTTGCCGAAGCTGTTTAGTAGCTGTTGTTGGTTTATGGGACCTGTTGTTTATTCCAAAGGAAAGGATAACCTTCTTAATTTCTGGCTGTGGCTTTAACTTTTCCAGGATAGCAGTGGCATGGATGAATTTGGCCCCCGGAAAGCTGTCCAATTGAATATCCTTATTGGGGCATCTTTTGATCCTGGAAATGTTAGAGTCCCCTATAATTAGTATAGGTTTAAGGGGCCTTAGTTCCCAAGTTACATTTTTCTGTTTAGAGTTAGGATGCCTAGTTATTTGACACCCCTGGCTGTTGCAAATGGGGCGTACCTGTCCTCTTGTCCGTCCGCTGTCCTGCGACTCTCGGGCTGGGGTGGAAGACCTGCTCGGTCCTTGTGCCCTAGCTCCCCTTGTCTGTCCTTCCATTCGTACGGGTGTGGGATGGGGTGCCGATTCTCCGGAGTCCTGGGTCGGGGAAGTCATGGGGGTGGCGGGCTGGGGCTCCTGCGGTGCTAGGTTGGATTGCGTCCTCTCAGAGGGGCTCGTGGGTGGGGAGGGGCGCCCCCGGCCACTTCTCCGTCTCTGCGGCAGGGGCAGTGGGGCCGCATCGGCGTCACGAGGGTTAATGAGCTCCAGCGCCCTCGGGTGGACAGTGTCGGTACTGCCACTGCACGTGTTGCTCTGCAGGCGTGCCTGTCCCAAAACGTCCCGCAGTACAACCACTGGGCTCCGGTTCGCTTTACCCAGTGCCGACAGACAAGGTGCAGCCCGGGCGGTCTTTCCCCGGGGCTCGGGTGTGACACGGGTTCGGTCATGGCTAACCCAGAAACCGTCCCTGGAGGTCGAGGGTCCGTTCTCCTCCTGCCCCTGGGATGCGGTCTCTGTGGTCAGTGGGAAGGCCTGGGGCCCCCCGTGGGTCCGATCCGCAGCGGCCTGCCGTTCCGGCCCAGGTCCCGAGACCAGATCGAAAGTATGTTTCTGGGCCATCTCCAATTTGATTTGAAATTTGTCTTTTAAATTTCGTTTGTTCCAGGTTACAGCTTTGGCGACTGCTTCTTGTCGGCGATCAGTCAAATTCGATTCAATAAATTTTAGTTCCAATTCTTGCAGGCTACTCTGGTAATCCCAAATAAAATTCGTCTCGTTTCTTTAGCCCAAGCGTCCGCATTCGCAGCAATTTTACGAAGCGTTTCTTGCGAAGGGTTCGCAGGCCTAACAAATTTGGTTAGTCTGTGGGCTTGCTTAATGATTCCCTTCGGTGGTTGGATCTGTTTTTCCAGAATTTTCATGTGATGGAGAGTCTGGACTATTTTATAAATTAATCTCACCGTGGTTGAGAAGAAATCCCTCGGAATACCGGGGTTTCGGTAGTAACCAGGGTCATTCACTCGCCCACGTGTTAGGTCCCTCTCTCCCTCTCTCCCTCTCTCCCTCTCTCCCTCTCTCCCTCTCTCCCTCTCTCCCTCTCTCCCTCTCTCCCTCTCTCCCTCTCTCCCTCTCTCCCTCTCTCCCTCTCTCCCTCTCTCCCTCTCTCCCTCTCTCCCTCTCTCCCCCTCCCCCCCCCTCATTACTCCTCCACATCGTTAAAGTAAGGGTCAGGGTTAGGTTGAGATTATGCGGGCAGTGGGCGAATCAGCCCTCTTGTGCTTTCCGATCTCATCACTTGGGATTCAGTTTCACGCGACCCTGCCACTTTGATGTGGCCCACGCCTTCATTAACCAGGTCCAACACTTGCCTTTGTTGAATCTTGCCCTTCCTGACATAGGACATCGGGTTTGTGGAGGTTTAGCAAGGGTTAATCGGGGTGTGTTTAGAGTTTGTGGGGCTGAAGCCAGGGTTAATCGGGAAGTGCCTGGGGTTTGTGGGGGTGTGTGCCCCTTTTGGACTTTAGGATTAGGTTTGAGTGTTGGGCTGGTTGATGTATATGTTTGGCTGGGTGAGGCTGGGCTGCAGAGTTTTGAGTGGTGATGTCTGAGGTGCTATGGAGGATGGGCTAGTATGGTGAAGCCAGGTTAATCTGGCCCATACCTTTCATTATCGTGGTCCGACACCACTTGGTTCAACGAACCGGGTGTGCACTGGGACACATCGTCAGTAATGCATCCTCGGATCGTCAGGTGTTTCGGGCCTTTAAACACTATACATCCTCCCCGAAGTGGCCCAACATTCTGTGGCTCAGACACTGCTTGTGTTTTTCCCAGGGACCAAGATAATGAGAGGCATGTAACTCTGAGGGTAATGATATTTTTAAAACATCATTACCTGGCATCTGTATGCCTGGGATTGCATGGGTGAAATTGAGTGTGTTTATTGGGCTTTCAGCAGAACTGCACCTGAGTTTAGCACTGACTTGTCTGTCGTCCCATCTTGGGTTTAATTTACTGGTTCTCTCTCGCCTTGTATGTATCTGGGCTTTCTTACTGGCACTTCATAGACCGGGAGAATGAAGAGCGTGTCACTGTAAGGTTAGGTTGAGATAATGCGGGCAGTGGGCGAATCGGCCCTCTTGTGCTTTTTGATCTCGTCACTTGAGATTCAGTTTCACGCGCCCCTGCCACTTTGATCTGGCCCACGCCTTCATTAACCAGGTCCAACACTTGCCTTTGTTGAATCTTGCCCCTCTTGACATAGGATATCCGGTTTGTGGGGGTTTAGCAAGGGTTAATCGGCATGTGGGGCTGAAGCTGGGGTTAATCGGGAAGTGCCGAGGATTTGTGGGGGTGTCTGTCCCTTTTGGACTTTACGATTAGGTTTGAGTGTTGGGCTGGTGGATGTATATGTTTGGCTGGGTGAGGCTGGGCTGCAGAGTTTTGAGTGGTGATGTCTGAGGTGCTATGGAGGATGGGCTAGCACACTGATATTGGTAGCGCACTGATAAAATTGGTTGCATTCTACACTAAATCATATGGCAAGTAAAATAACATGGTTTACATATAGTAGTTTTCTGCAAAATTCAACTCTACGTTATTGAGCTGAATGCATTATTTTCTATTCTATGCATTTTGAGATATGGATCTGTACATAACTGCTCAGGATCAGCTGGAATTGTATAGATATTGCATGTCTTCTACTCAGAGCAATGGAATACTCAAATGCAAGCTGAATTCAAGAACCTACCGCATAACATTTAGAATGGAACAACCAACATCTTGGTTTAGTTCTGTAAACGGTAATGTTCCATTGAGTAGAAAAGGTGAGTTACTGAACGTAACTCCTCGAATATTGATAGCAAACTGATAAAATTGGTTGCATATTACTCTAAATCATATGGTAAGTAAAATAATAAGGATTACATCAAGTTAGCACATAGTAGTTTTCAGAAAAATTCAACACTACACTCGATTGAGCTGATGCATTACTTTCTATTCTATGCATTTTGGGATATGGATGAGTACGTAACCACTCAGGATCAGCTGGAACGGTATAGATATTGCATGTCTTCTACTCAGAACCATGGAATACTCAAATGCAAGCTGCATTCAGAAACCTACCTCATAATATTGAGACTGGAACTGCCAATATCTTTGTTTAGTTCTGTAAACGCTAATGTTCCATTGCGTACAAAAGTTGAGTTACTGAGCGTAACTCCTGGAAAATTGGTAGCACACTGATAAAATTGGTTGCATACTACTCTAAATCATATGGCAAGTAAAAGAACATGGTTTACATCATTAGCACATAAGAGTTTTCAGCAAAATTCAGCTCTACACACTATTGAGCTGAATGCATTACTTTGTATTCTATGCATTTTGGTTAAGGATGTGTACATAACTACTCAGGATCAGCTGGAACTGTATAAATATTGCATGTCTTCTACATAAAGCAATGGAATTCTCAAAGGCAAGCTGAATTCAGGAACCTACCTCACAACATTTAGAATGGAACGGCCAATATCTTTGATTAGTTCTGTATGGTAAGTAAAATAATAAGGTTTACATCAAGTTAGCACATACTAGTTTTCAGCAAAATTCAGCTCTACACACTATTGAGCTGAATGCATTACCTTCCATTCAATGCATTTTGAGTTGAACATCTGTGCATCATTACTCAGAGTGAGCTGGAACTGTATAGATATTGCATGTCTTCTACTCAGAACCATAGAATACTCAAATGCAAGCTGAATTCAGAAACCTACCTCATAATATTCAGACTGGAACAGCCAATATCTTTGTTTAGTTCTGTAAACGCTAATGTTCCATTGCGTACAAAAGCTGAGTTACTGAAACTAACTCCTGGAAAATTGGTAGCACACTGATAAAATTGGTTGTATACTACTCTAAATCATATAGCAAGTAAAAGAACATGGTTTACATCATTAGCACATAAGAGTTTTCAGCAAAATTCAAATCTACACTACTGAGCTGATGCATTACTTTCTATTCTATGCATTTTGGTTAAGGATATGTACATAACTACTCAGGATCAGCTGGAACGGTATAGATATTGCATGTCTTCTACTCAGAGCCATGGAATACTGAAATGCAAGCTGAATTCAGGACCCTACGGCATAACAGTTAGAATGGAACAACTAACATCTTGGTTGAATTCTGTAAATGCTAATATTCCATTGAGTAGAAAAGGTGAGTTAGATAGATAGATAGATAGATACTTTATTCATCCCCATGGGGAAATTCAACTTTTTTTCCAATGTCCCATACACTTGTTGTAGCAAAACTAATTACATACAATACTTAACTCAGTAAAAAAAATGATATGCATCTAAATCAATATCTCAAAAAGCATTTATAATAGCTTTTAAAAAGTTCTTAAGTCCTGGCGGTTGAATTGTAAAGCCTAATGGCATTGGGGAGTATTGACCTCTTCATCCTGTCTGAGGAGCATTGCATCGATAGTTACCTGTCACTGAAACTGCTTCTCTGTCTCTGGATGGTGCTATGTAGAGGATGTTCAGAGTTTTCCATAATTGACCGTAGCCTACTCAGTGCCCTTCGCTCAGCTACCGATGTTAAACTCTCCAGTACTTTGCCCACGACAGAGCCCACCTTCCTTACCAGCTTATTAAGACGTGAGGCGTCCCTCTTCTTAATGCTTCCTCCCCAACACGCCACCACAAAGAAGAGGGCGCTCTCCACAACTGACCTATAGAACATCTTCAGCATCTCACTACAGACATTGAATGACGCCAACCTTCTAAGGAAGTACAGTCGACTCTGTGCCTTCCTGCACAAGGCATCTGTGTTGGCAGTCCAGTCTAGCTTCTCGTCTAACTGTACTCCCAGATACTGGTAGGTCTTAACCTGCTCCACACATTCTCCATTAATGATCACTGGCTCCATATGAGGCCTAGATCTCCTAAAGTCCACCACCATCTCCTTGGTCTTGGTGATATTGAGACGCAGGTAGTTTGAGTCGCACCATATCACAAAGTCCTGTATCAGTTTCCTATACTCCTCCTCCTGTCCATTCCTGACACACCCCACTATGGCCGTGTCATCAGCGAACTTCTGCACATGGCAGGACTCCGAGTTATATTGGAAGTCTGATGTGTACAGGGTGAACAGGACCGGAGAGAGCACGGTCCCCTGCGGCGCTCCTGTGCTGCTGACCACCGTGTCAGACCTACAGTCTCCCAACCGCACATACTGAGGTCTATCTGTCAAGTAGTCCACTGTCCAATCCACCATGTGAGAGTCTACTCCCATCTCCGTTAGTTTGTGCCTTAAGATCTTGGGCTGGATGGTGTGAAAGGCACTAGAGAAGTCGAGGAATGTAATCCTCACAGCACAACTGACCCCATCTAGGTGAGAGATTTGTGCAGCAAATACGTGATAGCATCCTCCACTCCCACCTTCTCCTTATACGCAAACTGAAGAGGATCCTGGGCGTGCCTAGTTTGTGGCCTCAGATTCTGTATTATCAGCCTCTCCATGGTCTTCATCACGTGTGACGTCAAGGCAACAGCTCTGAACGTAACTTCTGGAACTTCTGGAAAATTGGTAGCATACTGAGAAAATTGGTTGCATACTAGTCTAAATCATATGGCAAGTAGAATAACATGGTTTCCAAGACGTTAGCACAGTTTTCAACTACACGATTGAGCTAAATGCATTACTTTGAATTCTATGCATTTTGGTTAAGGATGTGTACATAACTACTCAGGATCAGCTGAAACTGTATAAATATTGCATGTCTTCTACATAAAGCAATGGAATTCTCAAAGGCAAGCTGAATTCAGTAACCTACCTCACTACATTTAGAATGGAACAGCCAATATCTTTGATTAGTTCTGTATGGTAAGTAAAATAATAAGGTTTACATCAAGTTAGCACATACTAGTTTTCAGCAAAATTCAAATCTACACTACTGAGCTGATGCATTACTTTCTATTCTATGCATTTTGGTTAAGGATGTGTACATAACTACTCAGGATCAGCTGGAACGCTATAGATATTGCATGTCTTCTACTCAGAGCCATGGAATACTGAAATGCAAGCTGAATTCAGGACCCTACGGCATAACAGTTAGAATGGAACAACTAACATCTTGGTTGAATTCTGTAAATGCTAATATTCCAAAAGGTGAGTTACTGAACGTAACTTCTGGAACATTGGTAGCACACTGATAAAATTGGTTGCATACTACTCTAAATCATATGGTAAGTAAAATAATAAGGATTACATCAAGTTAGCACAGTTTTCAGCAAAATTCAACACTACACTCGATTGAGCTGAATGCATTAATTTGTATTCTAAGCATTTTGGTTAAGGATGTGTACATAACTACTCAGCATCAGCTGGAACTGTATAAATATTGCATGTCTTCTACATAAAGCAATGGAATTCTCAAAGGCAAGCTGAATTCAGGAACCTACCTCACAACATTTAGAATGGAACAGCCAATATCTTTGATTAGTTCTGTATGGTAAGTAAAATAATAAGGTTTACATCAAGTTAGCACATACTAGTTTTCAGCAAAATTCAGCTCTACACACTATTGAGCTGAATGCATTACCTTCCATTCAATGCATTTTGAGTTGAACATCTGTGCATCATTACTCAGAGTGAGCTGGAACTGTATAGATATTGCATGTCTTCTACTCAGAACCATAGAATACTCAAATGCAAGCTGAATTCAGAAACCTACCTCATAATATTCAGACTGGAACAGCCATTATCTTTGTTTAGTTCTGTAAACGCTAATGTTCCATTGCGTACAAAAGTTGAGTTACTGAGCGTAACTCCTGGAAAATTGGTAGCACACTGATAAAATTGGTTGCATACTACTCTAAATCATATGGCAAGTAAAAGAACATGGTTTACATCATTAGCACATACTAGTTTTCAGCAAAATTCAGCTCTGCACACTATTGAGCTGAATGCATTACTTTGTACTCTATGCATTTTGGTTAAGGATATGTACATAACTACTCAGGATCAGCTGGAACGCTATAGATATTGCATGTCTTCTACTCAGAGCCATGGAATACTGAAATGCAAGCTGAATTCAGGACCCTACGGCATAACAGTTAGAATGGAACAACTAACATCTTGGTTGAATTCTGTAAATGCTAATATTCCAAAAGGTGAGTTACTGAACGTAACTTCTGGAACATTGGTAGCACACTGATAAAATTGGTTGCATACTAGTCTAAATCATATGGCAAGTAAAATAACATGGTTTCCATCAAGTTAGCACAGTTTTCAACTACACGATTGAGCTAAATGCATTACTTTGTATTCTATGCATTTTGGTTAAGGATGTGTACATAAGTACTCAAGATCAGCTGGAACTGTATAAATATTGCATGTCTTCTACATAAAGCAATGGAATACTCAAAGGTAAGCTGAATTCAGAAAACTACCTCATAATATTCAGACAGGAACTGCCAATTTCTTTGTTTAGTTCTGTAAACGCTAATGTTGCATTGCGTACAAAAGTTGAGTTACTGAAAGTAACTCCTGGAATATTGGTGGCACACTGATAAAATTGGTTGTATAAATCATATAGCAAGTAAAAGATCATGGTTTACATCATTAGCACATAAGAGTTTTCAGCAAAATTCAAATCTACACTACTGAGTTGATGCATTACTTTCTATTCTATGCATTTTGGTTAAGGATGTGTACATAACTACTCAGGATCAGCTGGAACGGTATAGATATTGCATGTCTTCTACTCAGAACCATGGAATACTCAAATGCAAGCTGAATTCAAAACCTACCGCATAACATTTAGAATGGAACAACCAACATCTTGGTTTAGTTCTGTAAATGCTAATATTCCATTGAATTGAAAAGGTGAGTTACTGAACGTAACTCCTCGAATATTGATAGCAAACTGATAAAATTGGTTGCATACTACTCTAAATAATATGGTAAGTAAAATAATAAGGATTACATCAAGTTAGCACCTAGTAGTTTTCAGCAAATTTCAACACTACACTCGATTGAGCTGAATGCATTACTTTGTATTCTAAGCATTTTGGTTAAGGATGTGTACATAACTACTCAGGATCAGCTGGAACTGTATAAATATTGCATGTCTTCTACATAAAGCAATGGAATTCTCAAAGGCAAGCTGAATTCAGGAACCTACCTCACAACATTTAGAATGGAACAGCCAATATCTTTGATTAGTTCTGTATGGTAAGTAAAATAATAAGGTTTACATCAAGTTAGCACATACTAGTTTTCAGCAAAATTCAGCTCTACACACTATTGAGCTGAATGCATTACCTTCCATTCAATGCATTTTGAGTTGAACATCTGTGCATCATTACTCAGAGTGAGCTGGAACTGTATAGATATTGCATGTCTTCTACTCAGAACCATAGAATACTCAAATGCAAGCTGAATTCAGAAACCTACCTCATAATATTCAGACTGGAACAGCCATTATCTTTGTTTAGTTCTGTAAACGCTAATGTTCCATTGCGTACAAAAGTTGAGTTACTGAGCGTAACTCCTGGAAAATTGGTAGCACACTGATAAAATTGGTTGCATACTACTCTAAATCATATGGCAAGTAAAAGAACATGGTTTACATCATTAGCACATACTAGTTTTCAGCAAAATTCAGCTCTGCACACTATTGAGCTGAATGCATTACTTTGTACTCTATGCATTTTGGTTAAGGATATGTACATAACTACTCAGGATCAGCTGGAACGCTATAGATACTGCATGTCTTCTACTCAGAGCCATGGAATACTGAAATGCAAGCTGAATTTAGGACCCTACGGCATAACAGTTAGAATGGAACAACTAACATCTTGGTTGAATTCTGTAAATGCTAATATTCCAAAAGGTGAGTTACTGAACGTAACTTCTGGAAAATTGGTAGCACACTGATAAAATTGGTTGCATACTAGTCTAAATCATATGGCAAGTAAAATAACATGGTTTCCATCAAGTTAGCACAGTTTTTAACTACACGATTGAACTAAATGCATTACTTTGTATTCTATGCATTTTGGTTAAGGATGTGTACATAAGTACTCAGGATCAGCTGGAACTGTATAAATATTGCATGTCTTCTACATAAAGCAATGGAATTCTCAAAGGCATGCTGAATTCAGGAACCTACCTCACAACATTTAGAGTGGAACAGCCAATATCTTTGTTTAGTTCCGTAAACGCTAATGTTCCAATGCGTACAAAAGGTGAGTTACTGAAATTAACATGGAAAATTGGTAACACACTGATAAAATTGTTTGCATACAACTCTAAATCATATGTCAAGTAAAATAACATGGATTACATCAAGAGCACAGTTTTCAGCAATTTTCAACTACACGATTGAGCGAAATGCATTATTTTGTATTCTATGCATTTTGGTTAAGGATGTGTACATAAGTACTCAGGATCAGCTGGAACTGTATAAATATTGCATGTCTTCTACATAAAGCAATGGAATTCTCAAAGGTAAGCTGAATTCAGTAACCTACCTCACTACATTTAGAATGGAACAGCCAATATCTTTGATTAGTTCTGTATGGTAAGTAAAATAATAAGGTTTACATCAAGTTAGCACATACTAGTTTTCAGCAAAATTCCGCTCTACACACTATTGAGCTGAATGCATTATTTTGTACTCTATGCATTTTGGTTAAGAATGTGTACATAACTAAGGATCAGATGGAACTGTATAGATATTGCATGTCTTCTACTCAGAGCCATGGAATACTGAAATGCAAGCTGAATTCAGGACCCTACGGCATAACAGTTAGAATGGAACAACTAACATCTTGGTTGAATTCTGTAAATGCTAATATTCCAAAAGGTGAGTTACTGAACGTAACTTCTGGAAAATTGGTAGCACACTGATAAAATTGGTTGCATACTAGTCTAAATCATAGGGCAAGTAAAATAACATGGTTTCCATCAAGTTAGCACAGTTTTCAACTACACGATTGAGCTAAATGCATTACTTTGTATTCTATGCATTTTGGTTAAGGATGTGTACATAAGTACTCAAGATCAGCTGGAACTGTATAAATATTGCATGTCTTCTACATAAAGCAATGGAATACTCAAAGGTAAGCTGAATTCAGAAAACTACCTCATAATATTCAGACAGGAACTGCCAATTTCTTTGTTTAGTTCTGTAAACGCTAATGTTGCATTGCGTACAAAAGTTGAGTTACTGAAAGTAACTCCTGGAATATTGGTGGCACACTGATAAAATTGGTTGTATAAATCATATAGCAAGTAAAAGATCATGGTTTACATCATTTGCACATAAGAGTTTTCAGCAAAATTCAAATCTACACTACTGAGTTGATGCATTACTTTCTATTCTATGCATTTTGGTTAAGGATGTGTACATAACTACTCAGGATCAGCTGGAACGGTATAGATATTGCATGTCTTCTACTCAGAACCATGGAATACTCAAATGCAAGCTGAATTCAAAACCTACCGCATAACATTTAGAATGGAACAACCAACATCTTGGTTTAGTTCTGTAAATGCTAATATTCCATTGAATTGAAAAGGTGAGTTACTGAACGTAACTCCTCGAATATTGATAGCAAACTGATAAAATTGGTTGCATACTACTCTAAATCATATGGTAAGTAAAATAATAAGGATTACATCAAGTTAGCACCTAGTAGTTTTCAGCAAATTTCAACACTACACTCGATTGAGCTGAATGCATTAATTTGTATTCTAAGCATTTTGGTTAAGGATGTGTACATAACTACTCAGCATCAGCTGGAACTGTATAAATATTGCATGTCTTCTACATAAAGCAATGGAATTCTCAAAGGCAAGCTGAATTCAGGAACCTACCTCACAACATTTAGAATGGAACAGCCAATATCTTTGATTAGTTCTGTATGGTAAGTAAAATAATAAGGTTTACATCAAGTTAGCACATACTAGTTTTCAGCAAAATTCAGCTCTACACACTATTGAGCTGAATGCATTACCTTCCATTCAATGCATTTTGAGTTGAACATCTGTGCATCATTACTCAGAGTGAGCTGGAACTGTATAGATATTGCATGTCTTCTACTCAGAACCATAGAATACTCAAATGCAAGCTGAATTCAGAAACCTACCTCATAATATTCAGACTGGAACAGCCAATATCTTTGTTTAGTTCTGTAAACGCTAATGTTCCATTGCGTACAAAAGCTGAGTTACTGAAACTAACTCCTGGAAAATTGGTAGCACACTGATAAAATTGGTTGTATACTACTCTAAATCATATAGCAAGTAAAGGAACATGGTTTACATCATTAGCACATAAGGGTTTTCAGCAAAATTCAAATCTACACTACGTACAGATGCATTACTTTCTATTCTATGCATTTTGGTTAAGGATATGTAGATAACTACTCAGGATCAGCTGGAACGGTATAGATATTGCATGTCTTCTACTCAGAGCCATGGAATACTGAAATGCAAGCTGAATTTAGGACCCTACGGCATAACAGTTAGAATGGAACAACTAACATCTTGGTTGAATTCTGTAAATGCTAATATTCCAAAAGGTGAGTTACTGAACGTAACTTCTGGAAAATTGGTAGCACACTGATAAAATTGGTTGCATACTAGTCTAAATCATATGGCAAGTAAAATAACATGGTTTCCATCAAGTTAGCACAGTTTTTAACTACACGATTGAACTAAATGCATTACTTTGTATTCTATGCATTTTGGTTAAGGATGTGTACATAAGTACTCAGGATCAGCTGGAACTGTATAAATATTGCATGCCTTCTACATAAAGCAATGGAATTCTCAAAGGCATGCTGAATTCAGGAACCTACCTCACAACATTTAGAGTGGAACAGCCAATATCTTTGTTTAGTTCCGTAAACGCTAATGTTCCAATGCGTACAAAAGGTGAGTTACTGAAATTAACATGGAAAATTGGTAACACACTGATAAAATTGTTTGCATACAACTCTAAATCATATGTCAAGTAAAATAACATGGATTACATCAAGAGCACAGTTTTCAGCAATTTTCAACTACACGATTGAGCGAAATGCATTATTTTGTATTCTATGCATTTTGGTTAAGGATGTGTACATAAGTACTCAGGATCAGCTGGAACTGTATAAATATTGCATGTCTTCTACATAAAGCAATGGAATTCTCAAAGGCATGCTGAATTCAGGAACCTACCTCACAACATTTAGAGTGGAACAGCCAATATCTTTGTTTAGTTCCGTAAACGCTAATGTTCCAATGCGTACAAAAGGTGAGTTACTGAAATTAACATGGAAAATTGGTAACACACTGATAAAATTGTTTGCATACAACTCTAAATCATATGTCAAGTAAAATAACCTGGATTACATCAAGAGCACAGTTTTCAGCAATTTTCAACTACACGATTGAGCGAAATGCATTATTTTGTATTCTATGCATTTTGGTTAAGGATGTGTACATAACTACTCAGGATCAGCTGGAACGGTATAGATATTGCATGTCTTCTACTCAGAACCATGGAATACTCAAATGCAAGCTGAATTCAAAACCTACCGCATAACATTTAGAATGGAACAACCAACATCTTGGTTTAGTTCTGTAAATGCTAATATTCCATTGAATTGAAAAGGTGAGTTACTGAACGTAACTCCTCGAATATTGATAGCAAACTGATAAAATTGGTTGCATACTACTCTAAATCATATGGTAAGTAAAATAATAAGGATTACATCAAGTTAGCACCTAGTAGTTTTCAGCAAATTTCAACACTACACTCGATTGAGCTGAATGCATTAATTTGTATTCTAAGCATTTTGGTTAAGGATGTGTACATAACTACTCAGCATCAGCTGGAACTGTATAAATATTGCATGTCTTCTACATAAAGCAATGGAATTCTCAAAGGCAAGCTGAATTCAGGAACCTACCTCACAACATTTAGAATGGAACAGCCAATATCTTTGATTAGTTCTGTATGGTAAGTAAAATAATAAGGTTTACATCAAGTTAGCACATACTAGTTTTCAGCAAAATTCAGCTCTACACACTATTGAGCTGAATGCATTACCTTCCATTCAATGCATTTTGAGTTGAACATCTGTGCATCATTACTCAGAGTGAGCTGGAACTGTATAGATATTGCATGTCTTCTACTCAGAACCATAGAATACTCAAATGCAAGCTGAATTCAGAAACCTACCTCATAATATTCAGACTGGAACAGCCAATATCTTTGTTTAGTTCTGTAAACGCTAATGTTCCATTGCGTACAAAAGCTGAGTTACTGAAACTAACTCCTGGAAAATTGGTAGCACACTGATAAAATTGGTTGTATACTACTCTAAATCATATAGCAAGTAAAGGAACATGGTTTACATCATTAGCACATAAGGGTTTTCAGCAAAATTCAAATCTACACTACGTACAGATGCATTACTTTCTATTCTATGCATTTTGGTTAAGGATATGTAGATAACTACTCAGGATCAGCTGGAACGGTATAGATATTGCATGTCTTCTACTCAGAGCCATGGAATACTGAAATGCAAGCTGAATTTAGGACCCTACGGCATAACAGTTAGAATGGAACAACTAACATCTTGGTTGAATTCTGTAAATGCTAATATTCCAAAAGGTGAGTTACTGAACGTAACTTCTGGAAAATTGGTAGCACACTGATAAAATTGGTTGCATACTAGTCTAAATCATATGGCAAGTAAAATAACATGGTTTCCATCAAGTTAGCACAGTTTTTAACTACACGATTGAACTAAATGCATTACTTTGTATTCTATGCATTTTGGTTAAGGATGTGTACATAAGTACTCAGGATCAGCTGGAACTGTATAAATATTGCATGCCTTCTACATAAAGCAATGGAATTCTCAAAGGCATGCTGAATTCAGGAACCTACCTCACAACATTTAGAGTGGAACAGCCAATATCTTTGTTTAGTTCCGTAAACGCTAATGTTCCAATGCGTACAAAAGGTGAGTTACTGAAATTAACATGGAAAATTGGTAACACACTGATAAAATTGTTTGCATACAACTCTAAATCATATGTCAAGTAAAATAACATGGATTACATCAAGAGCACAGTTTTCAGCAATTTTCAACTACACGATTGAGCGAAATGCATTATTTTGTATTCTATGCATTTTGGTTAAGGATGTGTACATAAGTACTCAGGATCAGCTGGAACTGTATAAATATTGCATGTCTTCTACATAAAGCAATGGAATTCTCAAAGGCATGCTGAATTCAGGAACCTACCTCACAACATTTAGAGTGGAACAGCCAATATCTTTGTTTAGTTCCGTAAACGCTAATGTTCCAATGCGTACAAAAGGTGAGTTACTGAAATTAACATGGAAAATTGGTAACACACTGATAAAATTGTTTGCATACAACTCTAAATCATATGTCAAGTAAAATAACATGGATTACATCAAGAGCACAGTTTTCAGCAATTTTCAACTACACGATTGAGCGAAATGCATTATTTTGTATTCTATGCATTTTGGTTAAGGATGTGTACATAACTACTCAGGATCAGCTGGAACGGTATAGATATTGCATGTCTTCTACTCAGAACCATGGAATACTCAAATGCAAGCTGAATTCAAAACCTACCGCATAACCAACATCTTGGTTTAGTTCTGTAAATGCTAATATTCCATTGAATTGAAAAGGTGAGTTACTGAACGTAACTCCTCGAATATTGATAGCAAACTGATAAAATTGGTTGCATACTACTCTAAATCATATGGTAAGTAAAATAATAAGGATTACATCAAGTTAGCACCTAGTAGTTTTCAGCAAATTTCAACACTACACTCGATTGAGCTGAATGCATTAATTTGTATTCTAAGCATTTTGGTTAAGGATGTGTACATAACTACTCAGCATCAGCTGGAACTGTATAAATATTGCATGTCTTCTACATAAAGCAATGGAATTCTCAAAGGCAAGCTGAATTCAGGAACCTACCTCACAACATTTAGAATGGAACAGCCAATATCTTTGATTAGTTCTGTATGGTAAGTAAAATAATAAGGTTTACATCAAGTTAGCACATACTAGTTTTCAGCAAAATTCAGCTCTACACACTATTGAGCTGAATGCATTACCTTCCATTCAATGCATTTTGAGTTGAACATCTGTGCATCATTACTCAGAGTGAGCTGGAACTGTATAGATATTGCATGTCTTCTACTCAGAACCATAGAATACTCAAATGCAAGCTGAATTCAGAAACCTACCTCATAATATTCAGACTGGAACAGCCATTATCTTTGTTTAGTTCTGTAAACGCTAATGTTCCATTGCGTACAAAAGTTGAGTTACTGAGCGTAACTCCTGGAAAATTGGTAGCACACTGATAAAATTGGTTGCATACTACTCTAAATCATATGGCAAGTAAAAGAACATGGTTTACATCATTAGCACATACTAGTTTTCAGCAAAATTCAGCTCTACACACTATTGAGCTGAATGCATTACTTTGTACTCTATGCATTTTGGTTAAGAATGTGTACATAACTAAGGATTAGATAGAACTGTATAGATATTGCATGTACACTACAAAAGCAATGGAATACTCAAAGGTAAGCTGAATTCAGAAAACTACCTCATAATATTCAGACAGGAACTGCCAATTTCTTTGTTTAGTTCTGTAAACGCTAATGTTGCATTGCGTACAAAAGTTGAGTTACTGAAAGTAACTCCTGGAATATTGGTGGCACACTGATAAAATTGGTTGTATAAATCATATAGCAAGTAAAAGATCATGGTTTACATCATTTGCACATAAGAGTTTTCAGCAAAATTCAAATCTACACTACTGAGTTGATGCATTACTTTCTATTCTATGCATTTTGGTTAAGGATGTGTACATAACTACTCAGGATCAGCTGGAACGGTATAGATATTGCATGTCTTCTACTCAGAACCATGGAAAACTCAAATGCAAGCTGAATTCAAAACCTACCGCATAACATTTAGAATGGAACAACCAACATCTTGGTTTAGTTCTGTAAATGCTAATATTCCATTGAATTGAAAAGGTGAGTTACTGAACGTAACTCCTCGAATATTGATAGCAAACTGATAAAATTGGTTGCATACTACTCTAAATCATATGGTAAGTAAAATAATAAGGATTACATCAAGTTAGCACCTAGTAGTTTTCAGCAAATTTCAACACTACACTCGATTGAGCTGAATGCATTAATTTGTATTCTAAGCATTTTGGTTAAGGATGTGTACATAACTACTCAGCATCAGCTGGAACTGTATAAATATTGCATGTCTTCTACATAAAGCAATGGAATTCTCAAAGGCAAGCTGAATTCAGGAACCTACCTCACAACATTTAGAATGGAACAGCCAATATCTTTGATTAGTTCTGTATGGTAAGTAAAATAATAAGGTTTACATCAAGTTAGCACATACTAGTTTTCAGCAAAATTCAGCTCTACACACTATTGAGCTGAATGCATTACCTTCCATTCAATGCATTTTGAGTTGAACATCTGTGCATCATTACTCAGAGTGAGCTGGAACTGTATAGATATTGCATGTCTTCTACTCAGAACCATAGAATACTCAAATGCAAGCTGAATTCAGAAACCTACCTCATAATATTCAGACTGGAACAGCCAATATCTTTGTTTAGTTCTGTAAACGCTAATGTTCCATTGCGTACAAAAGCTGAGTTACTGAAACTAACTCCTGGAAAATTGGTAGCACACTGATAAAATTGGTTGTATACTACTCTAAATCATATAGCAAGTAAAGGAACATGGTTTACATCATTAGCACATAAGGGTTTTCAGCAAAATTCAAATCTACACTACGTACAGATGCATTACTTTCTATTCTATGCATTTTGGTTAAGGATATGTAGATAACTACTCAGGATCAGCTGGAACGGTATAGATATTGCATGTCTTCTACTCAGAGCCATGGAATACTGAAATGCAAGCTGAATTTAGGACCCTACGGCATAACAGTTAGAATGGAACAACTAACATCTTGGTTGAATTCTGTAAATGCTAATATTCCAAAAGGTGAGTTACTGAACGTAACTTCTGGAAAATTGGTAGCACACTGATAAAATTGGTTGCATACTAGTCTAAATCATATGGCAAGTAAAATAACATGGTTTCCATCAAGTTAGCACAGTTTTTAACTACACGATTGAACTAAATGCATTACTTTGTATTCTATGCATTTTGGTTAAGGATGTGTACATAAGTACTCAGGATCAGCTGGAACTGTATAAATATTGCATGCCTTCTACATAAAGCAATGGAATTCTCAAAGGCATGCTGAATTCAGGAACCTACCTCACAACATTTAGAGTGGAACAGCCAATATCTTTGTTTAGTTCCGTAAACGCTAATGTTCCAATGCGTACAAAAGGTGAGTTACTGAAATTAACATGGAAAATTGGTAACACACTGATAAAATTGTTTGCATACAACTCTAAATCATATGTCAAGTAAAATAACATGGATTACATCAAGAGCAGTTTTCAGCAATTTTCAACTACACGATTGAGCGAAATGCATTATTTTGTATTCTATGCATTTTGGTTAAGGATGTGTACATAACTACTCAGGATCAGCTGGAACTGTATAAATATTGCATGTCTTCTACATAAAGCAATGGAATTCTCAAAGGCATGCTGAATTCAGGAACCTACCTCACAACATTTAGAGTGGAACAGCCAATATCTTTGTTTAGTTCCGTAAACGCTAATGTTCCAATGCGTACAAAAGGTGAGTTACTGAAATTAACATGGAAAATTGGTAACACACTGATAAAATTGTTTGCATACAACTCTAAATCATATGTCAAGTAAAATAACATGGATTACATCAAGAGCACAGTTTTCAGCAATTTTCAACTACACGATTGAGCGAAATGCATTATTTTGTATTCTATGCATTTTGGTTAAGGATGTGTACATAACTACTCAGGATCAGCTGGAACGGTATAGATATTGCATGTCTTCTACTCAGAACCATGGAATACTCAAATGCAAGCTGAATTCAAAACCTACCGCATAACCAACATCTTGGTTTAGTTCTGTAAATGCTAATATTCCATTGAATTGAAAAGGTGAGTTACTGAACGTAACTCCTCGAATATTGATAGCAAACTGATAAAATTGGTTGCATACTACTCTAAATCATATGGTAAGTAAAATAATAAGGATTACATCAAGTTAGCACCTAGTAGTTTTCAGCAAATTTCAACACTACACTCGATTGAGCTGAATGCATTAATTTGTATTCTAAGCATTTTGGTTAAGGATGTGTACATAACTACTCAGCATCAGCTGGAACTGTATAAATATTGCATGTCTTCTACATAAAGCAATGGAATTCTCAAAGGCAAGCTGAATTCAGGAACCTACCTCACAACATTTAGAATGGAACAGCCAATATCTTTGATTAGTTCTGTATGGTGTTACGAAACCAGTAACTGGTTTCACTTACCAGCAAAGATAGATATGTCAGTTGAAGTCCAATGGTACTATTTTCAAAAGTTTTATTAATAAAGGGGCACAAAAATTAAGGTTAAGACAAACATTCAGATAACATGCGTCAATACTCAATCTAAAACGCAGGTACATTAATAATCACTCAGAAATAAGCTCTTTCGTTGTCTAGGGTATAATACTGAGTCCAATTGGAAATATAAAGAGTCACTCTGAAGTCTGCAGGCTTTTCTCTTTTGGTTTCACGTGTTGGAGAGAGAGAGAGAGAAACGGAAAAACTTGCCGTTTACATCCGTGGAATCAGGGGAGCGATCTTCCCCGTTGTTAGTTAAAAGCGATCTTCCGTTGGTTCCAGCCACAAACCCCGCATTCGGAATTTAACGCACATGG
This sequence comes from Hemitrygon akajei, assembly GCF_048418815.1. Classification (NCBI taxonomy): domain Eukaryota; kingdom Metazoa; phylum Chordata; class Chondrichthyes; order Myliobatiformes; family Dasyatidae; genus Hemitrygon; species Hemitrygon akajei. The sequence continues at coordinate 422,525 of NC_133152.1, read as the reverse complement.
CTTATTTCAAAATGGCTTCCCGTTCCCACGGGAAGCGGTATCGTGCTTCTTGGTGTCTCCTTGGTGCGTCTGAGGGTCGTCCTCTTTCAGACCCTTCTTTATACTGCCTCACGGGATCTCAGGTGTCAATCAGGTTGCAGGTGATGCAATCTCTCTCAACCAGCCCACTTTGCCCGAGGGCTTTACAATGTCCCTGCGAGTTGGCACGTCTGCAGTTCCCAGGTGTCTCCTGCGAACAATGCCACAGTCACCAGCTTTTGTCCCAGTGGAATGTCTTTCCATTTCCTGTGTCCATTCAGCCTGTCTCTCTCTCTCTCTTGCTCTCTCTCGGGTCATTGACCCCCCTTAACTAGAGTTCTTGCGATTTTCACAAAGGAGGGGGCTGGTATCATAACACCTCCCCTCTTAAAAAGGTTTTTACCAGCGGTTAAAACCCAGAGTGGTACAGTCTTACAGAAATTTTGAATCTAATACAATACAGAAGCTTTTCTTTTCACTACAGAGTAATACAGTTATACATTCAAGTCAGCATCTAAACAGTTAACAAGTACAGTGCCCCTTTAGTTAATATCTTAATATCTTAAAGTCTTGTAGCATCAGACTTCAATTCAATAACCACCTATTTATTTATTGTTTTCAGCCACAAAACTGCGGAGGTGTGATCTTAGCTTAGGTGCATCTACAAAAGTTTATGCGAATACTAATCGTTTCGGTCGGTTTACTTCGCCGGCAGGTCTCCAAAGGTCTGTCTTTATTATTCACAGGCTTTGGCGCAACCCGTAAAACCTGCTTTGCTGTTTAAAAAAAATGGCATCCCCATTAACCGTCACCTCTTTTCTGGCGAGTCCCCCCCGTTGGGACTTTGAGTAATTTGGCGTGGTGAACTCCCGCCCGCCTCGTTCATCGGGGCTATTTTTTCAACACCATGCCCCAAACTGTCAAGACCCTTCAGGCTATTTGTTTTTAATTCCAACTCCTCTTTCAGGTAGCATTTCGAATGCAACCTCTTCACACCCCACCCTGGCGTAACAATAGAGTGGGGGGCCCCGCTATTTCCCGACTCACTCTGTGAGCGATCTGCCAGGTTTAAAATTTCTTCCTTCGACTTGGGAACTACAGACTTTCCGTTTCCTTCAATAACAATCCTCATTCCCCCCTTAAATTCGGCATTAACCTTGGCCCCACCCTCGAATACAAACACCGTGGAACTCACACTTCCCACGGTTACCAAGGTTAACCCTTTTCCTACTGAACCAACCCTATCTGATCCACAAAGACGGCCGCCCCGTCCCCCTGAATCAAACACCTCAGACTTCCCCTGAGCTCTGTTACCAGGTTCAGCACCACGTGCGCCCCCATCTTGGACACACTCAAACGGGACATTGGCCCCTTCCAGGCTTTCAATACCCGTACCTTTTTCAAATTCTAACGTCCCCCGATCCTTCCAGCTACTCTCTAGGCAGCCCCCCGTTGGGGAAGGCGCAACCCTGCGAGCTGAAACAACCTCCTCGGCCATTTCAGCTGACTTCTCCACAGCAAGGATACCCTTCCTCTCTAAGACTGCCCTCATTTCACTCTCGGGACCATCGAGAACACCTTTAGAACTCTGAACTTCTTCAAACAATTCTGCCAAACCAGACAGATTAACCATGTCCAACTCTGGACATTTTAACAACTTTATCCGTTTCTCAACTTTAGTTCCTACCTCTAGGACCTTTCTCTTCACTAAGGGCAGGGCTATTTCCTCTCCCTTACCCCCTTTTACTTTACTGCTTTCTGTTTTACCACCCTCGGAACCCTCATGGTACAGGGTCGGTAAAAACATCTTGGCCAGATCACCGCTGGCTTCATTTAAACTGTCCTCTTTCTCAGCCGCTTTTTCCGACAGGCTGCGAGTGACCGCGCATGCGCGAAAGCTTTGGTACTCCAGGGGCGGGGCCACCGCACTCGCTGGTCTGCGGGTCCTCCCTCCTGCTAACACACTTCGCAACAACGCGACCCACTGCTCCCCCTGCCACTTCTGATTCTGGTATATATTAATGAAATAACTATCAACATCCGTCTCTTCGAACGGAGGTACTACTTTCAGCTCCCGACTAACATTAAACCGCTCTCTCCTTAGCTCCTCCCTCTCTCTTTCTCTCCCCGCTGCCGCTCTCTCGGCTGCTGCTAACTCTCTGATCCAAATTTCATGCTGTCTTTGCCTCTCAGCTTGATTCTGCTCGTTTTCCACCTCTAACCCCTTCGCCAAATTTAACAAGTCTGCTTTGGCGCTCACCTCTAGCGCCGCCACAGTCGCGTTTTTCATAAATTCACACACGTCCATCTTTGCTGGTTTTCTGTCTGGCTACCTGCGAAACCAGATTTAAGTTTGGACTTACAGCCCGATTCACTGACCCTCCCGTTTGGTTTCAAATCCCGAGACGAGAACCCCACTTGTTACGAAACCAGTAACTGGTTTCACTTACCAGCAAAGATAGATATGTCAGTTGAAGTCCAATGGTACTATTTTCAAAAGTTTTATTAATAAAGGGGCACAAAAATTAAGGTTAAGACAAACATTCAGATAACATGCGTCAATACTCAATCTAAAACGCAGGTACATTAATAATCACTCAGAAATAAGCTCTTTCGTTGTCTAGGGTATAATACTGAGTCCAATTGGAAATATAAAGAGTCACTCTGAAGTCTGCAGGCTTTTCTCTTTTGGTTTCACGTGTTGGAGAGAGAGAGAGAGAAACGGAAAAACTTGCCGTTTACATCCGTGGAATCAGGGGAGCGATCTTCCCCGTTGTTAGTTAAAAGCGATCTTCCGTTGGTTCCAGCCACAAACCCCGCATTCGGAATTTAACGCACGTGGCTTATTTCAAAATGGCTTCCCGTTCCCACGGGAAGCGGTATCGTGCTTCTTGGTGTCTCCTTGGTGCGTCTGAGGGTCGTCCTCTTTCAGACCCTTCTTTATACTGCCTCACGGGATCTCAGGTGTCAATCAGGTTGCAGGTGATGCAATCTCTCTCAACCAGCCCACTTTGCCCGAGGGCTTTACAATGTCCCTGCGAGTTGGCACGTCTGCAGTTCCCAGGTGTCTCCTGCGAACAATGCCACAGTCACCAGCTTTTGTCCCAGTGGAATGTCTTTCCATTTCCTGTGTCCATTCAGCCTGTCTCTCTCTCTCTCTTGCTCTCTCTCGGGTCATTGACCCCCCTTAACTAGAGTTCTTGCGATTTTCACAAAGGAGGGGGCTGGTATCATAACAATGGTAAGTAAAATAATAAGGTTTACATCAAGTTAGCACATACTAGTTTTCAGCAAAATTCAGCTCTACACACTATTGAGCTGAATGCATTACCTTCCATTCAATGCATTTTGAGTTGAACATCTGTGCATCATTACTCAGAGTGAGCTGGAACTGTATAGATATTGCATGTCTTCTACTCAGAACCATAGAATACTCAAATGCAAGCTGAATTCAGAAACCTACCTCATAATATTCAGACTGGAACAGCCATTATCTTTGTTTAGTTCTGTAAACGCTAATGTTCCATTGCGTACAAAAGTTGAGTTACTGAGCGTAACTCCTGGAAAATTGGTAGCACACTGATAAAATTGGTTGCATACTACTCTAAATCATATGGCAAGTAAAAGAACATGGTTTACATCATTAGCACATACTAGTTTTCAGCAAAATTCAGCTCTACACACTATTGAGCTGAATGCATTACTTGTACTCTATGCATTTTGGTTAAGAATGTGTACATAACTAAGGATTAGATAGAACTGTATAGATATTGCATGTACACTACAAAAGCAATGGAATACTCAAAGGTAAGCTGAATTCAGAAAACTACCTCATAATATTCAGACAGGAACTGCCAATTTCTTTGTTTAGTTCTGTAAACGCTAATGTTGCATTGCGTACAAAAGTTGAGTTACTGAAAGTAACTCCTGGAATATTGGTGGCACACTGATAAAATTGGTTGTATACTACTCTAAATCATATGGTAAGTAAAATAATAAGGATTACATCAAGTTAGCACCTAGTAGTTTTCAGCAAATTTCAACACTACACTCGATTGAGCTGAATGCATTAATTTGTATTCTAAGCATTTTGGTTAAGGATGTGTACATAACTACTCAGCATCAGCTGGAACTGTATAAATATTGCATGTCTTCTACATAAAGCAATGGAATTCTCAAAGGCATGCTGAATTCAGGAACCTACCTCACAACATTTAGAGTGGAACAGCCAATATCTTTGTTTAGTTCCGTAAACGCTAATGTTCCAATGCGTCAAAAGGTGAGTTACTGAAATTAACATGGAAAATTGGTAACACACTGATAAAATTGTTTGCATACAACTCTAAATCATATGTCAAGTAAAATAACATGGATTACATCAAGAGCACAGTTTTCAGCAATTTTCAACTACACGATTGAGCGAAATGCATTATTTTGTATTCTATGCATTTTGGTTAAGGATGTGTACATAACTACTCAGGATCAGCTGGAACTGTATAAATATTGCATGTCTTCTACATAAAGCAATGGAATTCTCAAAGGCAAGCTGAATTCAGGAACCTACCTCACAACATTTAGAATGGAACAGCCAATATCTTTGATTAGTTCTGTATGGTAAGTAAAATAATAAGGTTTACATCAAGTTAGCACATACTAGTTTTCAGCAAAATTCAGCTCTACACACTATTGAGCTGAATGCATTACCTTCCATTCAATGCATTTTGAGTTGAACATCTGTGCATCATTACTCAGAGTGAGCTGGAACTGTATAGATATTGCATGTCTTCTACTCAGAACCATAGAATACTCAAATGCAAGCTGAATTCAGAAACCTACCTCATAATATTCAGACTGGAACAGCCAATATCTTTGTTTAGTTCTGTAAACGCTAATGTTCCATTGCGTACAAAAGCTGAGTTACTGAAACTAACTCCTGGAAAATTGGTAGCACACTGATAAAATTGGTTGTATACTACTCTAAATCATATAGCAAGTAAAAGAACATGGTTTACATCATTAGCACATAAGGGTTTTCAGCAAAATTCAAATCTACACTACGTACAGATGCATTACTTTCTATTCTATGCATTTTGGTTAAGGATATGTAGATAACTACTCAGGATCAGCTGGAACGGTATAGATATTGCATGTCTTCTACTCAGAGCCATGGAATACTGAAATGCAAGCTGAATTTAGGACCCTACGGCATAACAGTTAGAATGGAACAACTAACATCTTGGTTGAATTCTGTAAATGCTAATATTCCAAAAGGTGAGTTACTGAACGTAACTTCTGGAAAATTGGTAGCACACTGATAAAATTGGTTGCATACTAGTCTAAATCATATGGCAAGTAAAATAACATGGTTTCCATCAAGTTAGCACAGTTTTTAACTACACGATTGAACTAAATGCATTACTTTGTATTCTATGCATTTTGGTTAAGGATGTGTACATAAGTACTCAGGATCAGCTGGAACTGTATAAATATTGCATGCCTTCTACATAAAGCAATGGAATTCTCAAAGGCATGCTGAATTCAGGAACCTACCTCACAACATTTAGAGTGGAACAGCCAATATCTTTGTTTAGTTCCGTAAACGCTAATGTTCCAATGCGTACAAAAGGTGAGTTACTGAAATTAACATGGACAATTGGTAACACACTGATAAAATTGTTTGCATACAACTCTAAATCATATGTCAAGTAAAATAACATGGATTACATCAAGAGCACAGTTTTCAGCAATTTTCAACTACACGATTGAGCGAAATGCATTATTTTGTATTCTATGCATTTTGGTTAAGGATGTGTACATAAGTACTCAGGATCAGCTGGAACTGTATAAATATTGCATGTCTTCTACATAAAGCAATGGAATTCTCAAAGGCATGCTGAATTCAGGAACCTACCTCACAACATTTAGAGTGGAACAGCCAATATCTTTGTTTAGTTCCGTAAACGCTAATGTTCCAATGCGTACAAAAGGTGAGTTACTGAAATTAACATGGAAAATTGGTAACACACTGATAAAATTGTTTGCATACAACTCTAAATCATATGTCAAGTAAAATAACATGGATTACATCAAGAGCACAGTTTTCAGCAATTTTCAACTACACGATTGAGCGAAATGCATTATTTTGTATTCTATGCATTTTGGTTAAGGATGTGTACATAACTACTCAGGATCAGCTGGAACGGTATAGATATTGCATGTCTTCTACTCAGAACCATGGAATACTCAAATGCAAGCTGAATTCAAAACCTACCGCATAACATTTAGAATGGAACAACCAACATCTTGGTTTAGTTCTGTAAATGCTAATATTCCATTGAATTGAAAAGGTGAGTTACTGAACGTAACTCCTCGAATATTGATAGCAAACTGATAAAATTGGTTGCATACTACTCTAAATCATATGGTAAGTAAAATAATAAGGATTACATCAAGTTAGCACCTAGTAGTTTTCAGCAAATTTCAACACTACACTCGATTGAGCTGAATGCATTAATTTGTATTCTAAGCATTTTGGTTAAGGATGTGTACATAACTACTCAGCATCAGCTGGAACTGTATAAATATTGCATGTCTTCTACATAAAGCAATGGAATTCTCAAAGGCAAGCTGAATTCAGGAACCTACCTCACAACATTTAGAATGGAACAGCCAATATCTTTGATTAGTTCTGTATGGTAAGTAAAATAATAAGGTTTACATCAAGTTAGCACATACTAGTTTTCAGCAAAATTCAGCTCTACACACTATTGAGCTGAATGCATTACCTTCCATTCAATGCATTTTGAGTTGAACATCTGTGCATCATTACTCAGAGTGAGCTGGAACTGTATAGATATTGCATGTCTTCTACTCAGAACCATAGAATACTCAAATGCAAGCTGAATTCAGAAACCTACCTCATAATATTCAGACTGGAACAGCCATTATCTTTGTTTAGTTCTGTAAACGCTAATGTTCCATTGCGTACAAAAGTTGAGTTACTGAGCGTAACTCCTGGAAAATTGGTAGCACACTGATAAAATTGGTTGCATACTACTCTAAATCATATGGCAAGTAAAAGAACATGGTTTACATCATTAGCACATACTAGTTTTCAGCAAAATTCAGCTCTACACACTATTGAGCTGAATGCATTACTTTGTACTCTATCCATTTTGGTTAAGGATATGTAGATAACTACTCAGGATCAGCTGGAACGGTATAGATATTGCATGTCTTCTACTCAGAGCCATGGAATACTGAAATGCAAGCTGAATTTAGGACCCTACGGCATAACAGTTAGAATGGAACAACTAACATCTTGGTTGAATTCTGTAAATGCTAATATTCCAAAAGGTGAGTTACTGAACGTAACTTCTGGAAAATTGGTAGCACACTGATAAAATTGGTTGCATACTAGTCTAAATCATATGGCAAGTAAAATAACATGGTTTCCATCAAGTTAGCACAGTTTTTAACTACACGATTGAACTAAATGCATTACTTTGTATTCTATGCATTTTGGTTAAGGATGTGTACATAAGTACTCAGGATCAGCTGGAACTGTATAAATATTGCATGCCTTCTACATAAAGCAATGGAATTCTCAAAGGCATGCTGAATTCAGGAACCTACCTCACAACATTTAGAGTGGAACAGCCAATATCTTTGTTTAGTTCCGTAAACGCTAATGTTCCAATGCGTACAAAAGGTGAGTTACTGAAATTAACATGGAAAATTGGTAACACACTGATAAAATTGTTTGCATACAACTCTAAATCATATGTCAAGTAAAATAACATGGATTACATCAAGAGCACAGTTTTCAGCAATTTTCAACTACACGATTGAGCGAAATGCATTATTTTGTATTCTATGCATTTTGGTTAAGGATGTGTACATAACTACTCAGCATCAGCTGGAACTGTATAAATATTGCATGTCTTCTACATAAAGCAATGGAATTCTCAAAGGCAAGCTGAATTCAGGAACCTACCTCACAAAATTTAGAATGGAACAGCCAATATCTTTGATTAGTTCTGTATGGTAAGTAAAATAATAAGGTTTACATCAAGTTAGCACATACTAGTTTTCAGCAAAATTCAGCTCTACACACTATTGAGCTGAATGCATTACCTTCCATTCAATGCATTTTGAGTTGAACATCTGTGCATCATTACTCAGAGTGAGCTGGAACTGTATAGATATTGCATGTCTTCTACTCAGAACCATAGAATACTCAAATGCAAGCTGAATTCAGAAACCTACCTCATAATATTCAGACTGGAACAGCCAATATCTTTGTTTAGTTCTGTAAACGCTAATGTTCCATTGCGTACAAAAGCTGAGTTACTGAAACTAACACCTGGAAAATTGGTAGCACACTGATAAAATTGGTTGTATACTACTCTAAATCATATAGCAAGTAAAGGAACATGGTTTACATCATTAGCACATAAGGGTTTTCAGCAAAATTCAAATCTACACTACGTACAGATGCATTACTTTCTATTCTATGCATTTTGGTTAAGGATATGTAGATAACTACTCAGGATCAGCTGGAACGGTATAGATATTGCATGTCTTCTACTCAGAGCCATGGAATACTGAAATGCAAGCTGAATTTAGGACCCTACGGCATAACAGTTAGAATGGAACAACTAACATCTTGGTTGAATTCTGTAAATGCTAATATTCCAAAAGGTGAGTTACTGAACGTAACTTCTGGAAAATTGGTAGCACACTGATAAAATTGGTTGCATACTAGTCTAAATCATATGGCAAGTAAAATAACATGGTTTCCATCAAGTTAGCACAGTTTTTAACTACACGATTGAACTAAATGCATTACTTTGTATTCTATGCATTTTGGTTAAGGATGTGTACATAAGTACTCAGGATCAGCTGGAACTGTATAAATATTGCATGCCTTCTACATAAAGCAATGGAATTCTCAAAGGCATGCTGAATTCAGGAACCTACCTCACAACATTTAGAGTGGAACAGCCAATATCTTTGTTTAGTTCCGTAAACGCTAATGTTCCAATGCGTACAAAAGGTGAGTTACTGAAATTAACATGGAAAATTGGTAACACACTGATAAAATTGTTTGCATACAACTCTAAATCATATGTCAAGTAAAATAACATGGATTACATCAAGAGCACAGTTTTCAGCAATTTTCAACTACACGATTGAGCGAAATGCATTATTTTGTATTCTATGCATTTTGGTTAAGGATGTGTACATAAGTACTCAGGATCAGCTGGAACTGTATAAATATTGCATGTCTTCTACATAAAGCAATGGAATTCTCAAAGGCATGCTGAATTCAGGAACCTACCTCACAACATTTAGAGTGGAACAGCCAATATCTTTGTTTAGTTCCGTAAACGCTAATGTTCCAATGCGTACAAAAGGTGAGTTACTGAAATTAACATGGAAAATTGGTAACACACTGATAAAATTGTTTGCATACAACTCTAAATCATATGTCAAGTAAAATAACATGGATTACATCAAGAGCACAGTTTTCAGCAATTTTCAACTACACGATTGAGCGAAATGCATTATTTTGTATTCTATGCATTTTGGTTAAGGATGTGTACATAACTACTCAGGATCAGCTGGAACTGTATAAATATTGCATGTCTTCTACATAAAGCAATGGAATTCTCAAAGGCATGCTGAATTCAGGAACCTACCTCACAACATTTAGAGTGGAACAGCCAATATCTTTGTTTAGTTCCGTAAACGCTAATGTTCCAATGCGTACAAAAGGTGAGTTACTGAAATTAACATGGAAAATTGGTAACACACTGATAAAATTGTTTGCATACAACTCTAAATCATATGTCAAGTAAAATAACATGGATTACATCAAGAGCACAGTTTTCAGCAATTTTCAACTACACGATTGATCGAAATGCATTATTTTGTATTCTATGCATTTTGGTTAAGGATGTGTACATAACTACTCAGGATCAGCTGGAACGGTATAGATATTGCATGTCTTCTACTCAGAACCATGGAATACTCAAATGCAAGCTGAATTCAAAACCTACCGCATAACCAACATCTTGGTTTAGTTCTGTAAATGCTAATATTCCATTGAATTGAAAAGGTGAGTTACTGAACGTAACTCCTCGAATATTGATAGCAAACTGATAAAATTGGTTGCATACTACTCTAAATCATATGGTAAGTAAAATAATAAGGATTACATCAAGTTAGCACCTAGTAGTTTTCAGCAAATTTCAACACTACACTCGATTGAGCTGAATGCATTAATTTGTATTCTAAGCATTTTGGTTAAGGATGTGTACATAACTACTCAGCATCAGCTGGAACTGTATAAATATTGCATGTCTTCTACATAAAGCAATGGAATTCTCAAAGGCAAGCTGAATTCAGGAACCTACCTCACAACATTTAGAATGGAACAGCCAATATCTTTGATTAGTTCTGTATGGTAAGTAAAATAATAAGGTTTACATCAAGTTAGCACATACTAGTTTTCAGCAAAATTCAGCTCTACACACTATTGAGCTGAATGCATTACCTTCCATTCAATGCATTTTGAGTTGAACATCTGTGCATCATTACTCAGAGTGAGCTGGAACTGTATAGATATTGCATGTCTTCTACTCAGAACCATAGAATACTCAAATGCAAGCTGAATTCAGAAACCTACCTCATAATATTCAGACTGGAACAGCCATTATCTTTGTTTAGTTCTGTAAACGCTAATGTTCCATTGCGTACAAAAGTTGAGTTACTGAGCGTAACTCCTGGAAAATTGGTAGCACACTGATAAAATTGGTTGTATACTACTCTAAATCATATGGCAAGTAAAAGAACATGGTTTACATCATTAGCACATACTAGTTTTCAGCAAAATTCAGCTCTACACACTATTGAGCTGAATGCATTACTTTGTACTCTATGCATTTTGGTTAAGAATGTGTACATAACTAAGGATTAGATAGAACTGTATAGATATTGCATGTACACTACAAAAGCAATGGAATACTCAAAGGTAAGCTGAATTCAGAAAACTACCTCATAATATTCAGACAGGAACTGCCAATTTCTTTGTTTAGTTCTGTAAACGCTAATGTTGCATTGCGTACAAAAGTTGAGTTACTGAAAGTAACTCCTGGAATATTGGTGGCACACTGATAAAATTGGTTGTATAAATCATATAGCAAGTAAAAGATCATGGTTTACATCATTAGCACATAAGAGTTTTCAGCAAAATTCAAATCTACACTACTGAGTTGATGCATTACTTTCTATTCTATGCATTTTGGTTAAGGATGTGTACATAACTACTCAGGATCAGCTGGAACGGTATAGATATTGCATGTCTTCTACTCAGAACCATGGAATACTCAAATGCAAGCTGAATTCAAAACCTACCGCATAACATTTAGAATGGAACAACCAACATCTTGGTTTAGTTCTGTAAATGCTAATATTCCATTGAATTGAAAAGGTGAGTTACTGAACGTAACTCCTCGAATATTGATAGCAAACTGATAAAATTGGTTGCATACTACTCTAAATCATATGGTAAGTAAAATAATAAGGATTACATCAAGTTAGCACCTAGTAGTTTTCAGCAAATTTCAACACTACACTCGATTGAGCTGAATGCATTAATTTGTATTCTAAGCATTTTGGTTAAGGATGTGTACATAACTACTCAGCATCAGCTGGAACTGTATAAATATTGCATGTCTTCTACATAAAGCAATGGAATTCTCAAAGGCAAGCTGAATTCAGGAACCTACCTCACAACATTTAGAATGGAACAGCCAATATCTTTGATTAGTTCTGTATGGTAAGTAAAATAATAAGGTTTACATCAAGTTAGCACATACTAGTTTTCAGCAAAATTCAGCTCTACACACTATTGAGCTGAATGCATTACCTTCCATTCAATGCATTTTGAGTTGAACATCTGTGCATCATTACTCAGAGTGAGCTGGAACTGTATAGATATTGCATGTCTTCTACTCAGAACCATAGAATACTCAAATGCAAGCTGAATTCAGAAACCTACCTCATAATATTCAGACTGGAACAGCCAATATCTTTGTTTAGTTCTGTAAACGCTAATGTTCCATTGCGTACAAAAGCTGAGTTACTGAAACTAACTCCTGGAAAATTGGTAGCACACTGATAAAATTGGTTGTATACTACTCTAAATCATATAGCAAGTAAAGGAACATGGTTTACATCATTAGCACATAAGGGTTTTCAGCAAAATTCAAATCTACACTACGTACAGATGCATTACTTTCTATTCTATGCATTTTGGTTAAGGATATGTAGATAACTACTCAGGATCAGCTGGAACGGTATAGATATTGCATGTCTTCTACTCAGAGCCATGGAATACTGAAATGCAAGCTGAATTTAGGACCCTACGGCATAACAGTTAGAATGGAACAACTAACATCTTGGTTGAATTCTGTAAATGCTAATATTCCAAAAGGTGAGTTACTGAACGTAACTTCTGGAAAATTGGTAGCACACTGATAAAATTGGTTGCATACTAGTCTAAATCATATGGCAAGTAAAATAACATGGTTTCCATCAAGTTAGCACAGTTTTTAACTACACGATTGAACTAAATGCATTACTTTGTATTCTATGCATTTTGGTTAAGGATGTGTACATAAGTACTCAGGATCAGCTGGAACTGTATAAATATTGCATGCCTTCTACATAAAGCAATGGAATTCTCAAAGGCATGCTGAATTCAGGAACCTACCTCACAACATTTAGAGTGGAACAGCCAATATCTTTGTTTAGTTCCGTAAACGCTAATGTTCCAATGCGTACAAAAGGTGAGTTACTGAAATTAACATGGAAAATTGGTAACACACTGATAAAATTGTTTGCATACAACTCTAAATCATATGTCAAGTAAAATAACATGGATTACATCAAGAGCACAGTTTTCAGCAATTTTCAACTACACGATTGAGCGAAATGCATTATTTTGTATTCTATGCATTTTGGTTAAGGATGTGTACATAAGTACTCAGGATCAGCTGGAACTGTATAAATATTGCATGTCTTCTACATAAAGCAATGGAATTCTCAAAGGCATGCTGAATTCAGGAACCTACCTCACAACATTTAGAGTGGAACAGCCAATATCTTTGTTTAGTTCCGTAAACGCTAATGTTCCAATGCGTACAAAAGGTGAGTTACTGAAATTAACATGGAAAATTGGTAACACACTGATAAAATTGTTTGCATACAACTCTAAATCATATGTCAAGTAAAATAACATGGATTACATCAAGAGCACAGTTTTCAGCAATTTTCAACTACACGATTGAGCGAAATGCATTATTTTGTATTCTATGCATTTTGGTTAAGGATGTGTACATAACTACTCAGGATCAGCTGGAACGGTATAGATATTGCATGTCTTCTACTCAGAACCATGGAATACTCAAATGCAAGCTGAATTCAAAACCTACCGCATAACCAACATCTTGGTTTAGTTCTGTAAATGCTAATATTCCATTGAATTGAAAAGGTGAGTTACTGAACGTAACTCCTCGAATATTGATAGCAAACTGATAAAATTGGTTGCATACTACTCTAAATCATATGGTAAGTAAAATAATAAGGATTACATCAAGTTAGCACCTAGTAGTTTTCAGCAAATTTCAACACTACACTCGATTGAGCTGAATGCATTACTTTGTATTCTAAGCATTTTGGTTAAGGATGTGTACATAACTACTCAGCATCAGCTGGAACTGTATAAATATTGCATGTCTTCTACATAAAGCAATGGAATTCTCAAAGGCAAGCTGAATTCAGGAACCTACCTCACAACATTTAGAATGGAACAGCCAATATCTTTGATTAGTTCTGTATGGTAAGTAAAATAATAAGGTTTACATCAAGTTAGCACATACTAGTTTTCAGCAAAATTCAGCTCTACACACTATTGAGCTGAATGCATTACCTTCCATTCAATGCATTTTGAGTTGAACATCTGTGCATCATTACTCAGAGTGAGCTGGAACTGTATAGATATTGCATGTCTTCTACTCAGAACCATAGAATACTCAAATGCAAGCTGAATTCAGAAACCTACCTCATAATATTCAGACTGGAACAGCCATTATCTTTGTTTAGTTCTGTAAACGCTAATGTTCCATTGCGTACAAAAGTTGAGTTACTGAGCGTAACTCCTGGAAAATTGGTAGCACACTGATAAAATTGGTTGCATACTACTCTAAATCATATGGCAAGTAAAAGAACATGGTTTACATCATTAGCACATACTAGTTTTCAGCAAAATTCAGCTCTACACACTATTGAGCTGAATGCATTACTTTGTACTCTATGCATTTTGGTTAAGAATGTGTACATAACTAAGGATTAGATAGAACTGTATAGATATTGCATGTACACTACAAAAGCAATGGAATACTCAAAGGTAAGCTGAATTCAGAAAACTACCTCATAATATTCAGACAGGAACTGCCAATTTCTTTGTTTAGTTCTGTAAACGCTAATGTTGCATTGCGTACAAAAGTTGAGTTACTGAAAGTAACTCCTGGAATATTGGTGGCACACTGATAAAATTGGTTGTATAAATCATATAGCAAGTAAAAGATCATGGTTTACATCATTAGCACATAAGAGTTTTCAGCAAAATTCAAATCTACACTACTGAGTTGATGCATTACTTTCTATTCTATGCATTTTGGTTAAGGATGTGTACATAACTACTCAGGATCAGCTGGAACGGTATAGATATTGCATGTCTTCTACTCAGAACCATGGAATACTCAAATGCAAGCTGAATTCAAAACCTACCGCATAACATTTAGAATGGAACAACCAACATCTTGGTTTAGTTCTGTAAATGCTAATATTCCATTGAATTGAAAAGGTGAGTTACTGAACGTAACTCCTCGAATATTGATAGCAAACTGATAAAATTGGTTGCATACTACTCTAAATCATATGGTAAGTAAAATAATAAGGATTACATCAAGTTAGCACCTAGTAGTTTTCAGCAAATTTCAACACTACACTCGATTGAGCTGAATGCATTAATTTGTATTCTAAGCATTTTGGTTAAGGATGTGTACATAACTACTCAGCATCAGCTGGAACTGTATAAATATTGCATGTCTTCTACATAAAGCAATGGAATTCTCAAAGGCAAGCTGAATTCAGGAACCTACCTCACAACATTTAGAATGGAACAGCCAATATCTTTGATTAGTTCTGTATGGTAAGTAAAATAATAAGGTTTACATCAAGTTAGCACATACTAGTTTTCAGCAAAATTCAGCTCTACACACTATTGAGCTGAATGCATTACCTTCCATTCAATGCATTTTGAGTTGAACATCTGTGCATCATTACTCAGAGTGAGCTGGAACTGTATAGATATTGCATGTCTTCTACTCAGAACCATAGAATACTCAAATGCAAGCTGAATTCAGAAACCTACCTCATAATATTCAGACTGGAACTGCCAATTTCTTTGTTTAGTTCTGTAAACGCTAATGTTCCATTGCGTACAAAAGCTGAGTTACTGAAACTAACTCCTGGAAAATTGGTAGCACACTGATAAAATTGGTTGTATACTACTCTAAATCATATAGCAAGTAAAGGAACATGGTTTACATCATTAGCACATAAGGGTTTTCAGCAAAATTCAAATCTACACTACGTACAGATGCATTACTTTCTATTCTATGCATTTTGGTTAAGGATATGTAGATAACTACTCAGGATCAGCTGGAACGGTATAGATATTGCATGTCTTCTACTCAGAGCCATGGAATACTGAAATGCAAGCTGAATTTAGGACCCTACGGCATAACAGTTAGAATGGAACAACTAACATCTTGGTTGAATTCTGTAAATGCTAATATTCCAAAAGGTGAGTTACTGAACGTAACTTCTGGAAAATTGGTAGCACACTGATAAAATTGGTTGCATACTAGTCTAAATCATATGGCAAGTAAAATAACATGGTTTCCATCAAGTTAGCACAGTTTTTAACTACACGATTGAACTAAATGCATTACTTTGTATTCTATGCATTTTGGTTAAGGATGTGTACATAAGTACTCAGGATCAGCTGGAACTGTATAAATATTGCATGCCTTCTACATAAAGCAATGGAATTCTCAAAGGCATGCTGAATTCAGGAACCTACCTCACAACATTTAGAGTGGAACAGCCAATATCTTTGTTTAGTTCCGTAAACGCTAATGTTCCAATGCGTACAAAAGGTGAGTTACTGAAATTAACATGGAAAATTGGTAACACACTGATAAAATTGTTTGCATACAACTCTAAATCATATGTCAAGTAAAATAACATGGATTACATCAAGAGCACAGTTTTCAGCAATTTTCAACTACACGATTGAGCGAAATGCATTATTTTGTATTCTATGCATTTTGGTTAAGGATGTGTACATAAGTACTCAGGATCAGCTGGAACTGTATAAATATTGCATGTCTTCTACATAAAGCAATGGAATTCTCAAAGGCATGCTGAATTCAGGAACCTACCTCACAACATTTAGAGTGGAACAGCCAATATCTTTGTTTAGTTCCGTAAACGCTAATATTCCAATGCGTACAAAAGGTGAGTTACTGAAATTAACATGGAAAATTGGTAACACACTGATAAAATTGTTTGCATACAACTCTAAATCATATGTCAAGTAAAATAACATGGATTACATCAAGAGCACAGTTTTCAGCAATTTTCAACTACACGATTGAGCGAAATGCATTATTTTGTATTCTATGCATTTTGGTTAAGGATGTGTACATAACTACTCAGGATCAGCTGGAACGGTATAGATATTGCATGTCTTCTACTCAGAACCATGGAATACTCAAATGCAAGCTGAATTCAAAACCTACCGCATAACCAACATCTTGGTTTAGTTCTGTAAATGCTAATATTCCATTGAATTGAAAAGGTGAGTTACTGAACGTAACTCCTCGAATATTGATAGCAAACTGATAAAATTGGTTGCATACTACTCTAAATCATATGGTAAGTAAAATAATAAGGATTACATCAAGTTAGCACCTAGTAGTTTTCAGCAAATTTCAACACTACACTCGATTGAGCTGAATGCATTACTTTGTATTCTAAGCATTTTGGTTAAGGATGTGTACATAACTACTCAGCATCAGCTGGAACTGTATAAATATTGCATGTCTTCTACATAAAGCAATGGAATTCTCAAAGGCAAGCTGAATTCAGGAACCTACCTCACAACATTTAGAATGGAACAGCCAATATCTTTGATTAGTTCTGTATGGTAAGTAAAATAATAAGGTTTACATCAAGTTAGCACATACTAGTTTTCAGCAAAATTCAGCTCTACACACTATTGAGCTGAATGCATTACCTTCCATTCAATGCATTTTGAGTTGAACATCTGTGCATCATTACTCAGAGTGAGCTGGAACTGTATAGATATTGCATGTCTTCTACTCAGAACCATAGAATACTCAAATGCAAGCTGAATTCAGAAACCTACCTCATAATATTCAGACTGGAACAGCCATTATCTTTGTTTAGTTCTGTAAACGCTAATGTTCCATTGCGTACAAAAGTTGAGTTACTGAGCGTAACTCCTGGAAAATTGGTAGCACACTGATAAAATTGGTTGCATACTACTCTAAATCATATGGCAAGTAAAAGAACATGGTTTACATCATTAGCACATACTAGTTTTCAGCAAAATTCAGCTCTACACACTATTGAGCTGAATGCATTACTTTGTACTCTATGCATTTTGGTTAAGAATGTGTACATAACTAAGGATTAGATAGAACTGTATAGATATTGCATGTACACTACAAAAGCAATGGAATACTCAAAGGTAAGCTGAATTCAGAAAACTACCTCATAATATTCAGACAGGAACTGCCAATTTCTTTGTTTAGTTCTGTAAACGCTAATGTTGCATTGCGTACAAAAGTTGAGTTACTGAAAGTAACTCCTGGAATATTGGTGGCACACTGATAAAATTGGTTGTATAAATCATATAGCAAGTAAAAGATCATGGTTTACATCATTAGCACATAAGAGTTTTCAGCAAAATTCAAATCTACACTACTGAGTTGATGCATTACTTTCTATTCTATGCATTTTGGTTAAGGATGTGTACATAACTACTCAGGATCAGCTGGAACGGTATAGATATTGCATGTCTTCTACTCAGAACCATGGAATACTCAAATGCAAGCTGAATTCAAAACCTACCGCATAACATTTAGAATGGAACAACCAACATCTTGGTTTAGTTCTGTAAATGCTAATATTCCATTGAATTGAAAAGGTGAGTTACTGAACGTAACTCCTCGAATATTGATAGCAAACTGATAAAATTGGTTGCATACTACTCTAAATCATATGGTAAGTAAAATAATAAGGATTACATCAAGTTAGCACCTAGTAGTTTTCAGCAAATTTCAACACTACACTCGATTGAGCTGAATGCATTAATTTGTATTCTAAGCATTTTGGTTAAGGATGTGTACATAACTACTCAGCATCAGCTGGAACTGTATAAATATTGCATGTCTTCTACATAAAGCAATGGAATTCTCAAAGGCAAGCTGAATTCAGGAACCTACCTCACAACATTTAGAATGGAACAGCCAATATCTTTGATTAGTTCTGTATGGTAAGTAAAATAATAAGGTTTACATCAAGTTAGCACATACTAGTTTTCAGCAAAATTCAGCTCTACACACTATTGAGCTGAATGCATTACCTTCCATTCAATGCATTTTGAGTTGAACATCTGTGCATCATTACTCAGAGTGAGCTGGAACTGTATAGATATTGCATGTCTTCTACTCAGAACCATAGAATACTCAAATGCAAGCTGAATTCAGAAACCTACCTCATAATATTCAGACTGGAACAGCCAATATCTTTGTTTAGTTCTGTAAACGCTAATGTTCCATTGCGTACAAAAGCTGAGTTACTGAAACTAACTCCTGGAAAATTGGTAGCACACTGATAAAATTGGTTGTATACTACTCTAAATCATATAGCAAGTAAAGGAACATGGTTTACATCATTAGCACATAAGGGTTTTCAGCAAAATTCAAATCTACACTACGTACAGATGCATTACTTTCTATTCTATGCATTTTGGTTAAGGATATGTAGATAACTACTCAGGATCAGCTGGAACGGTATAGATATTGCATGTCTTCTACTCAGAACCATGGAATACTCAAATGCAAGCTGAATTCAAAACCTACCGCATAACATTTAGAATGGAACAACCAACATCTTGGTTTAGTTCTGTAAATGCTAATATTCCAAAAGGTGAGTTACTGAACGTAACTTCTGGAAAATTGGTAGCACACTGATAAAATTGGTTGCATTCTAGTCTAAATCATATGGCAAGTAAAATAACATGGTTTCCATCAAGTTAGCACAGTTTTTAACTACACGATTGAACTAAATGCATTACTTTGTATTCTATGCATTTTGGTTAAGGATGTGTACATAAGTACTCAGGATCAGCTGGAACTGTATAAATATTGCATGCCTTCTACATAAAGCAATGGAATTCTCAAAGGCATGCTGAATTCAGGAACCTACCTCACAACATTTAGAGTGGAACAGCCAATATCTTTGTTTAGTTCCGTAAACGCTAATGTTCCAATGCGTACAAAAGGTGAGTTACTGAAATTAACATGGAAAATTGGTAACACACTGATAAAATTGTTTGCATACAACTCTAAATCATATGTCAAGTAAAATAACATGGATTACATCAAGAGCACAGTTTTCAGCAATTTTCAACTACACGATTGAGCGAAATGCATTATTTTGTATTCTATGCATTTTGGTTAAGGATGTGTACATAACTACTCAGGATCAGCTGGAACTGTATAAATATTGCATGTCTTCTACATAAAGCAATGGAATTCTCAAAGGCATGCTGAATTCAGGAACCTACCTCACAACATTTAGAGTGGAACAGCCAATATCTTTGTTTAGTTCCGTAAACGCTAATGTTCCAATGCGTACAAAAGGTGAGTTACTGAAATTAACATGGAAAATTGGTAACACACTGATAAAATTGTTTGCATACAACTCTAAATCATATGTCAAGTAAAATAACATGGATTACATCAAGAGCACAGTTTTCAGCAATTTTCAACTACACGATTGATCGAAATGCATTATTTTGTATTCTATGCATTTTGGTTAAGGATGTGTACATAACTACTCAGGATCAGCTGGAACGGTATAGATATTGCATGTCTTCTACTCAGAACCATGGAATACTCAAATGCAAGCTGAATTCAAAACCTACCGCATAACCAACATCTTGGTTTAGTTCTGTAAATGCTAATATTCCATTGAATTGAAAAGGTGAGTTACTGAACGTAACTCCTCGAATATTGATAGCAAACTGATAAAATTGGTTGCATACTACTCTAAATCATATGGTAAGTAAAATAATAAGGATTACATCAAGTTAGCACCTAGTAGTTTTCAGCAAATTTCAACACTACACTCGATTGAGCTGAATGCATTAATTTGTATTCTAAGCATTTTGGTTAAGGATGTGTACATAACTACTCAGCATCAGCTGGAACTGTATAAATATTGCATGTCTTCTACATAAAGCAATGGAATTCTCAAAGGCAAGCTGAATTCAGGAACCTACCTCACAACATTTAGAATGGAACAGCCAATATCTTTGATTAGTTCTGTATGGTAAGTAAAATAATAAGGTTTACATCAAGTTAGCACATACTAGTTTTCAGCAAAATTCAGCTCTACACACTATTGAGCTGAATGCATTACCTTCCATTCAATGCATTTTGAGTTGAACATCTGTGCATCATTACTCAGAGTGAGCTGGAACTGTATAGATATTGCATGTCTTCTACTCAGAACCATAGAATACTCAAATGCAAGCTGAATTCAGAAACCTACCTCATAATATTCAGACTGGAACAGCCAATATCTTTGTTTAGTTCTGTAAACGCTAATGTTCCATTGCGTACAAAAGCTGAGTTACTGAGCGTAACTCCTGGAAAATTGGTAGCACACTGATAAAATTGGTTGCATACTACTCTAAATCATATGGCAAGTAAAAGAACATGGTTTACATCATTAGCACATACTAGTTTTCAGCAAAATTCAGCTCTACACACTATTGAGCTGAATGCATTACTTTGTACTCTATGCATTTTGGTTAAGAATGTGTACATAACTAAGGATTAGATAGAACTGTATAGATATTGCATGTACACTACAAAAGCAATGGAATACTCAAAGGTAAGCTGAATTCAGAAAACTACCTCATAATATTCAGACAGGAACTGCCAATTTCTTTGTTTAGTTCTGTAAACGCTAATGTTGCATTGCGTACAAAAGTTGAGTTACTGAAAGTAACTCCTGGAATATTGGTGGCACACTGATAAAATTGGTTGTATAAATCATATAGCAAGTAAAAGATCATGGTTTACATCATTAGCACATAAGAGTTTTCAGCAAAATTCAAATCTACACTACTGAGTTGATGCATTACTTTCTATTCTATGCATTTTGGTTAAGGATGTGTACATAACTACTCAGGATCAGCTGGAACGGTATAGATATTGCATGTCTTCTACTCAGAACCATGGAATACTCAAATGCAAGCTGAATTCAAAACCTACCGCATAACATTTAGAATGGAACAACCAACATCTTGGTTTAGTTCTGTAAATGCTAATATTCCATTGAATTGAAAAGGTGAGTTACTGAACGTAACTCCTCGAATATTGATAGCAAACTGATAAAATTGGTTGCATACTACTCTAAATCATATGGTAAGTAAAATAATAAGGATTACATCAAGTTAGCACCTAGTAGTTTTCAGCAAATTTCAACACTACACTCGATTGAGCTGAATGCATTAATTTGTATTCTAAGCATTTTGGTTAAGGATGTGTACATAACTACTCAGCATCAGCTGGAACTGTATAAATATTGCATGTCTTCTACATAAAGCAATGGAATTCTCAAAGGCAAGCTGAATTCAGGAACCTACCTCACAACATTTAGAATGGAACAGCCAATATCTTTGATTAGTTCTGTATGGTAAGTAAAATAATAAGGTTTACATCAAGTTAGCACATACTAGTTTTCAGCAAAATTCAGCTCTACACACTATTGAGCTGAATGCATTACCTTCCATTCAATGCATTTTGAGTTGAACATCTGTGCATCATTACTCAGAGTGAGCTGGAACTGTATAGATATTGCATGTCTTCTACTCAGAACCATAGAATACTCAAATGCAAGCTGAATTCAGAAACCTACCTCATAATATTCAGACTGGAACAGCCAATATCTTTGTTTAGTTCTGTAAACGCTAATGTTCCATTGCGTACAAAAGCTGAGTTACTGAAACTAACTCCTGGAAAATTGGTAGCACACTGATAAAATTGGTTGTATACTACTCTAAATCATATAGCAAGTAAAGGAACATGGTTTACATCATTAGCACATAAGGGTTTTCAGCAAAATTCAAATCTACACTACGTACAGATGCATTACTTTCTATTCTATGCATTTTGGTTAAGGATATGTAGATAACTACTCAGGATCAGCTGGAACGGTATAGATATTGCATGTCTTCTACTCAGAGCCATGGAATACTGAAATGCAAGCTGAATTTAGGACCCTACGGCATAACAGTTAGAATGGAACAACTAACATCTTGGTTGAATTCTGTAAATGCTAATATTCCAAAAGGTGAGTTACTGAACGTAACTTCTGGAAAATTGGTAGCACACTGATAAAATTGGTTGCATACTAGTCTAAATCATATGGCAAGTAAAATAACATGGTTTCCATCAAGTTAGCACAGTTTTTAACTACACGATTGAACTAAATGCATTACTTTGTATTCTATGCATTTTGGTTAAGGATGTGTACATAAGTACTCAGGATCAGCTGGAACTGTATAAATATTGCATGCCTTCTACATAAAGCAATGGAATTCTCAAAGGCATGCTGAATTCAGGAACCTACCTCACAACATTTAGAGTGGAACAGCCAATATCTTTGTTTAGTTCCGTAAACGCTAATGTTCCAATGCGTACAAAAGGTGAGTTACTGAAATTAACATGGAAAATTGGTAACACACTGATAAAATTGTTTGCATACAACTCTAAATCATATGTCAAGTAAAATAACATGGATTACATCAAGAGCACAGTTTTCAGCAATTTTCAACTACACGATTGAGCGAAATGCATTATTTTGTATTCTATGCATTTTGGTTAAGGATGTGTACATAAGTACTCAGGATCAGCTGGAACTGTATAAATATTGCATGTCTTCTACATAAAGCAATGGAATTCTCAAAGGCATGCTGAATTCAGGAACCTACCTCACAACATTTAGAGTGGAACAGCCAATATCTTTGTTTAGTTCCGTAAACGCTAATGTTCCAATGCGTACAAAAGGTGAGTTACTGAAATTAACATGGAAAATTGGTAACACACTGATAAAATTGTTTGCATACAACTCTAAATCATATGTCAAGTAAAATAACATGGATTACATCAAGAGCACAGTTTTCAGCAATTTTCAACTACACGATTGAGCGAAATGCATTATTTTGTATTCTATGCATTTTGGTTAAGGATGTGTACATAACTACTCAGGATCAGCTGGAACGGTATAGATATTGCATGTCTTCTACTCAGAACCATGGAATACTCAAATGCAAGCTGAATTCAAAACCTACCGCATAACCAACATCTTGGTTTAGTTCTGTAAATGCTAATATTCCATTGAATTGAAAAGGTGAGTTACTGAACGTAACTCCTCGAATATTGATAGCAAACTGATAAAATTGGTTGCATACTACTCTAAATCATATGGTAAGTAAAATAATAAGGATTACATCAAGTTAGCACCTAGTAGTTTTCAGCAAATTTCAACACTACACTCGATTGAGCTGAATGCATTACTTTGTATTCTAAGCATTTTGGTTAAGGATGTGTACATAACTACTCAGCATCAGCTGGAACTGTATAAATATTGCATGTCTTCTACATAAAGCAATGGAATTCTCAAAGGCAAGCTGAATTCAGGAACCTACCTCACAACATTTAGAATGGAACAGCCAATATCTTTGATTAGTTCTGTATGGTAAGTAAAATAATAAGGTTTACATCAAGTTAGCACATACTAGTTTTCAGCAAAATTCAGCTCTACACACTATTGAGCTGAATGCATTACCTTCCATTCAATGCATTTTGAGTTGAACATCTGTGCATCATTACTCAGAGTGAGCTGGAACTGTATAGATATTGCATGTCTTCTACTCAGAACCATAGAATACTCAAATGCAAGCTGAATTCAGAAACCTACCTCATAATATTCAGACTGGAACAGCCATTATCTTTGTTTAGTTCTGTAAACGCTAATGTTCCATTGCGTACAAAAGTTGAGTTACTGAGCGTAACTCCTGGAAAATTGGTAGCACACTGATAAAATTGGTTGCATACTACTCTAAATCATATGGCAAGTAAAAGAACATGGTTTACATCATTAGCACATACTAGTTTTCAGCAAAATTCAGCTCTACACACTATTGAGCTGAATGCATTACTTTGTACTCTATGCATTTTGGTTAAGAATGTGTACATAACTAAGGATTAGATAGAACTGTATAGATATTGCATGTACACTACAAAAGCAATGGAATACTCAAAGGTAAGCTGAATTCAGAAAACTACCTCATAATATTCAGACAGGAACTGCCAATTTCTTTGTTTAGTTCTGTAAACGCTAATGTTGCATTGCGTACAAAAGTTGAGTTACTGAAAGTAACTCCTGGAATATTGGTGGCACACTGATAAAATTGGTTGTATAAATCATATAGCAAGTAAAAGATCATGGTTTACATCATTAGCACATAAGAGTTTTCAGCAAAATTCAAATCTACACTACTGAGTTGATGCATTACTTTCTATTCTATGCATTTTGGTTAAGGATGTGTACATAACTACTCAGGATCAGCTGGAACGGTATAGATATTGCATGTCTTCTACTCAGAACCATGGAATACTCAAATGCAAGCTGAATTCAAAACCTACCGCATAACATTTAGAATGGAACAACCAACATCTTGGTTTAGTTCTGTAAATGCTAATATTCCATTGAATTGAAAAGGTGAGTTACTGAACGTAACTCCTCGAATATTGATAGCAAACTGATAAAATTGGTTGCATACTACTCTAAATCATATGGTAAGTAAAATAATAAGGATTACATCAAGTTAGCACCTAGTAGTTTTCAGCAAATTTCAACACTACACTCGATTGAGCTGAATGCATTAATTTGTATTCTAAGCATTTTGGTTAAGGATGTGTACATAACTACTCAGCATCAGCTGGAACTGTATAAATATTGCATGTCTTCTACATAAAGCAATGGAATTCTCAAAGGCAAGCTGAATTCAGGAACCTACCTCACAACATTTAGAATGGAACAGCCAATATCTTTGATTAGTTCTGTATGGTAAGTAAAATAATAAGGTTTACATCAAGTTAGCACATACTAGTTTTCAGCAAAATTCAGCTCTACACACTATTGAGCTGAATGCATTACCTTCCATTCAATGCATTTTGAGTTGAACATCTGTGCATCATTACTCAGAGTGAGCTGGAACTGTATAGATATTGCATGTCTTCTACTCAGAACCATAGAATACTCAAATGCAAGCTGAATTCAGAAACCTACCTCATAATATTCAGACTGGAACTGCCAATTTCTTTGTTTAGTTCTGTAAACGCTAATGTTCCATTGCGTACAAAAGCTGAGTTACTGAAACTAACTCCTGGAAAATTGGTAGCACACTGATAAAATTGGTTGTATACTACTCTAAATCATATAGCAAGTAAAGGAACATGGTTTACATCATTAGCACATAAGGGTTTTCAGCAAAATTCAAATCTACACTACGTACAGATGCATTACTTTCTATTCTATGCATTTTGGTTAAGGATATGTAGATAACTACTCAGGATCAGCTGGAACGGTATAGATATTGCATGTCTTCTACTCAGAGCCATGGAATACTGAAATGCAAGCTGAATTTAGGACCCTACGGCATAACAGTTAGAATGGAACAACTAACATCTTGGTTGAATTCTGTAAATGCTAATATTCCAAAAGGTGAGTTACTGAACGTAACTTCTGGAAAATTGGTAGCACACTGATAAAATTGGTTGCATACTAGTCTAAATCATATGGCAAGTAAAATAACATGGTTTCCATCAAGTTAGCACAGTTTTTAACTACACGATTGAACTAAATGCATTACTTTGTGTTCTATGCATTTTGGTTAAGGATGTGTACATAAGTACTCAGGATCAGCTGGAACTGTATAAATATTGCATGCCTTCTACATAAAGCAATGGAATTCTCAAAGGCATGCTGAATTCAGGAACCTACCTCACAACATTTAGAGTGGAACAGCCAATATCTTTGTTTAGTTCCGTAAACGCTAATGTTCCAATGCGTACAAAAGGTGAGTTACTGAAATTAACATGGAAAATTGGTAACACACTGATAAAATTGTTTGCATACAACTCTAAATCATATGTCAAGTAAAATAACATGGATTACATCAAGAGCACAGTTTTCAGCAATTTTCAACTACACGATTGAGCGAAATGCATTATTTTGTATTCTATGCATTTTGGTTAAGGATGTGTACATAAGTACTCAGGATCAGCTGGAACTGTATAAATATTGCATGTCTTCTACATAAAGCAATGGAATTCTCAAAGGCATGCTGAATTCAGGAACCTACCTCACAACATTTAGAGTGGAACAGCCAATATCTTTGTTTAGTTCCGTAAACGCTAATATTCCAATGCGTACAAAAGGTGAGTTACTGAAATTAACATGGAAAATTGGTAACACACTGATAAAATTGTTTGCATACAACTCTAAATCATATGTCAAGTAAAATAACATGGATTACATCAAGAGCACAGTTTTCAGCAATTTTCAACTACACGATTGAGCGAAATGCATTATTTTGTATTCTATGCATTTTGGTTAAGGATGTGTACATAACTACTCAGGATCAGCTGGAACGGTATAGATATTGCATGTCTTCTACTCAGAACCATGGAATACTCAAATGCAAGCTGAATTCAAAACCTACCGCATAACCAACATCTTGGTTTAGTTCTGTAAATGCTAATATTCCATTGAATTGAAAAGGTGAGTTACTGAACGTAACTCCTCGAATATTGATAGCAAACTGATAAAATTGGTTGCATACTACTCTAAATCATATGGTAAGTAAAATAATAAGGATTACATCAAGTTAGCACCTAGTAGTTTTCAGCAAATTTCAACACTACACTCGATTGAGCTGAATGCATTACTTTGTATTCTAAGCATTTTGGTTAAGGATGTGTACATAACTACTCAGCATCAGCTGGAACTGTATAAATATTGCATGTCTTCTACATAAAGCAATGGAATTCTCAAAGGCAAGCTGAATTCAGGAACCTACCTCACAACATTTAGAATGGAACAGCCAATATCTTTGATTAGTTCTGTATGGTAAGTAAAATAATAAGGTTTACATCAAGTTAGCACATACTAGTTTTCAGCAAAATTCAGCTCTACACACTATTGAGCTGAATGCATTACCTTCCATTCAATGCATTTTGAGTTGAACATCTGTGCATCATTACTCAGAGTGAGCTGGAACTGTATAGATATTGCATGTCTTCTACTCAGAACCATAGAATACTCAAATGCAAGCTGAATTCAGAAACCTACCTCATAATATTCAGACTGGAACAGCCATTATCTTTGTTTAGTTCTGTAAACGCTAATGTTCCATTGCGTACAAAAGTTGAGTTACTGAGCGTAACTCCTGGAAAATTGGTAGCACACTGATAAAATTGGTTGCATACTACTCTAAATCATATGGCAAGTAAAAGAACATGGTTTACATCATTAGCACATACTAGTTTTCAGCAAAATTCAGCTCTACACACTATTGAGCTGAATGCATTACTTTGTACTCTATGCATTTTGGTTAAGAATGTGTACATAACTAAGGATTAGATAGAACTGTATAGATATTGCATGTACACTACAAAAGCAATGGAATACTCAAAGGTAAGCTGAATTCAGAAAACTACCTCATAATATTCAGACAGGAACTGCCAATTTCTTTGTTTAGTTCTGTAAACGCTAATGTTGCATTGCGTACAAAAGTTGAGTTACTGAAAGTAACTCCTGGAATATTGGTGGCACACTGATAAAATTGGTTGTATAAATCATATAGCAAGTAAAAGATCATGGTTTACATCATTAGCACATAAGAGTTTTCAGCAAAATTCAAATCTACACTACTGAGTTGATGCATTACTTTCTATTCTATGCATTTTGGTTAAGGATGTGTACATAACTACTCAGGATCAGCTGGAACGGTATAGATATTGCATGTCTTCTACTCAGAACCATGGAATACTCAAATGCAAGCTGAATTCAAAACCTACCGCATAACATTTAGAATGGAACAACCAACATCTTGGTTTAGTTCTGTAAATGCTAATATTCCATTGAATTGAAAAGGTGAGTTACTGAACGTAACTCCTCGAATATTGATAGCAAACTGATAAAATTGGTTGCATACTACTCTAAATCATATGGTAAGTAAAATAATAAGGATTACATCAAGTTAGCACCTAGTAGTTTTCAGCAAATTTCAACACTACACTCGATTGAGCTGAATGCATTAATTTGTATTCTAAGCATTTTGGTTAAGGATGTGTACATAACTACTCAGCATCAGCTGGAACTGTATAAATATTGCATGTCTTCTACATAAAGCAATGGAATTCTCAAAGGCAAGCTGAATTCAGGAACCTACCTCACAACATTTAGAATGGAACAGCCAATATCTTTGATTAGTTCTGTATGGTAAGTAAAATAATAAGGTTTACATCAAGTTAGCACATACTAGTTTTCAGCAAAATTCAGCTCTACACACTATTGAGCTGAATGCATTACCTTCCATTCAATGCATTTTGAGTTGAACATCTGTGCATCATTACTCAGAGTGAGCTGGAACTGTATAGATATTGCATGTCTTCTACTCAGAACCATAGAATACTCAAATGCAAGCTGAATTCAGAAACCTACCTCATAATATTCAGACTGGAACAGCCAATATCTTTGTTTAGTTCTGTAAACGCTAATGTTCCATTGCGTACAAAAGCTGAGTTACTGAAACTAACTCCTGGAAAATTGGTAGCACACTGATAAAATTGGTTGTATACTACTCTAAATCATATAGCAAGTAAAGGAACATGGTTTACATCATTAGCACATAAGGGTTTTCAGCAAAATTCAAATCTACACTACGTACAGATGCATTACTTTCTATTCTATGCATTTTGGTTAAGGATATGTAGATAACTACTCAGGATCAGCTGGAACGGTATAGATATTGCATGTCTTCTACTCAGAACCATGGAATACTCAAATGCAAGCTGAATTCAAAACCTACCGCATAACATTTAGAATGGAACAACCAACATCTTGGTTTAGTTCTGTAAATGCTAATATTCCAAAAGGTGAGTTACTGAACGTAACTTCTGGAAAATTGGTAGCACACTGATAAAATTGGTTGCATTCTAGTCTAAATCATATGGCAAGTAAAATAACATGGTTTCCATCAAGTTAGCACAGTTTTTAACTACACGATTGAACTAAATGCATTACTTTGTATTCTATGCATTTTGGTTAAGGATGTGTACATAAGTACTCAGGATCAGCTGGAACTGTATAAATATTGCATGCCTTCTACATAAAGCAATGGAATTCTCAAAGGCATGCTGAATTCAGGAACCTACCTCACAACATTTAGAGTGGAACAGCCAATATCTTTGTTTAGTTCCGTAAACGCTAATGTTCCAATGCGTACAAAAGGTGAGTTACTGAAATTAACATGGAAAATTGGTAACACACTGATAAAATTGTTTGCATACAACTCTAAATCATATGTCAAGTAAAATAACATGGATTACATCAAGAGCACAGTTTTCAGCAATTTTCAACTACACGATTGAGCGAAATGCATTATTTTGTATTCTATGCATTTTGGTTAAGGATGTGTACATAACTACTCAGGATCAGCTGGAACTGTATAAATATTGCATGTCTTCTACATAAAGCAATGGAATTCTCAAAGGCATGCTGAATTCAGGAACCTACCTCACAACATTTAGAGTGGAACAGCCAATATCTTTGTTTAGTTCCGTAAACGCTAATGTTCCAATGCGTACAAAAGGTGAGTTACTGAAATTAACATGGAAAATTGGTAACACACTGATAAAATTGTTTGCATACAACTCTAAATCATATGTCAAGTAAAATAACATGGATTACATCAAGAGCACAGTTTTCAGCAATTTTCAACTACACGATTGAGCGAAATGCATTATTTTGTATTCTATGCATTTTGGTTAAGGATGTGTACATAACTACTCAGGATCAGCTGGAACGGTATAGATATTGCATGTCTTCTACTCAGAACCATGGAATACTCAAATGCAAGCTGAATTCAAAACCTACCGCATAACATTTAGAATGGAACAACCAACATCTTGGTTTAGTTCTGTAAATGCTAATATTCCATTGAATTGAAAAGGTGAGTTACTGAACGTAACTCCTCGAATATTGATAGCAAACTGATAAAATTGGTTGCATACTACTCTAAATCATATGGTAAGTAAAATAATAAGGATTACATCAAGTTAGCACCTAGTAGTTTTCAGCAAATTTCAACACTACACTCGATTGAGCTGAATGCATTAATTTGTATTCTATGCATTTTGGTTAAGAATGTGTACATAACTAAGGATTAGATAGAACTGTATAGATATTGCATGTACACTACAAAAGCAATGGAATACTCAAAGGTAAGCTGAATTCAGAAAACTACCTCATAATATTCAGACAGGAACTGCCAATTTCTTTGTTTAGTTCTGTAAACGCTAATGTTGCATTGCGTACAAAAGTTGAGTTACTGAAAGTAACTCCTGGAATATTGGTGGCACACTGATAAAATTGGTTGTATAAATCATATAGCAAGTAAAAGATCATGGTTTACATCATTAGCACATAAGAGTTTTCAGCAAAATTCAAATCTACACTACTGAGTTGATGCATTACTTTCTATTCTATGCATTTTGGTTAAGGATGTGTACATAACTACTCAGGATCAGCTGGAACGGTATAGATATTGCATGTCTTCTACTCAGAACCATGGAATACTCAAATGCAAGCTGAATTCAAAACCTACCGCATAACATTTAGAATGGAACAACCAACATCTTGGTTTAGTTCTGTAAATGCTAATATTCCATTGAATTGAAAAGGTGAGTTACTGAACGTAACTCCTCGAATATTGATAGCAAACTGATAAAATTGGTTGCATACTACTCTAAATCATATGGTAAGTAAAATAATAAGGATTACATCAAGTTAGCACCTAGTAGTTTTCAGCAAATTTCAACACTACACTCGATTGAGCTGAATGCATTAATTTGTATTCTAAGCATTTTGGTTAAGGATGTGTACATAACTACTCAGCATCAGCTGGAACTGTATAAATATTGCATGTCTTCTACATAAAGCAATGGAATTCTCAAAGGCAAGCTGAATTCAGGAACCTACCTCACAACATTTAGAATGGAACAGCCAATATCTTTGATTAGTTCTGTATGGTAAGTAAAATAATAAGGTTTACATCAAGTTAGCACATACTAGTTTTCAGCAAAATTCAGCTCTACACACTATTGAGCTGAATGCATTACCTTCCATTCAATGCATTTTGAGTTGAACATCTGTGCATCATTACTCAGAGTGAGCTGGAACTGTATAGATATTGCATGTCTTCTACTCAGAACCATAGAATACTCAAATGCAAGCTGAATTCAGAAACCTACCTCATAATATTCAGACTGGAACAGCCAATATCTTTGTTTAGTTCTGTAAACGCTAATGTTCCATTGCGTACAAAAGCTGAGTTACTGAAACTAACTCCTGGAAAATTGGTAGCACACTGATAAAATTGGTTGTATACTACTCTAAATCATATAGCAAGTAAAGGAACATGGTTTACATCATTAGCACATAAGGGTTTTCAGCAAAATTCAAATCTACACTACGTACAGATGCATTACTTTCTATTCTATGCATTTTGGTTAAGGATATGTAGATAACTACTCAGGATCAGCTGGAACTGTATAGATATTGCATGTCTTCTACTCAGAACCATAGAATACTCAAATGCAAGCTGAATTCAGAAACCTACCTCATAATATTCAGACTGGAACAGCCATTATCTTTGTTTAGTTCTGTAAACGCTAATGTTCCATTGCGTACAAAAGTTGAGTTACTGAGCGTAACTCCTGGAAAATTGGTAGCACACTGATAAAATTGGTTGCATACTACTCTAAATCATATGGCAAGTAAAAGAACATGGTTTACATCATTAGCACATACTAGTTTTCAGCAAAATTCAGCTCTACACACTATTGAGCTGAATGCATTACTTTGTACTCTATGCATTTTGGTTAAGAATGTGTACATAACTAAGGATTAGATAGAACTGTATAGATATTGCATGTACACTACAAAAGCAATGGAATACTCAAAGGTAAGCTGAATTCAGAAAACTACCTCATAATATTCAGACAGGAACTGCCAATTTCTTTGTTTAGTTCTGTAAACGCTAATGTTGCATTGCGTACAAAAGTTGAGTTACTGAAAGTAACTCCTGGAATATTGGTGGCACACTGATAAAATTGGTTGTATAAATCATATAGCAAGTAAAAGATCATGGTTTACATCATTAGCACATAAGAGTTTTCAGCAAAATTCAAATCTACACTACTGAGTTGATGCATTACTTTCTATTCTATGCATTTTGGTTAAGGATGTGTACATAACTACTCAGGATCAGCTGGAACGGTATAGATATTGCATGTCTTCTACTCAGAACCATGGAATACTCAAATGCAAGCTGAATTCAAAACCTACCGCATAACATTTAGAATGGAACAACCAACATCTTGGTTTAGTTCTGTAAATGCTAATATTCCATTGAATTGAAAAGGTGAGTTACTGAACGTAACTCCTCGAATATTGATAGCAAACTGATAAAATTGGTTGCATACTACTCTAAATCATATGGTAAGTAAAATAATAAGGATTACATCAAGTTAGCACCTAGTAGTTTTCAGCAAATTTCAACACTACACTCGATTGAGCTGAATGCATTAATTTGTATTCTAAGCATTTTGGTTAAGGATGTGTACATAACTACTCAGCATCAGCTGGAACTGTATAAATATTGCATGTCTTCTACATAAAGCAATGGAATTCTCAAAGGCAAGCTGAATTCAGGAACCTACCTCACAACATTTAGAATGGAACAGCCAATATCTTTGATTAGTTCTGTATGGTAAGTAAAATAATAAGGTTTACATCAAGTTAGCACATACTAGTTTTCAGCAAAATTCAGCTCTACACACTATTGAGCTGAATGCATTACCTTCCATTCAATGCATTTTGAGTTGAACATCTGTGCATCATTACTCAGAGTGAGCTGGAACTGTATAGATATTGCATGTCTTCTACTCAGAACCATAGAATACTCAAATGCAAGCTGAATTCAGAAACCTACCTCATAATATTCAGACTGGAACAGCCAATATCTTTGTTTAGTTCTGTAAACGCTAATGTTCCATTGCGTACAAAAGCTGAGTTACTGAAACTAACTCCTGGAAAATTGGTAGCACACTGATAAAATTGGTTGTATACTACTCTAAATCATATAGCAAGTAAAGGAACATGGTTTACATCATTAGCACATAAGGGTTTTCAGCAAAATTCAAATCTACACTACGTACAGATGCATTACTTTCTATTCTATGCATTTTGGTTAAGGATATGTAGATAACTACTCAGGATCAGCTGGAACGGTATAGATATTGCATGTCTTCTACTCAGAACCATGGAATACTCAAATGCAAGCTGAATTCAAAACCTACCGCATAACATTTAGAATGGAACAACCAACATCTTGGTTTAGTTCTGTAAATGCTAATATTCCAAAAGGTGAGTTACTGAACGTAACTTCTGGAAAATTGGTAGCACACTGATAAAATTGGTTGCATACTAGTCTAAATCATATGGCAAGTAAAATAACATGGTTTCCATCAAGTTAGCACAGTTTTTAACTACACGATTGAACTAAATGCATTACTTTGTATTCTATGCATTTTGGTTAAGGATGTGTACATAAGTACTCAGGATCAGCTGGAACTGTATAAATATTGCATGCCTTCTACATAAAGCAATGGAATTCTCAAAGGCATGCTGAATTCAGGAACCTACCTCACAACATTTAGAGTGGAACAGCCAATATCTTTGTTTAGTTCCGTAAACGCTAATGTTCCAATGCGTACAAAAGGTGAGTTACTGAAATTAACATGGAAAATTGGTAACACACTGATAAAATTGTTTGCATACAACTCTAAATCATATGTCAAGTAAAATAACATGGATTACATCAAGAGCACAGTTTTCAGCAATTTTCAACTACACGATTGAGCGAAATGCATTATTTTGTATTCTATGCATTTTGGTTAAGGATGTGTACATAACTACTCAGGATCAGCTGGAACTGTATAAATATTGCATGTCTTCTACATAAAGCAATGGAATTCTCAAAGGCATGCTGAATTCAGGAACCTACCTCACAACATTTAGAGTGGAACAGCCAATATCTTTGTTTAGTTCCGTAAACGCTAATGTTCCAATGCGTACAAAAGGTGAGTTACTGAAATTAACATGGAAAATTGGTAACACACTGATAAAATTGTTTGCATACAACTCTAAATCATATGTCAAGTAAAATAACATGGATTACATCAAGAGCACAGTTTTCAGCAATTTTCAACTACACGATTGAGCGAAATGCATTATTTTGTATTCTATGCATTTTGGTTAAGGATGTGTACATAACTACTCAGGATCAGCTGGAACGGTATAGATATTGCATGTCTTCTACTCAGAACCATGGAATACTCAAATGCAAGCTGAATTCAAAACCTACCGCATAACCAACATCTTGGTTTAGTTCTGTAAATGCTAATATTCCATTGAATTGAAAAGGTGAGTTACTGAACGTAACTCCTCGAATATTGATAGCAAACTGATAAAATTGGTTGCATACTACTCTAAATCATATGGTAAGTAAAATAATAAGGATTACATCAAGTTAGCACCTAGTAGTTTTCAGCAAATTTCAACACTACACTCGATTGAGCTGAATGCATTAATTTGTATTCTATGCATTTTGGTTAAGAATGTGTACATAACTAAGGATTAGATAGAACTGTATAGATATTGCATGTACACTACAAAAGCAATGGAATACTCAAAGGTAAGCTGAATTCAGAAAACTACCTCATAATATTCAGACAGGAACTGCCAATTTCTTTGTTTAGTTCTGTAAACGCTAATGTTGCATTGCGTACAAAAGTTGAGTTACTGAAAGTAACTCCTGGAATATTGGTGGCACACTGATAAAATTGGTTGTATAAATCATATAGCAAGTAAAAGATCATGGTTTACATCATTAGCACATAAGAGTTTTCAGCAAAATTCAAATCTACACTACTGAGTTGATGCATTACTTTCTATTCTATGCATTTTGGTTAAGGATGTGTACATAACTACTCAGGATCAGCTGGAACGGTATAGATATTGCATGTCTTCTACTCAGAACCATGGAATACTCAAATGCAAGCTGAATTCAAAACCTACCGCATAACATTTAGAATGGAACAACCAACATCTTGGTTTAGTTCTGTAAATGCTAATATTCCATTGAATTGAAAAGGTGAGTTACTGAACGTAACTCCTCGAATATTGATAGCAAACTGATAAAATTGGTTGCATACTACTCTAAATCATATGGTAAGTAAAATAATAAGGATTACATCAAGTTAGCACCTAGTAGTTTTCAGCAAATTTCAACACTACACTCGATTGAGCTGAATGCATTAATTTGTATTCTAAGCATTTTGGTTAAGGATGTGTACATAACTACTCAGCATCAGCTGGAACTGTATAAATATTGCATGTCTTCTACATAAAGCAATGGAATTCTCAAAGGCAAGCTGAATTCAGGAACCTACCTCACAACATTTAGAATGGAACAGCCAATATCTTTGATTAGTTCTGTATGGTAAGTAAAATAATAAGGTTTACATCAAGTTAGCACATACTAGTTTTCAGCAAAATTCAGCTCTACACACTATTGAGCTGAATGCATTACCTTCCATTCAATGCATTTTGAGTTGAACATCTGTGCATCATTACTCAGAGTGAGCTGGAACTGTATAGATATTGCATGTCTTCTACTCAGAACCATAGAATACTCAAATGCAAGCTGAATTCAGAAACCTACCTCATAATATTCAGACTGGAACAGCCAATATCTTTGTTTAGTTCTGTAAACGCTAATGTTCCATTGCGTACAAAAGCTGAGTTACTGAAACTAACTCCTGGAAAATTGGTAGCACACTGATAAAATTGGTTGTATACTACTCTAAATCATATAGCAAGTAAAGGAACATGGTTTACATCATTAGCACATAAGGGTTTTCAGCAAAATTCAAATCTACACTACGTACAGATGCATTACTTTCTATTCTATGCATTTTGGTTAAGGATATGTAGATAACTACTCAGGATCAGCTGGAACGGTATAGATATTGCATGTCTTCTACTCAGAACCATGGAATACTCAAATGCAAGCTGAATTCAAAACCTACCGCATAACATTTAGAATGGAACAACCAACATCTTGGTTTAGTTCTGTAAATGCTAATATTCCATTGAATTGAAAAGGTGAGTTACTGAACGTAACTCCTCGAATATTGATAGCAAACTGATAAAATTGGTTGCATACTACTCTAAATCATATGGTAAGTAAAATAATAAGGATTACATCAAGTTAGCACCTAGTAGTTTTCAGCAAATTTCAACACTACACTCGATTGAGCTGAATGCATTAATTTGTATTCTAAGCATTTTGGTTAAGGATGTGTACATAACTACTCAGCATCAGCTGGAACTGTATAAATATTGCATGTCTTCTACATAAAGCAATG
This sequence comes from Hemitrygon akajei, assembly GCF_048418815.1. Classification (NCBI taxonomy): domain Eukaryota; kingdom Metazoa; phylum Chordata; class Chondrichthyes; order Myliobatiformes; family Dasyatidae; genus Hemitrygon; species Hemitrygon akajei. The sequence continues at coordinate 385,200 of NC_133152.1, read as the reverse complement.
GAATTCTCAAAGGCAAGCTGAATTCAGGAACCTACCTCACAACATTTAGAATGGAACAGCCAATATCTTTGATTAGTTCTGTATGGTAAGTAAAATAATAAGGTTTACATCAAGTTAGCACATACTAGTTTTCAGCAAAATTCAGCTCTACACACTATTGAGCTGAATGCATTACCTTCCATTCAATGCATTTTGAGTTGAACATCTGTGCATCATTACTCAGAGTGAGCTGGAACTGTATAGATATTGCATGTCTTCTACTCAGAACCATAGAATACTCAAATGCAAGCTGAATTCAGAAACCTACCTCATAATATTCAGACTGGAACAGCCAATATCTTTGTTTAGTTCTGTAAACGCTAATGTTCCATTGCGTACAAAAGCTGAGTTACTGAAACTAACTCCTGGAAAATTGGTAGCACACTGATAAAATTGGTTGTATACTACTCTAAATCATATAGCAAGTAAAGGAACATGGTTTACATCATTAGCACATAAGGGTTTTCAGCAAAATTCAAATCTACACTACGTACAGATGCATTACTTTCTATTCTATGCATTTTGGTTAAGGATATGTAGATAACTACTCAGGATCAGCTGGAACGGTATAGATATTGCATGTCTTCTACTCAGAGCCATGGAATACTGAAATGCAAGCTGAATTTAGGACCCTACGGCATAACAGTTAGAATGGAACAACTAACATCTTGGTTGAATTCTGTAAATGCTAATATTCCAAAAGGTGAGTTACTGAACGTAACTTCTGGAAAATTGGTAGCACACTGATAAAATTGGTTGCATACTAGTCTAAATCATATGGCAAGTAAAATAACATGGTTTCCATCAAGTTAGCACAGTTTTTAACTACACGATTGAACTAAATGCATTACTTTGTATTCTATGCATTTTGGTTAAGGTTGTGTACATAACTACTCAGGATCAGCTGGAACTGTATAAATATTGCATGCCTTCTACATAAAGCAATGGAATTCTCAAAGGCATGCTGAATTCAGGAACCTACCTCACAACATTTAGAGTGGAACAGCCAATATCTTTGTTTAGTTCCGTAAACGCTAATGTTCCAATGCGTAGAAAAGGTGAGTTACTGAAATTAACATGGAAAATTGGTAACACACTGATAAAATTGTTTGCATACAACTCTAAATCATATGTCAAGTAAAATAACATGGATTACATCAAGAGCACAGTTTTCAGCAATTTTCAACTACACGATTGAGCGAAATGCATTATTTTGTATTCTATGCATTTTGGTTAAGGATGTGTACATAACTACTCAGGATCAGCTGGAACGGTATAGATATTGCATGTCTTCTACTCAGAACCATGGAATACTCAAATGCAAGCTGAATTCAAAACCTACCGCATAACCAACATCTTGGTTTAGTTCTGTAAATGCTAATATTCCATTGAATTGAAAAGGTGAGTTACTGAACGTAACTCCTCGAATATTGATAGCAAACTGATAAAATTGGTTGCATACTACTCTAAATCATATGGTAAGTAAAATAATAAGGATTACATCAAGTTAGCACCTAGTAGTTTTCAGCAAATTTCAACACTACACTCGATTGAGCTGAATGCATTAATTTGTATTCTAAGCATTTTGGTTAAGGATGTGTACATAACTACTCAGCATCAGCTGGAACTGTATAAATATTGCATGTCTTCTACATAAAGCAATGGAATTCTCAAAGGCAAGCTGAATTCAGGAACCTACCTCACAACATTTAGAATGGAACAGCCAATATCTTTGATTAGTTCTGTATGGTAAGTAAAATAATAAGGTTTACATCAAGTTAGCACATACTAGTTTTCAGCAAAATTCAGCTCTACACACTATTGAGCTGAATGCATTACCTTCCATTCAATGCATTTTGAGTTGAACATCTGTGCATCATTACTCAGAGTGAGCTGGAACTGTATAGATATTGCATGTCTTCTACTCAGAACCATAGAATACTCAAATGCAAGCTGAATTCAGAAACCTACCTCATAATATTCAGACTGGAACAGCCATTATCTTTGTTTAGTTCTGTAAACGCTAATGTTCCATTGCGTACAAAAGTTGAGTTACTGAGCGTAACTCCTGGAAAATTGGTAGCACACTGATAAAATTGGTTGCATACTACTCTAAATCATATGGCAAGTAAAAGAACATGGTTTACATCATTAGCACATACTAGTTTTCAGCAAAATTCAGCTCTACACACTATTGAGCTGAATGCATTACTTTGTACTCTATGCATTTTGGTTAAGAATGTGTACATAACTAAGGATTAGATAGAACTGTATAGATCGTGCATGTACACTACAAAAGCAATGGAATACTCAAAGGTAAGCTGAATTCAGAAAACTACCTCATAATATTCAGACAGGAACTGCCAATTTCTTTGTTTAGTTCTGTAAACGCTAATGTTGCATTGCGTACAAAAGTTGAGTTACTGAAAGTAACTCCTGGAATATTGGTGGCACACTGATAAAATTGGTTGTATAAATCATATAGCAAGTAAAAGATCATGGTTTACATCATTAGCACATAAGAGTTTTCAGCAAAATTCAAATCTACACTACTGAGTTGATGCATTACTTTCTATTCTATGCATTTTGGTTAAGGATGTGTACATAACTACTCAGGATCAGCTGGAACGGTATAGATATTGCATGTCTTCTACTCAGAACCATGGAATACTCAAATGCAAGCTGAATTCAAAACCTACCGCATAACATTTAGAATGGAACAACCAACATCTTGGTTTAGTTCTGTAAATGCTAATATTCCATTGAATTGAAAAGGTGAGTTACTGAACGTAACTCCTCGAATATTGATAGCAAACTGATAAAATTGGTTGCATACTACTCTAAATCATATGGTAAGTAAAATAATAAGGATTACATCAAGTTAGCACCTAGTAGTTTTCAGCAAATTTCAACACTACACTCGATTGAGCTGAATGCATTAATTTGTATTCTAAGCATTTTGGTTAAGGATGTGTACATAACTACTCAGCATCAGCTGGAACTGTATAAATATTGCATGTCTTCTACATAAAGCAATGGAATTCTCAAAGGCAAGCTGAATTCAGGAACCTACCTCACAACATTTAGAATGGAACAGCCAATATCTTTGATTAGTTCTGTATGGTAAGTAAAATAATAAGGTTTACATCAAGTTAGCACATACTAGTTTTCAGCAAAATTCAGCTCTACACACTATTGAGCTGAATGCATTACCTTCCATTCAATGCATTTTGAGTTGAACATCTGTGCATCATTACTCAGAGTGAGCTGGAACTGTATAGATATTGCATGTCTTCTACTCAGAACCATAGAATACTCAAATGCAAGCTGAATTCAGAAACCTACCTCATAATATTCAGACTGGAACAGCCAATATCTTTGTTTAGTTCTGTAAACGCTAATGTTCCATTGCGTACAAAAGCTGAGTTACTGAAACTAACTCCTGGAAAATTGGTAGCACACTGATAAAATTGGTTGTATACTACTCTAAATCATATAGCAAGTAAAGGAACATGGTTTACATCATTAGCACATAAGGGTTTTCAGCAAAATTCAAATCTACACTACGTACAGATGCATTACTTTCTATTCTATGCATTTTGGTTAAGGATATGTAGATAACTACTCAGGATCAGCTGGAACGGTATAGATATTGCATGTCTTCTACTCAGAGCCATGGAATACTGAAATGCAAGCTGAATTTAGGACCCTACGGCATAACAGTTAGAATGGAACAACTAACATCTTGGTTGAATTCTGTAAATGCTAATATTCCAAAAGGTGAGTTACTGAACGTAACTTCTGGAAAATTGGTAGCACACTGATAAAATTGGTTGCATACTAGTCTAAATCATATGGCAAGTAAAATAACATGGTTTCCATCAAGTTAGCACAGTTTTTAACTACACGATTGAACTAAATGCATTACTTTGTATTCTATGCATTTTGGTTAAGGATGTGTACATAAGTACTCAGGATCAGCTGGAACTGTATAAATATTGCATGCCTTCTACATAAAGCAATGGAATTCTCCAAGGCATGCTGAATTCAGGAACCTACCTCACAACATTTAGAGTGGAACAGCCAATATCTTTGTTTAGTTCCGTAAACGCTAATGTTCCAATGCGTACAAAAGGAGAGTTACTGAAATTAACATGGAAAATTGGTAACACACTGATAAAATTGTTTGCATACAACTCTAAATCATATGTCAAGTAAAATAACATGGATTACATCAAGAGCACAGTTTTCAGCAATTTTCAACTACACGATTGAGCGAAATGCATTATTTTGTATTCTATGCATTTTGGTTAAGGATGTGTACATAACTACTCAGGATCAGCTGGAACTGTATAAATATTGCATGTCTTCTACATAAAGCAATGGAATTCTCAAAGGCATGCTGAATTCAGGAACCTACCTCACAACATTTAGAGTGGAACAGCCAATATCTTTGTTTAGTTCCGTAAACGCTAATGTTCCAATGCGTACAAAAGGTGAGTTACTGAAATTAACATGGAAAATTGGTAACACACTGATAAAATTGTTTGCATACAACTCTAAATCATATGTCAAGTAAAATAACATGGATTACATCAAGAGCACAGTTTTCAGCAATTTTCAACTACACGATTGAACGAAATGCATTATTTTGTATTCTATGCATTTTGGTTAAGGATGTGTACATAACTACTCAGGATCAGCTGGAACGGTATAGATATTGCATGTCTTCTACTCAGAACCATGGAATACTCAAATGCAAGCTGAATTCAAAACCTACCGCATAACCAACATCTTGGTTTAGTTCTGTAAATGCTAATATTCCATTGAATTGAAAAGGTGAGTTACTGAACGTAACTCCTCGAATATTGATAGCAAACTGATAAAATTGGTTGCATACTACTCTAAATCATATGGTAAGTAAAATAATAAGGATTACATCAAGTTAGCACCTAGTAGTTTTCAGCAAATTTCAACACTACACTCGATTGAGCTGAATGCATTAATTTGTATTCTAAGCATTTTGGTTAAGGATGTGTACATAACTACTCAGCATCAGCTGGAACTGTATAAATATTGCATGTCTTCTACATAAAGCAATGGAATTCTCAAAGGCAAGCTGAATTCAGGAACCTACCTCACAACATTTAGAATGGAACAGCCAATATCTTTGATTAGTTCTGTATGGTAAGTAAAATAATAAGGTTTACATCAAGTTAGCACATACTAGTTTTCAGCAAAATTCAGCTCTACACACTATTGAGCTGAATGCATTACCTTCCATTCAATGCATTTTGAGTTGAACATCTGTGCATCATTACTCAGAGTGAGCTGGAACTGTATAGATATTGCATGTCTTCTACTCAGAACCATAGAATACTCAAATGCAAGCTGAATTCAGAAACCTACCTCATAATATTCAGACTGGAACAGCCATTATCTTTGTTTAGTTCTGTAAACGCTAATGTTCCATTGCGTACAAAAGTTGAGTTACTGAGCGTAACTCCTGGAAAATTGGTAGCACACTGATAAAATTGGTTGCATACTACTCTAAATCATATGGCAAGTAAAAGAACATGGTTTACATCATTAGCACATACTAGTTTTCAGCAAAATTCAGCTCTACACACTATTGAGCTGAATGCATTACTTTGTACTCTATGCATTTTGGTTAAGAATGTGTACATAACTAAGGATTAGATAGAACTGTATAGATAGTGCATGTACACTACAAAAGCAATGGAATACTCAAAGGTAAGCTGAATTCAGAAAACTACCTCATAATATTCAGACAGGAACTGCCAATTTCTTTGTTTAGTTCTGTAAACGCTAATGTTGCATTGCGTACAAAAGTTGAGTTACTGAAAGTAACTCCTGGAATATTGGTGGCACACTGATAAAATTGGTTGTATAAATCATATAGCAAGTAAAAGATCATGGTTTACATCATTAGCACATAAGAGTTTTCAGCAAAATTCAAATCTACACTACTGAGTTGATGCATTACTTTCTATTCTATGCATTTTGGTTAAGGATGTGTACATAACTACTCAGGATCAGCTGGAACGGTATAGATATTGCATGTCTTCTACTCAGAACCATGGAATACTCAAATGCAAGCTGAATTCAAAACCTACCGCATAACCAACATCTTGGTTTAGTTCTGTAAATGCTAATATTCCATTGAATTGAAAAGGTGAGTTACTGAACGTAACTCCTCGAATATTGATAGCAAACTGATAAAATTGGTTGCATACTACTCTAAATCATATGGTAAGTAAAATAATAAGGATTACATCAAGTTAGCACCTAGTAGTTTTCAGCAAATTTCAACACTACACTCGATTGAGCTGAATGCATTAATTTGTATTCTAAGCATTTTGGTTAAGGATGTGTACATAACTACTCAGCATCAGCTGGAACTGTATAAATATTGCATGTCTTCTACATAAAGCAATGGAATTCTCAAAGGCAAGCTGAATTCAGGAACCTACCTCACAACATTTAGAATGGAACAGCCAATATCTTTGATTAGTTCTGTATGGTAAGTAAAATAATAAGGTTTACATCAAGTTAGCACATACTAGTTTTCAGCAAAATTCAGCTCTACACACTATTGAGCTGAATGCATTACCTTCCATTCAATGCATTTTGAGTTGAACATCTGTGCATCATTACTCAGAGTGAGCTGGAACTGTATAGATATTGCATGTCTTCTACTCAGAACCATAGAATACTCAAATGCAAGCTGAATTCAGAAACCTACCTCATAATATTCAGACTGGAACAGCCAATATCTTTGTTTAGTTCTGTAAACGCTAATGTTCCATTGCGTACAAAAGCTGAGTTACTGAAACTAACTCCTGGAAAATTGGTAGCACACTGATAAAATTGGTTGTATACTACTCTAAATCATATAGCAAGTAAAGGAACATGGTTTACATCATTAGCACATAAGGGTTTTCAGCAAAATTCAAATCTACACTACGTACAGATGCATTACTTTCTATTCTATGCATTTTGGTTAAGGATATGTAGATAACTACTCAGGATCAGCTGGAACGGTATAGATATTGCATGTCTTCTACTCAGAGCCATGGAATACTGAAATGCAAGCTGAATTTAGGACCCTACGGCATAACAGTTAGAATGGAACAACTAACATCTTGGTTGAATTCTGTAAATGCTAATATTCCAAAAGGTGAGTTACTGAACGTAACTTCTGGAAAATTGGTAGCACACTGATAAAATTGGTTGCATACTAGTCTAAATCATATGGCAAGTAAAATAACATGGTTTCCATCAAGTTAGCACAGTTTTTAACTACACGATTGAACTAAATGCATTACTTTGTATTCTATGCATTTTGGTTAAGGATGTGTACATAAGTACTCAGGATCAGCTGGAACTGTATAAATATTGCATGCCTTCTACATAAAGCAATGGAATTCTCAAAGGCATGCCGAATTCAGGAACCTACCTCACAACATTTAGAGTGGAACAGCCAATATCTTTGTTTAGTTCCGTAAACGCTAATGTTCCAATGCGTACAAAAGGTGAGTTACTGAAATTAACATGGAAAATTGGTAACACACTGATAAAATTGTTTGCATACAACTCTAAATCATATGTCAAGTAAAATAACATGGATTACATCAAGAGCACAGTTTTCAGCAATTTTCAACTACACGATTGAGCGAAATGCATTATTTTGTATTCTATGCATTTTGGTTAAGGATGTGTACATAAGTACTCAGGATCAGCTGGAACTGTATAAATATTGCATGTCTTCTACATAAAGCAATGGAATTCTCAAAGGCATGCTGAATTCAGGAACCTACCTCACAACATTTAGAGTGGAACAGCCAATATCTTTGTTTAGTTCCGTAAACGCTAATGTTCCAATGCGTACAAAAGGTGAGTTACTGAAATTAACATGGAAAATTGGTAACACACTGATAAAATTGTTTGCATACAACTCTAAATCATATGTCAAGTAAAATAACATGGATTACATCAAGAGCACAGTTTTCAGCAATTTTCAACTACACGATTGAGCGAAATGCATTATTTTGTATTCTATGCATTTTGGTTAAGGATGTGTACATAACTACTCAGGATCAGCTGGAACGGTATAGATATTGCATGTCTTCTACTCAGAACCATGGAATACTCAAATGCAAGCTGAATTCAAAACCTACCGCATAACCAACATCTTGGTTTAGTTCTGTAAATGCTAATATTCCATTGAATTGAAAAGGTGAGTTACTGAACGTAACTCCTCGAATATTGATAGCAAACTGATAAAATTGGTTGCATACTACTCTAAATCATATGGTAAGTAAAATAATAAGGATTACATCAAGTTAGCACCTAGTAGTTTTCAGCAAATTTCAACACTACACTCGATTGAGCTGAATGCATTAATTTGTATTCTAAGCATTTTGGTTAAGGATGTGTACATAACTACTCAGCATCAGCTGGAACTGTATAAATATTGCATGTCTTCTACATAAAGCAATGGAATTCTCAAAGGCAAGCTGAATTCAGGAACCTACCTCACAACATTTAGAATGGAACAGCCAATATCTTTGATTAGTTCTGTATGGTAAGTAAAATAATAAGGTTTACATCAAGTTAGCACATACTAGTTTTCAGCAAAATTCAGCTCTACACACTATTGAGCTGAATGCATTACCTTCCATTCAATGCATTTTGAGTTGAACATCTGTGCATCATTACTCAGAGTGAGCTGGAACTGTATAGATATTGCATGTCTTCTACTCAGAACCATAGAATACTCAAATGCAAGCTGAATTCAGAAACCTACCTCATAATATTCAGACTGGAACAGCCAATATCTTTGTTTAGTTCTGTAAACGCTAATGTTCCATTGCGTACAAAAGCTGAGTTACTGAAACTAACTCCTGGAAAATTGGTAGCACACTGATAAAATTGGTTGTATACTACTCTAAATCATATAGCAAGTAAAGGAACATGGTTTACATCATTAGCACATAAGGGTTTTCAGCAAAATTCAAATCTACACTACGTACAGATGCATTACTTTCTATTCTATGCATTTTGGTTAAGGATATGTAGATAACTACTCAGGATCAGCTGGAACGGTATAGATATTGCATGTCTTCTACTCAGAGCCATGGAATACTGAAATGCAAGCTGAATTTAGGACCCTACGGCATAACAGTTAGAATGGAACAACTAACATCTTGGTTGAATTCTGTAAATGCTAATATTCCAAAAGGTGAGTTACTGAACGTAACTTCTGGAAAATTGGTAGCACACTGATAAAATTGGTTGCATACTAGTCTAAATCATATGGCAAGTAAAATAACATGGTTTCCATCAAGTTAGCACAGTTTTTAACTACACGATTGAACTAAATGCATTACTTTGTATTCTATGCATTTTGGTTAAGGATGTGTACATAAGTACTCAGGATCAGCTGGAACTGTATAAATATTGCATGCCTTCTACATAAAGCAATGGAATTCTCAAAGGCATGCTGAATTCAGGAACCTACCTCACAACATTTAGAGTGGAACAGCCAATATCTTTGTTTAGTTCCGTAAACGCTAATGTTCCAATGCGTACAAAAGGAGAGTTACTGAAATTAACATGGAAAATTGGTAACACACTGATAAAATTGTTTGCATACAACTCTAAATCATATGTCAAGTAAAATAACATGGATTACATCAAGAGCACAGTTTTCAGCAATTTTCAACTACACGATTGAGCGAAATGCATTATTTTGTATTCTATGCATTTTGGTTAAGGATGTGTACATAACTACTCAGGATCAGCTGGAACTGTATAAATATTGCATGTCTTCTACATAAAGCAATGGAATTCTCAAAGGCATGCTGAATTCAGGAACCTACCTCACAACATTTAGAGTGGAACAGCCAATATCTTTGTTTAGTTCCGTAAACGCTAATGTTCCAATGCGTACAAAAGGTGAGTTACTGAAATTAACATGGAAAATTGGTAACACACTGATAAAATTGTTTGCATACAACTCTAAATCATATGTCAAGTAAAATAACATGGATTACATCAAGAGCACAGTTTTCAGCAATTTTCAACTACACGATTGAACGAAATGCATTATTTTGTATTCTATGCATTTTGGTTAAGGATGTGTACATAACTACTCAGGATCAGCTGGAACGGTATAGATATTGCATGTCTTCTACTCAGAACCATGGAATACTCAAATGCAAGCTGAATTCAAAACCTACCGCATAACCAACATCTTGGTTTAGTTCTGTAAATGCTAATATTCCATTGAATTGAAAAGGTGAGTTACTGAACGTAACTCCTCGAATATTGATAGCAAACTGATAAAATTGGTTGCATACTACTCTAAATCATATGGTAAGTAAAATAATAAGGATTACATCAAGTTAGCACCTAGTAGTTTTCAGCAAATTTCAACACTACACTCGATTGAGCTGAATGCATTACTTTGTATTCTAAGCATTTTGGTTAAGGATGTGTACATAACTACTCAGCATCAGCTGGAACTGTATAAATATTGCATGTCTTCTACATAAAGCAATGGAATTCTCAAAGGCAAGCTGAATTCAGGAACCTACCTCACAACATTTAGAATGGAACAGCCAATATCTTTGATTAGTTCTGTATGGTAAGTAAAATAATAAGGTTTACATCAAGTTAGCACATACTAGTTTTCAGCAAAATTCAGCTCTACACACTATTGAGCTGAATGCATTACCTTCCATTCAATGCATTTTGAGTTGAACATCTGTGCATCATTACTCAGAGTGAGCTGGAACTGTATAGATATTGCATGTCTTCTACTCAGAACCATAGAATACTCAAATGCAAGCTGAATTCAGAAACCTACCTCATAATATTCAGACTGGAACAGCCATTATCTTTGTTTAGTTCTGTAAACGCTAATGTTCCATTGCGTACAAAAGTTGAGTTACTGAGCGTAACTCCTGGAAAATTGGTAGCACACTGATAAAATTGGTTGCATACTACTCTAAATCATATGGCAAGTAAAAGAACATGGTTTACATCATTAGCACATACTAGTTTTCAGCAAAATTCAGCTCTACACACTATTGAGCTGAATGCATTACTTTGTACTCTATGCATTTTGGTTAAGAATGTGTACATAACTAAGGATTAGATAGAACTGTATAGATATTGCATGTACACTACAAAAGCAATGGAATACTCAAAGGTAAGCTGAATTCAGAAAACTACCTCATAATATTCAGACAGGAACTGCCAATTTCTTTGTTTAGTTCTGTAAACGCTAATGTTGCATTGCGTACAAAAGTTGAGTTACTGAAAGTAACTCCTGGAATATTGGTGGCACACTGATAAAATTGGTTGTATAAATCATATAGCAAGTAAAAGATCATGGTTTACATCATTAGCACATAAGAGTTTTCAGCAAAATTCAAATCTACACTACTGAGTTGATGCATTACTTTCTATTCTATGCATTTTGGTTAAGGATGTGTACATAACTACTCAGGATCAGCTGGAACGGTATAGATATTGCATGTCTTCTACTCAGAACCATGGAATACTCAAATGCAAGCTGAATTCAAAACCTACCGCATAACATTTAGAATGGAACAACCAACATCTTGGTTTAGTTCTGTAAATGCTAATATTCCATTGAATTGAAAAGGTGAGTTACTGAACGTAACTCCTCGAATATTGATAGCAAACTGATAAAATTGGTTGCATACTACTCTAAATCATATGGTAAGTAAAATAATAAGGATTACATCAAGTTAGCACCTAGTAGTTTTCAGCAAATTTCAACACTACACTCGATTGAGCTGAATGCATTAATTTGTATTCTAAGCATTTTGGTTAAGGATGTGTACATAACTACTCAGCATCAGCTGGAACTGTATAAATATTGCATGTCTTCTACATAAAGCAATGGAATTCTCAAAGGCAAGCTGAATTCAGGAACCTACCTCACAACATTTAGAATGGAACAGCCAATATCTTTGATTAGTTCTGTATGGTAAGTAAAATAATAAGGTTTACATCAAGTTAGCACATACTAGTTTTCAGCAAAATTCAGCTCTACACACTATTGAGCTGAATGCATTACCTTCCATTCAATGCATTTTGAGTTGAACATCTGTGCATCATTACTCAGAGTGAGCTGGAACTGTATAGATATTGCATGTCTTCTACTCAGAACCATAGAATACTCAAATGCAAGCTGAATTCAGAAACCTACCTCATAATATTCAGACTGGAACAGCCAATATCTTTGTTTAGTTCTGTAAACGCTAATGTTCCATTGCGTACAAAAGCTGAGTTACTGAAACTAACTCCTGGAAAATTGGTAGCACACTGATAAAATTGGTTGTATACTACTCTAAATCATATAGCAAGTAAAGGAACATGGTTTACATCATTAGCACATAAGGGTTTTCAGCAAAATTCAAATCTACACTACGTACAGATGCATTACTTTCTATTCTATGCATTTTGGTTAAGGATATGTAGATAACTACTCAGGATCAGCTGGAACGGTATAGATATTGCATGTCTTCTACTCAGAACCATGGAATACTCAAATGCAAGCTGAATTCAAAACCTACCGCATAACATTTAGAATGGAACAACCAACATCTTGGTTTAGTTCTGTAAATGCTAATATTCCAAAAGGTGAGTTACTGAACGTAACTTCTGGAAAATTGGTAGCACACTGATAAAATTGGTTGCATTCTAGTCTAAATCATATGGCAAGTAAAATAACATGGTTTCCATCAAGTTAGCACAGTTTTTAACTACACGATTGAACTAAATGCATTACTTTGTATTCTATGCATTTTGGTTAAGGATGTGTACATAAGTACTCAGGATCAGCTGGAACTGTATAAATATTGCATGCCTTCTACATAAAGCAATGGAATTCTCAAAGGCATGCTGAATTCAGGAACCTACCTCACAACATTTAGAGTGGAACAGCCAATATCTTTGTTTAGTTCCGTAAACGCTAATGTTCCAATGCGTACAAAAGGTGAGTTACTGAAATTAACATGGAAAATTGGTAACACACTGATAAAATTGTTTGCATACAACTCTAAATCATATGTCAAGTAAAATAACATGGATTACATCAAGAGCACAGTTTTCAGCAATTTTCAACTACACGATTGAGCGAAATGCATTATTTTGTATTCTATGCATTTTGGTTAAGGATGTGTACATAACTACTCAGGATCAGCTGGAACTGTATAAATATTGCATGTCTTCTACATAAAGCAATGGAATTCTCAAAGGCATGCTGAATTCAGGAACCTACCTCACAACATTTAGAGTGGAACAGCCAATATCTTTGTTTAGTTCCGTAAACGCTAATGTTCCAATGCGTACAAAAGGTGAGTTACTGAAATTAACATGGAAAATTGGTAACACACTGATAAAATTGTTTGCATACAACTCTAAATCATATGTCAAGTAAAATAACATGGATTACATCAAGAGCACAGTTTTCAGCAATTTTCAACTACACGATTGAGCGAAATGCATTATTTTGTATTCTATGCATTTTGGTTAAGGATGTGTACATAACTACTCAGGATCAGCTGGAACGGTATAGATATTGCATGTCTTCTACTCAGAACCATGGAATACTCAAATGCAAGCTGAATTCAAAACCTACCGCATAACATTTAGAATGGAACAACCAACATCTTGGTTTAGTTCTGTAAATGCTAATATTCCATTGAATTGAAAAGGTGAGTTACTGAACGTAACTCCTCGAATATTGATAGCAAACTGATAAAATTGGTTGCATACTACTCTAAATCATATGGTAAGTAAAATAATAAGGATTACATCAAGTTAGCACCTAGTAGTTTTCAGCAAATTTCAACACTACACTCGATTGAGCTGAATGCATTAATTTGTATTCTATGCATTTTGGTTAAGAATGTGTACATAACTAAGGATTAGATAGAACTGTATAGATATTGCATGTACACTACAAAAGCAATGGAATACTCAAAGGTAAGCTGAATTCAGAAAACTACCTCATAATATTCAGACAGGAACTGCCAATTTCTTTGTTTAGTTCTGTAAACGCTAATGTTGCATTGCGTACAAAAGTTGAGTTACTGAAAGTAACTCCTGGAATATTGGTGGCACACTGATAAAATTGGTTGTATAAATCATATAGCAAGTAAAAGATCATGGTTTACATCATTAGCACATAAGAGTTTTCAGCAAAATTCAAATCTACACTACTGAGTTGATGCATTACTTTCTATTCTATGCATTTTGGTTAAGGATGTGTACATAACTACTCAGGATCAGCTGGAACGGTATAGATATTGCATGTCTTCTACTCAGAACCATGGAATACTCAAATGCAAGCTGAATTCAAAACCTACCGCATAACATTTAGAATGGAACAACCAACATCTTGGTTTAGTTCTGTAAATGCTAATATTCCATTGAATTGAAAAGGTGAGTTACTGAACGTAACTCCTCGAATATTGATAGCAAACTGATAAAATTGGTTGCATACTACTCTAAATCATATGGTAAGTAAAATAATAAGGATTACATCAAGTTAGCACCTAGTAGTTTTCAGCAAATTTCAACACTACACTCGATTGAGCTGAATGCATTAATTTGTATTCTAAGCATTTTGGTTAAGGATGTGTACATAACTACTCAGCATCAGCTGGAACTGTATAAATATTGCATGTCTTCTACATAAAGCAATGGAATTCTCAAAGGCAAGCTGAATTCAGGAACCTACCTCACAACATTTAGAATGGAACAGCCAATATCTTTGATTAGTTCTGTATGGTAAGTAAAATAATAAGGTTTACATCAAGTTAGCACATACTAGTTTTCAGCAAAATTCAGCTCTACACACTATTGAGCTGAATGCATTACCTTCCATTCAATGCATTTTGAGTTGAACATCTGTGCATCATTACTCAGAGTGAGCTGGAACTGTATAGATATTGCATGTCTTCTACTCAGAACCATAGAATACTCAAATGCAAGCTGAATTCAGAAACCTACCTCATAATATTCAGACTGGAACAGCCAATATCTTTGTTTAGTTCTGTAAACGCTAATGTTCCATTGCGTACAAAAGCTGAGTTACTGAAACTAACTCCTGGAAAATTGGTAGCACACTGATAAAATTGGTTGTATACTACTCTAAATCATATAGCAAGTAAAGGAACATGGTTTACATCATTAGCACATAAGGGTTTTCAGCAAAATTCAAATCTACACTACGTACAGATGCATTACTTTCTATTCTATGCATTTTGGTTAAGGATATGTAGATAACTACTCAGGATCAGCTGGAACTGTATAGATATTGCATGTCTTCTACTCAGAACCATAGAATACTCAAATGCAAGCTGAATTCAGAAACCTACCTCATAATATTCAGACTGGAACAGCCATTATCTTTGTTTAGTTCTGTAAACGCTAATGTTCCATTGCGTACAAAAGTTGAGTTACTGAGCGTAACTCCTGGAAAATTGGTAGCACACTGATAAAATTGGTTGCATACTACTCTAAATCATATGGCAAGTAAAAGAACATGGTTTACATCATTAGCACATACTAGTTTTCAGCAAAATTCAGCTCTACACACTATTGAGCTGAATGCATTACTTTGTACTCTATGCATTTTGGTTAAGAATGTGTACATAACTAAGGATTAGATAGAACTGTATAGATATTGCATGTACACTACAAAAGCAATGGAATACTCAAAGGTAAGCTGAATTCAGAAAACTACCTCATAATATTCAGACAGGAACTGCCAATTTCTTTGTTTAGTTCTGTAAACGCTAATGTTGCATTGCGTACAAAAGTTGAGTTACTGAAAGTAACTCCTGGAATATTGGTGGCACACTGATAAAATTGGTTGTATAAATCATATAGCAAGTAAAAGATCATGGTTTACATCATTAGCACATAAGAGTTTTCAGCAAAATTCAAATCTACACTACTGAGTTGATGCATTACTTTCTATTCTATGCATTTTGGTTAAGGATGTGTACATAACTACTCAGGATCAGCTGGAACGGTATAGATATTGCATGTCTTCTACTCAGAACCATGGAATACTCAAATGCAAGCTGAATTCAAAACCTACCGCATAACATTTAGAATGGAACAACCAACATCTTGGTTTAGTTCTGTAAATGCTAATATTCCATTGAATTGAAAAGGTGAGTTACTGAACGTAACTCCTCGAATATTGATAGCAAACTGATAAAATTGGTTGCATACTACTCTAAATCATATGGTAAGTAAAATAATAAGGATTACATCAAGTTAGCACCTAGTAGTTTTCAGCAAATTTCAACACTACACTCGATTGAGCTGAATGCATTAATTTGTATTCTAAGCATTTTGGTTAAGGATGTGTACATAACTACTCAGCATCAGCTGGAACTGTATAAATATTGCATGTCTTCTACATAAAGCAATGGAATTCTCAAAGGCAAGCTGAATTCAGGAACCTACCTCACAACATTTAGAATGGAACAGCCAATATCTTTGATTAGTTCTGTATGGTAAGTAAAATAATAAGGTTTACATCAAGTTAGCACATACTAGTTTTCAGCAAAATTCAGCTCTACACACTATTGAGCTGAATGCATTACCTTCCATTCAATGCATTTTGAGTTGAACATCTGTGCATCATTACTCAGAGTGAGCTGGAACTGTATAGATATTGCATGTCTTCTACTCAGAACCATAGAATACTCAAATGCAAGCTGAATTCAGAAACCTACCTCATAATATTCAGACTGGAACAGCCAATATCTTTGTTTAGTTCTGTAAACGCTAATGTTCCATTGCGTACAAAAGCTGAGTTACTGAAACTAACTCCTGGAAAATTGGTAGCACACTGATAAAATTGGTTGTATACTACTCTAAATCATATAGCAAGTAAAGGAACATGGTTTACATCATTAGCACATAAGGGTTTTCAGCAAAATTCAAATCTACACTACGTACAGATGCATTACTTTCTATTCTATGCATTTTGGTTAAGGATATGTAGATAACTACTCAGGATCAGCTGGAACGGTATAGATATTGCATGTCTTCTACTCAGAACCATGGAATACTCAAATGCAAGCTGAATTCAAAACCTACCGCATAACATTTAGAATGGAACAACCAACATCTTGGTTTAGTTCTGTAAATGCTAATATTCCAAAAGGTGAGTTACTGAACGTAACTTCTGGAAAATTGGTAGCACACTGATAAAATTGGTTGCATACTAGTCTAAATCATATGGCAAGTAAAATAACATGGTTTCCATCAAGTTAGCACAGTTTTTAACTACACGATTGAACTAAATGCATTACTTTGTATTCTATGCATTTTGGTTAAGGATGTGTACATAAGTACTCAGGATCAGCTGGAACTGTATAAATATTGCATGCCTTCTACATAAAGCAATGGAATTCTCAAAGGCATGCTGAATTCAGGAACCTACCTCACAACATTTAGAGTGGAACAGCCAATATCTTTGTTTAGTTCCGTAAACGCTAATGTTCCAATGCGTACAAAAGGTGAGTTACTGAAATTAACATGGAAAATTGGTAACACACTGATAAAATTGTTTGCATACAACTCTAAATCATATGTCAAGTAAAATAACATGGATTACATCAAGAGCACAGTTTTCAGCAATTTTCAACTACACGATTGAGCGAAATGCATTATTTTGTATTCTATGCATTTTGGTTAAGGATGTGTACATAACTACTCAGGATCAGCTGGAACTGTATAAATATTGCATGTCTTCTACATAAAGCAATGGAATTCTCAAAGGCATGCTGAATTCAGGAACCTACCTCACAACATTTAGAGTGGAACAGCCAATATCTTTGTTTAGTTCCGTAAACGCTAATGTTCCAATGCGTACAAAAGGTGAGTTACTGAAATTAACATGGAAAATTGGTAACACACTGATAAAATTGTTTGCATACAACTCTAAATCATATGTCAAGTAAAATAACATGGATTACATCAAGAGCACAGTTTTCAGCAATTTTCAACTACACGATTGAGCGAAATGCATTATTTTGTATTCTATGCATTTTGGTTAAGGATGTGTACATAACTACTCAGGATCAGCTGGAACGGTATAGATATTGCATGTCTTCTACTCAGAACCATGGAATACTCAAATGCAAGCTGAATTCAAAACCTACCGCATAACCAACATCTTGGTTTAGTTCTGTAAATGCTAATATTCCATTGAATTGAAAAGGTGAGTTACTGAACGTAACTCCTCGAATATTGATAGCAAACTGATAAAATTGGTTGCATACTACTCTAAATCATATGGTAAGTAAAATAATAAGGATTACATCAAGTTAGCACCTAGTAGTTTTCAGCAAATTTCAACACTACACTCGATTGAGCTGAATGCATTAATTTGTATTCTATGCATTTTGGTTAAGAATGTGTACATAACTAAGGATTAGATAGAACTGTATAGATATTGCATGTACACTACAAAAGCAATGGAATACTCAAAGGTAAGCTGAATTCAGAAAACTACCTCATAATATTCAGACAGGAACTGCCAATTTCTTTGTTTAGTTCTGTAAACGCTAATGTTGCATTGCGTACAAAAGTTGAGTTACTGAAAGTAACTCCTGGAATATTGGTGGCACACTGATAAAATTGGTTGTATAAATCATATAGCAAGTAAAAGATCATGGTTTACATCATTAGCACATAAGAGTTTTCAGCAAA
Organism: Hemitrygon akajei; assembly: GCF_048418815.1. Lineage (NCBI taxonomy): Eukaryota > Metazoa > Chordata > Chondrichthyes > Myliobatiformes > Dasyatidae > Hemitrygon > Hemitrygon akajei. Next base: position 366,357 of record NC_133152.1, on the reverse strand, counting down.
ATTCAAATCTACACTACTGAGTTGATGCATTACTTTCTATTCTATGCATTTTGGTTAAGGATGTGTACATAACTACTCAGGATCAGCTGGAACGGTATAGATATTGCATGTCTTCTACTCAGAACCATGGAATACTCAAATGCAAGCTGAATTCAAAACCTACCGCATAACATTTAGAATGGAACAACCAACATCTTGGTTTAGTTCTGTAAATGCTAATATTCCATTGAATTGAAAAGGTGAGTTACTGAACGTAACTCCTCGAATATTGATAGCAAACTGATAAAATTGGTTGCATACTACTCTAAATCATATGGTAAGTAAAATAATAAGGATTACATCAAGTTAGCACCTAGTAGTTTTCAGCAAATTTCAACACTACACTCGATTGAGCTGAATGCATTAATTTGTATTCTAAGCATTTTGGTTAAGGATGTGTACATAACTACTCAGCATCAGCTGGAACTGTATAAATATTGCATGTCTTCTACATAAAGCAATGGAATTCTCAAAGGCAAGCTGAATTCAGGAACCTACCTCACAACATTTAGAATGGAACAGCCAATATCTTTGATTAGTTCTGTATGGTAAGTAAAATAATAAGGTTTACATCAAGTTAGCACATACTAGTTTTCAGCAAAATTCAGCTCTACACACTATTGAGCTGAATGCATTACCTTCCATTCAATGCATTTTGAGTTGAACATCTGTGCATCATTACTCAGAGTGAGCTGGAACTGTATAGATATTGCATGTCTTCTACTCAGAACCATAGAATACTCAAATGCAAGCTGAATTCAGAAACCTACCTCATAATATTCAGACTGGAACAGCCAATATCTTTGTTTAGTTCTGTAAACGCTAATGTTCCATTGCGTACAAAAGCTGAGTTACTGAAACTAACTCCTGGAAAATTGGTAGCACACTGATAAAATTGGTTGTATACTACTCTAAATCATATAGCAAGTAAAGGAACATGGTTTACATCATTAGCACATAAGGGTTTTCAGCAAAATTCAAATCTACACTACGTACAGATGCATTACTTTCTATTCTATGCATTTTGGTTAAGGATATGTAGATAACTACTCAGGATCAGCTGGAACGGTATAGATATTGCATGTCTTCTACTCAGAACCATGGAATACTCAAATGCAAGCTGAATTCAAAACCTACCGCATAACATTTAGAATGGAACAACCAACATCTTGGTTTAGTTCTGTAAATGCTAATATTCCATTGAATTGAAAAGGTGAGTTACTGAACGTAACTCCTCGAATATTGATAGCAAACTGATAAAATTGGTTGCATACTACTCTAAATCATATGGTAAGTAAAATAATAAGGATTACATCAAGTTAGCACCTAGTAGTTTTCAGCAAATTTCAACACTACACTCGATTGAGCTGAATGCATTAATTTGTATTCTAAGCATTTTGGTTAAGGATGTGTACATAACTACTCAGCATCAGCTGGAACTGTATAAATATTGCATGTCTTCTACATAAAGCAATGGAATTCTCAAAGGCAAGCTGAATTCAGGAACCTACCTCACAACATTTAGAATGGAACAGCCAATATCTTTGATTAGTTCTGTATGGTAAGTAAAATAATAAGGTTTACATCAAGTTAGCACATACTAGTTTTCAGCAAAATTCAGCTCTACACACTATTGAGCTGAATGCATTACCTTCCATTCAATGCATTTTGAGTTGAACATCTGTGCATCATTACTCAGAGTGAGCTGGAACTGTATAGATATTGCATGTCTTCTACTCAGAACCATAGAATACTCAAATGCAAGCTGAATTCAGAAACCTACCTCATAATATTCAGACTGGAACAGCCAATATCTTTGTTTAGTTCTGTAAACGCTAATGTTCCATTGCGTACAAAAGCTGAGTTACTGAAACTAACTCCTGGAAAATTGGTAGCACACTGATAAAATTGGTTGTATACTACTCTAAATCATATAGCAAGTAAAGGAACATGGTTTACATCATTAGCACATAAGGGTTTTCAGCAAAATTCAAATCTACACTACGTACAGATGCATTACTTTCTATTCTATGCATTTTGGTTAAGGATATGTAGATAACTACTCAGGATCAGCTGGAACGGTATAGATATTGCATGTCTTCTACTCAGAGCCATGGAATACTGAAATGCAAGCTGAATTTAGGACCCTACGGCATAACAGTTAGAATGGAACAACTAACATCTTGGTTGAATTCTGTAAATGCTAATATTCCAAAAGGTGAGTTACTGAACGTAACTTCTGGAAAATTGGTAGCACACTGATAAAATTGGTTGCATACTAGTCTAAATCATATGGCAAGTAAAATAACATGGTTTCCATCAAGTTAGCACAGTTTTTAACTACACGATTGAACTAAATGCATTACTTTGTATTCTATGCATTTTGGTTAAGGTTGTGTACATAACTACTCAGGATCAGCTGGAACTGTATAAATATTGCATGCCTTCTACATAAAGCAATGGAATTCTCAAAGGCATGCTGAATTCAGGAACCTACCTCACAACATTTAGAGTGGAACAGCCAATATCTTTGTTTAGTTCCGTAAACGCTAATGTTCCAATGCGTAGAAAAGGTGAGTTACTGAAATTAACATGGAAAATTGGTAACACACTGATAAAATTGTTTGCATACAACTCTAAATCATATGTCAAGTAAAATAACATGGATTACATCAAGAGCACAGTTTTCAGCAATTTTCAACTACACGATTGAGCGAAATGCATTATTTTGTATTCTATGCATTTTGGTTAAGGATGTGTACATAACTACTCAGGATCAGCTGGAACGGTATAGATATTGCATGTCTTCTACTCAGAACCATGGAATACTCAAATGCAAGCTGAATTCAAAACCTACCGCATAACCAACATCTTGGTTTAGTTCTGTAAATGCTAATATTCCATTGAATTGAAAAGGTGAGTTACTGAACGTAACTCCTCGAATATTGATAGCAAACTGATAAAATTGGTTGCATACTACTCTAAATCATATGGTAAGTAAAATAATAAGGATTACATCAAGTTAGCACCTAGTAGTTTTCAGCAAATTTCAACACTACACTCGATTGAGCTGAATGCATTAATTTGTATTCTAAGCATTTTGGTTAAGGATGTGTACATAACTACTCAGCATCAGCTGGAACTGTATAAATATTGCATGTCTTCTACATAAAGCAATGGAATTCTCAAAGGCAAGCTGAATTCAGGAACCTACCTCACAACATTTAGAATGGAACAGCCAATATCTTTGATTAGTTCTGTATGGTAAGTAAAATAATAAGGTTTACATCAAGTTAGCACATACTAGTTTTCAGCAAAATTCAGCTCTACACACTATTGAGCTGAATGCATTACCTTCCATTCAATGCATTTTGAGTTGAACATCTGTGCATCATTACTCAGAGTGAGCTGGAACTGTATAGATATTGCATGTCTTCTACTCAGAACCATAGAATACTCAAATGCAAGCTGAATTCAGAAACCTACCTCATAATATTCAGACTGGAACAGCCATTATCTTTGTTTAGTTCTGTAAACGCTAATGTTCCATTGCGTACAAAAGTTGAGTTACTGAGCGTAACTCCTGGAAAATTGGTAGCACACTGATAAAATTGGTTGCATACTACTCTAAATCATATGGCAAGTAAAAGAACATGGTTTACATCATTAGCACATACTAGTTTTCAGCAAAATTCAGCTCTACACACTATTGAGCTGAATGCATTACTTTGTACTCTATGCATTTTGGTTAAGAATGTGTACATAACTAAGGATTAGATAGAACTGTATAGATCGTGCATGTACACTACAAAAGCAATGGAATACTCAAAGGTAAGCTGAATTCAGAAAACTACCTCATAATATTCAGACAGGAACTGCCAATTTCTTTGTTTAGTTCTGTAAACGCTAATGTTGCATTGCGTACAAAAGTTGAGTTACTGAAAGTAACTCCTGGAATATTGGTGGCACACTGATAAAATTGGTTGTATAAATCATATAGCAAGTAAAAGATCATGGTTTACATCATTAGCACATAAGAGTTTTCAGCAAAATTCAAATCTACACTACTGAGTTGATGCATTACTTTCTATTCTATGCATTTTGGTTAAGGATGTGTACATAACTACTCAGGATCAGCTGGAACGGTATAGATATTGCATGTCTTCTACTCAGAACCATGGAATACTCAAATGCAAGCTGAATTCAAAACCTACCGCATAACATTTAGAATGGAACAACCAACATCTTGGTTTAGTTCTGTAAATGCTAATATTCCATTGAATTGAAAAGGTGAGTTACTGAACGTAACTCCTCGAATATTGATAGCAAACTGATAAAATTGGTTGCATACTACTCTAAATCATATGGTAAGTAAAATAATAAGGATTACATCAAGTTAGCACCTAGTAGTTTTCAGCAAATTTCAACACTACACTCGATTGAGCTGAATGCATTAATTTGTATTCTAAGCATTTTGGTTAAGGATGTGTACATAACTACTCAGCATCAGCTGGAACTGTATAAATATTGCATGTCTTCTACATAAAGCAATGGAATTCTCAAAGGCAAGCTGAATTCAGGAACCTACCTCACAACATTTAGAATGGAACAGCCAATATCTTTGATTAGTTCTGTATGGTAAGTAAAATAATAAGGTTTACATCAAGTTAGCACATACTAGTTTTCAGCAAAATTCAGCTCTACACACTATTGAGCTGAATGCATTACCTTCCATTCAATGCATTTTGAGTTGAACATCTGTGCATCATTACTCAGAGTGAGCTGGAACTGTATAGATATTGCATGTCTTCTACTCAGAACCATAGAATACTCAAATGCAAGCTGAATTCAGAAACCTACCTCATAATATTCAGACTGGAACAGCCAATATCTTTGTTTAGTTCTGTAAACGCTAATGTTCCATTGCGTACAAAAGCTGAGTTACTGAAACTAACTCCTGGAAAATTGGTAGCACACTGATAAAATTGGTTGTATACTACTCTAAATCATATAGCAAGTAAAGGAACATGGTTTACATCATTAGCACATAAGGGTTTTCAGCAAAATTCAAATCTACACTACGTACAGATGCATTACTTTCTATTCTATGCATTTTGGTTAAGGATATGTAGATAACTACTCAGGATCAGCTGGAACGGTATAGATATTGCATGTCTTCTACTCAGAGCCATGGAATACTGAAATGCAAGCTGAATTTAGGACCCTACGGCATAACAGTTAGAATGGAACAACTAACATCTTGGTTGAATTCTGTAAATGCTAATATTCCAAAAGGTGAGTTACTGAACGTAACTTCTGGAAAATTGGTAGCACACTGATAAAATTGGTTGCATACTAGTCTAAATCATATGGCAAGTAAAATAACATGGTTTCCATCAAGTTAGCACAGTTTTTAACTACACGATTGAACTAAATGCATTACTTTGTATTCTATGCATTTTGGTTAAGGATGTGTACATAAGTACTCAGGATCAGCTGGAACTGTATAAATATTGCATGCCTTCTACATAAAGCAATGGAATTCTCCAAGGCATGCTGAATTCAGGAACCTACCTCACAACATTTAGAGTGGAACAGCCAATATCTTTGTTTAGTTCCGTAAACGCTAATGTTCCAATGCGTACAAAAGGAGAGTTACTGAAATTAACATGGAAAATTGGTAACACACTGATAAAATTGTTTGCATACAACTCTAAATCATATGTCAAGTAAAATAACATGGATTACATCAAGAGCACAGTTTTCAGCAATTTTCAACTACACGATTGAGCGAAATGCATTATTTTGTATTCTATGCATTTTGGTTAAGGATGTGTACATAACTACTCAGGATCAGCTGGAACTGTATAAATATTGCATGTCTTCTACATAAAGCAATGGAATTCTCAAAGGCATGCTGAATTCAGGAACCTACCTCACAACATTTAGAGTGGAACAGCCAATATCTTTGTTTAGTTCCGTAAACGCTAATGTTCCAATGCGTACAAAAGGTGAGTTACTGAAATTAACATGGAAAATTGGTAACACACTGATAAAATTGTTTGCATACAACTCTAAATCATATGTCAAGTAAAATAACATGGATTACATCAAGAGCACAGTTTTCAGCAATTTTCAACTACACGATTGAACGAAATGCATTATTTTGTATTCTATGCATTTTGGTTAAGGATGTGTACATAACTACTCAGGATCAGCTGGAACGGTATAGATATTGCATGTCTTCTACTCAGAACCATGGAATACTCAAATGCAAGCTGAATTCAAAACCTACCGCATAACCAACATCTTGGTTTAGTTCTGTAAATGCTAATATTCCATTGAATTGAAAAGGTGAGTTACTGAACGTAACTCCTCGAATATTGATAGCAAACTGATAAAATTGGTTGCATACTACTCTAAATCATATGGTAAGTAAAATAATAAGGATTACATCAAGTTAGCACCTAGTAGTTTTCAGCAAATTTCAACACTACACTCGATTGAGCTGAATGCATTAATTTGTATTCTAAGCATTTTGGTTAAGGATGTGTACATAACTACTCAGCATCAGCTGGAACTGTATAAATATTGCATGTCTTCTACATAAAGCAATGGAATTCTCAAAGGCAAGCTGAATTCAGGAACCTACCTCACAACATTTAGAATGGAACAGCCAATATCTTTGATTAGTTCTGTATGGTAAGTAAAATAATAAGGTTTACATCAAGTTAGCACATACTAGTTTTCAGCAAAATTCAGCTCTACACACTATTGAGCTGAATGCATTACCTTCCATTCAATGCATTTTGAGTTGAACATCTGTGCATCATTACTCAGAGTGAGCTGGAACTGTATAGATATTGCATGTCTTCTACTCAGAACCATAGAATACTCAAATGCAAGCTGAATTCAGAAACCTACCTCATAATATTCAGACTGGAACAGCCATTATCTTTGTTTAGTTCTGTAAACGCTAATGTTCCATTGCGTACAAAAGTTGAGTTACTGAGCGTAACTCCTGGAAAATTGGTAGCACACTGATAAAATTGGTTGCATACTACTCTAAATCATATGGCAAGTAAAAGAACATGGTTTACATCATTAGCACATACTAGTTTTCAGCAAAATTCAGCTCTACACACTATTGAGCTGAATGCATTACTTTGTACTCTATGCATTTTGGTTAAGAATGTGTACATAACTAAGGATTAGATAGAACTGTATAGATAGTGCATGTACACTACAAAAGCAATGGAATACTCAAAGGTAAGCTGAATTCAGAAAACTACCTCATAATATTCAGACAGGAACTGCCAATTTCTTTGTTTAGTTCTGTAAACGCTAATGTTGCATTGCGTACAAAAGTTGAGTTACTGAAAGTAACTCCTGGAATATTGGTGGCACACTGATAAAATTGGTTGTATAAATCATATAGCAAGTAAAAGATCATGGTTTACATCATTAGCACATAAGAGTTTTCAGCAAAATTCAAATCTACACTACTGAGTTGATGCATTACTTTCTATTCTATGCATTTTGGTTAAGGATGTGTACATAACTACTCAGGATCAGCTGGAACGGTATAGATATTGCATGTCTTCTACTCAGAACCATGGAATACTCAAATGCAAGCTGAATTCAAAACCTACCGCATAACCAACATCTTGGTTTAGTTCTGTAAATGCTAATATTCCATTGAATTGAAAAGGTGAGTTACTGAACGTAACTCCTCGAATATTGATAGCAAACTGATAAAATTGGTTGCATACTACTCTAAATCATATGGTAAGTAAAATAATAAGGATTACATCAAGTTAGCACCTAGTAGTTTTCAGCAAATTTCAACACTACACTCGATTGAGCTGAATGCATTAATTTGTATTCTAAGCATTTTGGTTAAGGATGTGTACATAACTACTCAGCATCAGCTGGAACTGTATAAATATTGCATGTCTTCTACATAAAGCAATGGAATTCTCAAAGGCAAGCTGAATTCAGGAACCTACCTCACAACATTTAGAATGGAACAGCCAATATCTTTGATTAGTTCTGTATGGTAAGTAAAATAATAAGGTTTACATCAAGTTAGCACATACTAGTTTTCAGCAAAATTCAGCTCTACACACTATTGAGCTGAATGCATTACCTTCCATTCAATGCATTTTGAGTTGAACATCTGTGCATCATTACTCAGAGTGAGCTGGAACTGTACAGATATTGCATGTCTTCTACTCAGAACCATAGAATACTCAAATGCAAGCTGAATTCAGAAACCTACCTCATAATATTCAGACTGGAACAGCCAATATCTTTGTTTAGTTCTGTAAACGCTAATGTTCCATTGCGTACAAAAGCTGAGTTACTGAAACTAACTCCTGGAAAATTGGTAGCACACTGATAAAATTGGTTGTATACTACTCTAAATCATATAGCAAGTAAAGGAACATGGTTTACATCATTAGCACATAAGGGTTTTCAGCAAAATTCAAATCTACACTACGTACAGATGCATTACTTTCTATTCTATGCATTTTGGTTAAGGATATGTAGATAACTACTCAGGATCAGCTGGAACGGTATAGATATTGCATGTCTTCTACTCAGAGCCATGGAATACTGAAATGCAAGCTGAATTTAGGACCCTACGGCATAACAGTTAGAATGGAACAACTAACATCTTGGTTGAATTCTGTAAATGCTAATATTCCAAAAGGTGAGTTACTGAACGTAACTTCTGGAAAATTGGTAGCACACTGATAAAATTGGTTGCATACTAGTCTAAATCATATGGCAAGTAAAATAACATGGTTTCCATCAAGTTAGCACAGTTTTTAACTACACGATTGAACTAAATGCATTACTTTGTATTCTATGCATTTTGGTTAAGGATGTGTACATAAGTACTCAGGATCAGCTGGAACTGTATAAATATTGCATGCCTTCTACATAAAGCAATGGAATTCTCAAAGGCATGCCGAATTCAGGAACCTACCTCACAACATTTAGAGTGGAACAGCCAATATCTTTGTTTAGTTCCGTAAACGCTAATGTTCCAATGCGTACAAAAGGTGAGTTACTGAAATTAACATGGAAAATTGGTAACACACTGATAAAATTGTTTGCATACAACTCTAAATCATATGTCAAGTAAAATAACATGGATTACATCAAGAGCACAGTTTTCAGCAATTTTCAACTACACGATTGAGCGAAATGCATTATTTTGTATTCTATGCATTTTGGTTAAGGATGTGTACATAAGTACTCAGGATCAGCTGGAACTGTATAAATATTGCATGTCTTCTACATAAAGCAATGGAATTCTCAAAGGCATGCTGAATTCAGGAACCTACCTCACAACATTTAGAGTGGAACAGCCAATATCTTTGTTTAGTTCCGTAAACGCTAATGTTCCAATGCGTACCAAAGGTGAGTTACTGAAATTAACATGGAAAATTGGTAACACACTGATAAAATTGTTTGCATACAACTCTAAATCATATGTCAAGTAAAATAACATGGATTACATCAAGAGCACAGTTTTCAGCAATTTTCAACTACACGATTGAGCGAAATGCATTATTTTGTATTCTATGCATTTTGGTTAAGGATGTGTACATAACTACTCAGGATCAGCTGGAACGGTATAGATATTGCATGTCTTCTACTCAGAACCATGGAATACTCAAATGCAAGCTGAATTCAAAACCTACCGCATAACCAACATCTTGGTTTAGTTCTGTAAATGCTAATATTCCATTGAATTGAAAAGGTGAGTTACTGAACGTAACTCCTCGAATATTGATAGCAAACTGATAAAATTGGTTGCATACTACTCTAAATCATATGGTAAGTAAAATAATAAGGATTACATCAAGTTAGCACCTAGTAGTTTTCAGCAAATTTCAACACTACACTCGATTGAGCTGAATGCATTAATTTGTATTCTAAGCATTTTGGTTAAGGATGTGTACATAACTACTCAGCATCAGCTGGAACTGTATAAATATTGCATGTCTTCTACATAAAGCAATGGAATTCTCAAAGGCAAGCTGAATTCAGGAACCTACCTCACAACATTTAGAATGGAACAGCCAATATCTTTGATTAGTTCTGTATGGTAAGTAAAATAATAAGGTTTACATCAAGTTAGCACATACTAGTTTTCAGCAAAATTCAGCTCTACACACTATTGAGCTGAATGCATTACCTTCCATTCAATGCATTTTGAGTTGAACATCTGTGCATCATTACTCAGAGTGAGCTGGAACTGTATAGATATTGCATGTCTTCTACTCAGAACCATAGAATACTCAAATGCAAGCTGAATTCAGAAACCTACCTCATAATATTCAGACTGGAACAGCCAATATCTTTGTTTAGTTCTGTAAACGCTAATGTTCCATTGCGTACAAAAGCTGAGTTACTGAAACTAACTCCTGGAAAATTGGTAGCACACTGATAAAATTGGTTGTATACTACTCTAAATCATATAGCAAGTAAAGGAACATGGTTTACATCATTAGCACATAAGGGTTTTCAGCAAAATTCAAATCTACACTACGTACAGATGCATTACTTTCTATTCTATGCATTTTGGTTAAGGATATGTAGATAACTACTCAGGATCAGCTGGAACGGTATAGATATTGCATGTCTTCTACTCAGAGCCATGGAATACTGAAATGCAAGCTGAATTTAGGACCCTACGGCATAACAGTTAGAATGGAACAACTAACATCTTGGTTGAATTCTGTAAATGCTAATATTCCAAAAGGTGAGTTACTGAACGTAACTTCTGGAAAATTGGTAGCACACTGATAAAATTGGTTGCATACTAGTCTAAATCATATGGCAAGTAAAATAACATGGTTTCCATCAAGTTAGCACAGTTTTTAACTACACGATTGAACTAAATGCATTACTTTGTATTCTATGCATTTTGGTTAAGGATGTGTACATAAGTACTCAGGATCAGCTGGAACTGTATAAATATTGCATGCCTTCTACATAAAGCAATGGAATTCTCAAAGGCATGCTGAATTCAGGAACCTACCTCACAACATTTAGAGTGGAACAGCCAATATCTTTGTTTAGTTCCGTAAACGCTAATGTTCCAATGCGTACAAAAGGAGAGTTACTGAAATTAACATGGAAAATTGGTAACACACTGATAAAATTGTTTGCATACAACTCTAAATCATATGTCAAGTAAAATAACATGGATTACATCAAGAGCACAGTTTTCAGCAATTTTCAACTACACGATTGAGCGAAATGCATTATTTTGTATTCTATGCATTTTGGTTAAGGATGTGTACATAACTACTCAGGATCAGCTGGAACTGTATAAATATTGCATGTCTTCTACATAAAGCAATGGAATTCTCAAAGGCATGCTGAATTCAGGAACCTACCTCACAACATTTAGAGTGGAACAGCCAATATCTTTGTTTAGTTCCGTAAACGCTAATGTTCCAATGCGTACAAAAGGTGAGTTACTGAAATTAACATGGAAAATTGGTAACACACTGATAAAATTGTTTGCATACAACTCTAAATCATATGTCAAGTAAAATAACATGGATTACATCAAGAGCACAGTTTTCAGCAATTTTCAACTACACGATTGAACGAAATGCATTATTTTGTATTCTATGCATTTTGGTTAAGGATGTGTACATAACTACTCAGGATCAGCTGGAACGGTATAGATATTGCATGTCTTCTACTCAGAACCATGGAATACTCAAATGCAAGCTGAATTCAAAACCTACCGCATAACCAACATCTTGGTTTAGTTCTGTAAATGCTAATATTCCATTGAATTGAAAAGGTGAGTTACTGAACGTAACTCCTCGAATATTGATAGCAAACTGATAAAATTGGTTGCATACTACTCTAAATCATATGGTAAGTAAAATAATAAGGATTACATCAAGTTAGCACCTAGTAGTTTTCAGCAAATTTCAACACTACACTCGATTGAGCTGAATGCATTAATTTGTATTCTAAGCATTTTGGTTAAGGATGTGTACATAACTACTCAGCATCAGCTGGAACTGTATAAATATTGCATGTCTTCTACATAAAGCAATGGAATTCTCAAAGGCAAGCTGAATTCAGGAACCTACCTCACAACATTTAGAATGGAACAGCCAATATCTTTGATTAGTTCTGTATGGTAAGTAAAATAATAAGGTTTACATCAAGTTAGCACATACTAGTTTTCAGCAAAATTCAGCTCTACACACTATTGAGCTGAATGCATTACCTTCCATTCAATGCATTTTGAGTTGAACATCTGTGCATCATTACTCAGAGTGAGCTGGAACTGTATAGATATTGCATGTCTTCTACTCAGAACCATAGAATACTCAAATGCAAGCTGAATTCAGAAACCTACCTCATAATATTCAGACTGGAACAGCCATTATCTTTGTTTAGTTCTGTAAACGCTAATGTTCCATTGCGTACAAAAGTTGAGTTACTGAGCGTAACTCCTGGAAAATTGGTAGCACACTGATAAAATTGGTTGCATACTACTCTAAATCATATGGCAAGTAAAAGAACATGGTTTACATCATTAGCACATACTAGTTTTCAGCAAAATTCAGCTCTACACACTATTGAGCTGAATGCATTACTTTGTACTCTATGCATTTTGGTTAAGAATGTGTACATAACTAAGGATTAGATAGAACTGTATAGATATTGCATGTACACTACAAAAGCAATGGAATACTCAAAGGTAAGCTGAATTCAGAAAACTACCTCATAATATTCAGACAGGAACTGCCAATTTCTTTGTTTAGTTCTGTAAACGCTAATGTTGCATTGCGTACAAAAGTTGAGTTACTGAAAGTAACTCCTGGAATATTGGTGGCACACTGATAAAATTGGTTGTATAAATCATATAGCAAGTAAAAGATCATGGTTTACATCATTAGCACATAAGAGTTTTCAGCAAAATTCAAATCTACACTACTGAGTTGATGCATTACTTTCTATTCTATGCATTTTGGTTAAGGATGTGTACATAACTACTCAGGATCAGCTGGAACGGTATAGATATTGCATGTCTTCTACTCAGAACCATGGAATACTCAAATGCAAGCTGAATTCAAAACCTACCGCATAACATTTAGAATGGAACAACCAACATCTTGGTTTAGTTCTGTAAATGCTAATATTCCATTGAATTGAAAAGGTGAGTTACTGAACGTAACTCCTCGAATATTGATAGCAAACTGATAAAATTGGTTGCATACTACTCTAAATCATATGGTAAGTAAAATAATAAGGATTACATCAAGTTAGCACCTAGTAGTTTTCAGCAAATTTCAACACTACACTCGATTGAGCTGAATGCATTCATTTGTATTCTAAGCATTTTGGTTAAGGATGTGTACATAACTACTCAGCATCAGCTGGAACTGTATAAATATTGCATGTCTTCTACATAAAGCAATGGAATTCTCAAAGGCAAGCTGAATTCAGGAACCTACCTCACAACATTTAGAATGGAACAGCCAATATCTTTGATTAGTTCTGTATGGTAAGTAAAATAATAAGGTTTACATCAAGTTAGCACATACTAGTTTTCAGCAAAATTCAGCTCTACACACTATTGAGCTGAATGCATTACCTTCCATTCAATGCATTTTGAGTTGAACATCTGTGCATCATTACTCAGAGTGAGCTGGAACTGTATAGATATTGCATGTCTTCTACTCAGAACCATAGAATACTCAAATGCAAGCTGAATTCAGAAACCTACCTCATAATATTCAGACTGGAACAGCCAATATCTTTGTTTAGTTCTGTAAACGCTAATGTTCCATTGCGTACAAAAGCTGAGTTACTGAAACTAACTCCTGGAAAATTGGTAGCACACTGATAAAATTGGTTGTATACTACTCTAAATCATATAGCAAGTAAAGGAACATGGTTTACATCATTAGCACATAAGGGTTTTCAGCAAAATTCAAATCTACACTACGTACAGATGCATTACTTTCTATTCTATGCATTTTGGTTAAGGATATGTAGATAACTACTCAGGATCAGCTGGAACGGTATAGATATTGCATGTCTTCTACTCAGAGCCATGGAATACTGAAATGCAAGCTGAATTTAGGACCCTACGGCATAACAGTTAGAATGGAACAACTAACATCTTGGTTGAATTCTGTAAATGCTAATATTCCAAAAGGTGAGTTACTGAACGTAACTTCTGGAAAATTGGTAGCACACTGATAAAATTGGTTGCATACTAGTCTAAATCATATGGCAAGTAAAATAACATGGTTTCCATCAAGTTAGCACAGTTTTTAACTACACGATTGAACTAAATGCATTACTTTGTATTCTATGCATTTTGGTTAAGGATGTGTACATAAGTACTCAGGATCAGCTGGAACTGTATAAATATTGCATGCCTTCTACATAAAGCAATGGAATTCTCCAAGGCATGCTGAATTCAGGAACCTACCTCACAACATTTAGAGTGGAACAGCCAATATCTTTGTTTAGTTCCGTAAACGCTAATGTTCCAATGCGTACAAAAGGTGAGTTACTGAAATTAACATGGAAAATTGGTAACACACTGATAAAATTGTTTGCATACAACTCTAAATCATATGTCAAGTAAAATAACATGGATTACATCAAGAGCACAGTTTTCAGCAATTTTCAACTACACGATTGAGCGAAATGCATTATTTTGTATTCTATGCATTTTGGTTAAGGATGTGTACATAACTACTCAGGATCAGCTGGAACTGTATAAATATTGCATGTCTTCTACATAAAGCAATGGAATTCTCAAAGGCATGCTGAATTCAGGAACCTACCTCACAACATTTAGAGTGGAACAGCCAATATCTTTGTTTAGTTCCGTAAACGCTAATGTTCCAATGCGTACAAAAGGTGAGTTACTGAAATTAACATGGAAAATTGGTAACACACTGATAAAATTGTTTGCATACAACTCTAAATCATATGTCAAGTAAAATAACATGGATTACATCAAGAGCACAGTTTTCAGCAATTTTCAACTACACGATTGAGCGAAATGCATTATTTTGTATTCTATGCATTTTGGTTAAGGATGTGTACATAACTACTCAGGATCAGCTGGAACGGTATAGATATTGCATGTCTTCTACTCAGAACCATGGAATACTCAAATGCAAGCTGAATTCAAAACCTACCGCATAACCAACATCTTGGTTTAGTTCTGTAAATGCTAATATTCCATTGAATTGAAAAGGTGAGTTACTGAACGTAACTCCTCGAATATTGATAGCAAACTGATAAAATTGGTTGCATACTACTCTAAATCATATGGTAAGTAAAATAATAAGGATTACATCAAGTTAGCACCTAGTAGTTTTCAGCAAATTTCAACACTACACTCGATTGAGCTGAATGCATTAATTTGTATTCTAAGCATTTTGG
This sequence comes from Hemitrygon akajei, assembly GCF_048418815.1. NCBI lineage: Eukaryota > Metazoa > Chordata > Chondrichthyes > Myliobatiformes > Dasyatidae > Hemitrygon > Hemitrygon akajei. The sequence goes on along the minus strand of NC_133152.1, from coordinate 350,853 downwards.
TTAAGGATGTGTACATAACTACTCAGCATCAGCTGGAACTGTATAAATATTGCATGTCTTCTACATAAAGCAATGGAATTCTCAAAGGCAAGCTGAATTCAGGAACCTACCTCACAACATTTAGAATGGAACAGCCAATATCTTTGATTAGTTCTGTATGGTAAGTAAAATAATAAGGTTTACATCAAGTTAGCACATACTAGTTTTCAGCAAAATTCAGCTCTACACACTATTGAGCTGAATGCATTACCTTCCATTCAATGCATTTTGAGTTGAACATCTGTGCATCATTACTCAGAGTGAGCTGGAACTGTATAGATATTGCATGTCTTCTACTCAGAACCATAGAATACTCAAATGCAAGCTGAATTCAGAAACCTACCTCATAATATTCAGACTGGAACAGCCAATATCTTTGTTTAGTTCTGTAAACGCTAATGTTCCATTGCGTACAAAAGCTGAGTTACTGAAACTAACTCCTGGAAAATTGGTAGCACACTGATAAAATTGGTTGTATACTACTCTAAATCATATAGCAAGTAAAGGAACATGGTTTACATCATTAGCACATAAGGGTTTTCAGCAAAATTCAAATCTACACTACGTACAGATGCATTACTTTCTATTCTATGCATTTTGGTTAAGGATATGTAGATAACTACTCAGGATCAGCTGGAACGGTATAGATATTGCATGTCTTCTACTCAGAGCCATGGAATACTGAAATGCAAGCTGAATTTAGGACCCTACGGCATAACAGTTAGAATGGAACAACTAACATCTTGGTTGAATTCTGTAAATGCTAATATTCCAAAAGGTGAGTTACTGAACGTAACTTCTGGAAAATTGGTAGCACACTGATAAAATTGGTTGCATACTAGTCTAAATCATATGGCAAGTAAAATAACATGGTTTCCATCAAGTTAGCACAGTTTTTAACTACACGATTGAACTAAATGCATTACTTTGTATTCTATGCATTTTGGTTAAGGATGTGTACATAAGTACTCAGGATCAGCTGGAACTGTATAAATATTGCATGCCTTCTACATAAAGCAATGGAATTCTCAAAGGCATGCTGAATTCAGGAACCTACCTCACAACATTTAGAGTGGAACAGCCAATATCTTTGTTTAGTTCCGTAAACGCTAATGTTCCAATGCGTACAAAAGGAGAGTTACTGAAATTAACATGGAAAATTGGTAACACACTGATAAAATTGTTTGCATACAACTCTAAATCATATGTCAAGTAAAATAACATGGATTACATCAAGAGCACAGTTTTCAGCAATTTTCAACTACACGATTGAGCGAAATGCATTATTTTGTATTCTATGCATTTTGGTTAAGGATGTGTACATAACTACTCAGGATCAGCTGGAACTGTATAAATATTGCATGTCTTCTACATAAAGCAATGGAATTCTCAAAGGCATGCTGAATTCAGGAACCTACCTCACAACATTTAGAGTGGAACAGCCAATATCTTTGTTTAGTTCCGTAAACGCTAATGTTCCAATGCGTACAAAAGGTGAGTTACTGAAATTAACATGGAAAATTGGTAACACACTGATAAAATTGTTTGCATACAACTCTAAATCATATGTCAAGTAAAATAACATGGATTACATCAAGAGCACAGTTTTCAGCAATTTTCAACTACACGATTGAACGAAATGCATTATTTTGTATTCTATGCATTTTGGTTAAGGATGTGTACATAACTACTCAGGATCAGCTGGAACGGTATAGATATTGCATGTCTTCTACTCAGAACCATGGAATACTCAAATGCAAGCTGAATTCAAAACCTACCGCATAACCAACATCTTGGTTTAGTTCTGTAAATGCTAATATTCCATTGAATTGAAAAGGTGAGTTACTGAACGTAACTCCTCGAATATTGATAGCAAACTGATAAAATTGGTTGCATACTACTCTAAATCATATGGTAAGTAAAATAATAAGGATTACATCAAGTTAGCACCTAGTAGTTTTCAGCAAATTTCAACACTACACTCGATTGAGCTGAATGCATTAATTTGTATTCTAAGCATTTTGGTTAAGGATGTGTACATAACTACTCAGCATCAGCTGGAACTGTATAAATATTGCATGTCTTCTACATAAAGCAATGGAATTCTCAAAGGCAAGCTGAATTCAGGAACCTACCTCACAACATTTAGAATGGAACAGCCAATATCTTTGATTAGTTCTGTATGGTAAGTAAAATAATAAGGTTTACATCAAGTTAGCACATACTAGTTTTCAGCAAAATTCAGCTCTACACACTATTGAGCTGAATGCATTACCTTCCATTCAATGCATTTTGAGTTGAACATCTGTGCATCATTACTCAGAGTGAGCTGGAACTGTATAGATATTGCATGTCTTCTACTCAGAACCATAGAATACTCAAATGCAAGCTGAATTCAGAAACCTACCTCATAATATTCAGACTGGAACAGCCATTATCTTTGTTTAGTTCTGTAAACGCTAATGTTCCATTGCGTACAAAAGTTGAGTTACTGAGCGTAACTCCTGGAAAATTGGTAGCACACTGATAAAATTGGTTGCATACTACTCTAAATCATATGGCAAGTAAAAGAACATGGTTTACATCATTAGCACATACTAGTTTTCAGCAAAATTCAGCTCTACACACTATTGAGCTGAATGCATTACTTTGTACTCTATGCATTTTGGTTAAGAATGTGTACATAACTAAGGATTAGATAGAACTGTATAGATAGTGCATGTACACTACAAAAGCAATGGAATACTCAAAGGTAAGCTGAATTCAGAAAACTACCTCATAATATTCAGACAGGAACTGCCAATTTCTTTGTTTAGTTCTGTAAACGCTAATGTTGCATTGCGTACAAAAGTTGAGTTACTGAAAGTAACTCCTGGAATATTGGTGGCACACTGATAAAATTGGTTGTATAAATCATATAGCAAGTAAAAGATCATGGTTTACATCATTAGCACATAAGAGTTTTCAGCAAAATTCAAATCTACACTACTGAGTTGATGCATTACTTTCTATTCTATGCATTTTGGTTAAGGATGTGTACATAACTACTCAGGATCAGCTGGAACGGTATAGATATTGCATGTCTTCTACTCAGAACCATGGAATACTCAAATGCAAGCTGAATTCAAAACCTACCGCATAACATTTAGAATGGAACAACCAACATCTTGGTTTAGTTCTGTAAATGCTAATATTCCATTGAATTGAAAAGGTGAGTTACTGAACGTAACTCCTCGAATATTGATAGCAAACTGATAAAATTGGTTGCATACTACTCTAAATCATATGGTAAGTAAAATAATAAGGATTACATCAAGTTAGCACCTAGTAGTTTTCAGCAAATTTCAACACTACACTCGATTGAGCTGAATGCATTAATTTGTATTCTAAGCATTTTGGTTAAGGATGTGTACATAACTACTCAGCATCAGCTGGAACTGTATAAATATTGCATGTCTTCTACATAAAGCAATGGAATTCTCAAAGGCAAGCTGAATTCAGGAACCTACCTCACAACATTTAGAATGGAACAGCCAATATCTTTGATTAGTTCTGTATGGTAAGTAAAATAATAAGGTTTACATCAAGTTAGCACATACTAGTTTTCAGCAAAATTCAGCTCTACACACTATTGAGCTGAATGCATTACCTTCCATTCAATGCATTTTGAGTTGAACATCTGTGCATCATTACTCAGAGTGAGCTGGAACTGTATAGATATTGCATGTCTTCTACTCAGAACCATAGAATACTCAAATGCAAGCTGAATTCAGAAACCTACCTCATAATATTCAGACTGGAACAGCCAATATCTTTGTTTAGTTCTGTAAACGCTAATGTTCCATTGCGTACAAAAGCTGAGTTACTGAAACTAACTCCTGGAAAATTGGTAGCACACTGATAAAATTGGTTGTATACTACTCTAAATCATATAGCAAGTAAAGGAACATGGTTTACATCATTAGCACATAAGGGTTTTCAGCAAAATTCAAATCTACACTACGTACAGATGCATTACTTTCTATTCTATGCATTTTGGTTAAGGATATGTAGATAACTACTCAGGATCAGCTGGAACGGTATAGATATTGCATGTCTTCTACTCAGAGCCATGGAATACTGAAATGCAAGCTGAATTTAGGACCCTACGGCATAACAGTTAGAATGGAACAACTAACATCTTGGTTGAATTCTGTAAATGCTAATATTCCAAAAGGTGAGTTACTGAACGTAACTTCTGGAAAATTGGTAGCACACTGATAAAATTGGTTGCATACTAGTCTAAATCATATGGCAAGTAAAATAACATGGTTTCCATCAAGTTAGCACAGTTTTTAACTACACGATTGAACTAAATGCATTACTTTGTATTCTATGCATTTTGGTTAAGGATGTGTACATAAGTACTCAGGATCAGCTGGAACTGTATAAATATTGCATGCCTTCTACATAAAGCAATGGAATTCTCCAAGGCATGCTGAATTCAGGAACCTACCTCACAACATTTAGAGTGGAACAGCCAATATCTTTGTTTAGTTCCGTAAACGCTAATGTTCCAATGCGTACAAAAGGTGAGTTACTGAAATTAACATGGAAAATTGGTAACACACTGATAAAATTGTTTGCATACAACTCTAAATCATATGTCAAGTAAAATAACATGGATTACATCAAGAGCACAGTTTTCAGCAATTTTCAACTACACGATTGAGCGAAATGCATTATTTTGTATTCTATGCATTTTGGTTAAGGATGTGTACATAACTACTCAGGATCAGCTGGAACGGTATAGATATTGCATGTCTTCTACTCAGAACCATGGAATACTCAAATGCAAGCTGAATTCAAAACCTACCGCATAACCAACATCTTGGTTTAGTTCTGTAAATGCTAATATTCCATTGAATTGAAAAGGTGAGTTACTGAACGTAACTCCTCGAATATTGATAGCAAACTGATAAAATTGGTTGCATACTACTCTAAATCATATGGTAAGTAAAATAATAAGGATTACATCAAGTTAGCACCTAGTAGTTTTCAGCAAATTTCAACACTACACGATTGAGCTGAATGCATTCATTTGTATTCTAAGCATTTTGGTTAAGGATGTGTACATAACTACTCAGCATCAGCTGGAACTGTATAAATATTGCATGTCTTCTACATAAAGCAATGGAATTCTCAAAGGCAAGCTGAATTCAGGAACCTACCTCACAACATTTAGAATGGAACAGCCAATATCTTTGATTAGTTCTGTATGGTAAGTAAAATAATAAGGTTTACATCAAGTTAGCACATACTAGTTTTCAGCAAAATTCAGCTCTACACACTATTGAGCTGAATGCATTACCTTCCATTCAATGCATTTTGAGTTGAACATCTGTGCATCATTACTCAGAGTGAGCTGGAACTGTATAGATATTGCATGTCTTCTACTCAGAACCATAGAATACTCAAATGCAAGCTGAATTCAGAAACCTACCTCATAATATTCAGACTGGAACAGCCAATATCTTTGTTTAGTTCTGTAAACGCTAATGTTCCATTGCGTACAAAAGCTGAGTTACTGAAACTAACTCCTGGATAATTGGTAGCACACTGATAAAATTGGTTGTATACTACTCTAAATCATATAGCAATTAAAGGAACATGGTTTACATCATTAGCACATAAGGGTTTTCAGCAAAATTCAAATCTACACTACGTACAGATGCATTACTTTCTATTCTATGCATTTTGGTTAAGGATATGTAGATAACTACTCAGGATCAGCTGGAACGGTATAGATATTGCATGTCTTCTACTCAGAGCCATGGAATACTGAAATGCAAGCTGAATTTAGGACCCTACGGCATAACAGTTAGAATGGAACAACTAACATCTTGGTTGAATTCTGTAAATGCTAATATTCCAAAAGGTGAGTTACTGAACGTAACTTCTGGAAGATTGGTAGCACACTGATAAAATTGGTTGCATACTAGTCTAAATCATATGGCAAGTAAAATAACATGGTTTCCATCAAGTTAGCACAGTTTTTAACTACACGATTGAACTAAATGCATTACTTTGTATTCTATGCATTTTGGTTAAGGATGTGTACATAAGTACTCAGGATCAGCTGGAACTGTATAAATATTGCATGCCTTCTACATAAAGCAATGGAATTCTCAAAGGCATGCTGAATTCAGGAATCTACCTCACAACATTTAGAGTGGAACAGCCAATATCTTTGTTTAGTTCCGTAAACGCTAATGTTCCAATGCGTACAAAAGGTGAGTTACTGAAATTAACATGGAAAATTGGTAACACACTGATAAAATTGTTTGCATACAACTCTAAATCATATGGCAAGTAAAATAACATGGATTACATCAAGAGCACAGTTTTCAGCAATTTTCAACTACACGATTGAGCGAAATGCATTATTTTGTATTCTATGCATTTTGGTTAAGGATGTGTACATAACTACTCAGGATCAGCTGGAACTGTATAAATATTGCATGTCTTCTACATAAAGCAATGGAATTCTCAAAGGCATGCTGAATTCAGGAACCTACCTCACAACATTTAGAGTGGAACAGCCAATATCTTTGTTTAGTTCCGTAAACGCTAATGTTCCAATGCGTACAAAAGGTGAGTTACTGAAATTAACATGGAAAATTGGTAACACACTGATAAAATTGTTTGCATACAACTCTAAATCATATGTCAAGTAAAATAACATGGATTACATCAAGAGCACAGTTTTCAGCAATTTTCAACTACACGATTGAGCGAAATGCATTATTTTGTATTCTATGCATTTTGGTTAAGGATGTGTACATAACTACTCAGGATCAGCTGGAACGGTATAGATATTGCATGTCTTCTACTCAGAACCATGGAATACTCAAATGCAAGCTGAATTCAAAACCTACCGCATAACCAACATCTTGGTTTAGTTCTGTAAATGCTAATATTCCATTGAATTGAAAAGGTGAGTTACTGAACGTAACTCCTCGAATATTGATAGCAAACTGATAAAATTGGTTGCATACTACTCTAAATCATATGGTAAGTAAAATAATAAGGATTACATCAAGTTAGCACCTAGTAGTTTTCAGCAAATTTCAACACTACACTCGATTGAGCTGAATGCATTAATTTGTATTCTAAGCATTTTGGTTAAGGATGTGTACATAACTACTCAGCATCAGCTGGAACTGTATAAATATTGCATGTCTTCTACATAAAGCAATGGAATTCTCAAAGGCAAGCTGAATTCAGGAACCTACCTCACAACATTTAGAATGGAACAGCCAATATCTTTGATTAGTTCTGTATGGTAAGTAAAATAATAAGGTTTACATCAAGTTAGCACATACTAGTTTTCAGCAAAATTCAGCTCTACACACTATTGAGCTGAATGCATTACCTTCCATTCAATGCATTTTGAGTTGAACATCTGTGCATCATTACTCAGAGTGAGCTGGAACTGTATAGATATTGCATGTCTTCTACTCAGAACCATAGAATACTCAAATGCAAGCTGAATTCAGAAACCTACCTCATAATATTCAGACTGGAACAGCCATTATCTTTGTTTAGTTCTGTAAACGCTAATGTTCCATTGCGTACAAAAGTTGAGTTACTGAGCGTAACTCCTGGAAAATTGGTAGCACACTGATAAAATTGGTTGCATACTACTCTAAATCATATGGCAAGTAAAAGAACATGGTTTACATCATTAGCACATACTAGTTTTCAGCAAAATTCAGCTCTACACACTATTGAGCTGAATGCATTACTTTGTACTGTATGCATTTTGGTTAAGAATGTGTACATAACTAAGGATTAGATAGAACTGTATAGATAGTGCATGTACACTACAAAAGCAATGGAATACTCAAAGGTAAGCTGAATTCAGAAAACTACCTCATAATATTCAGACAGGAACTGCCAATTTCTTTGTTTAGTTCTGTAAACGCTAATGTTGCATTGCGTACAAAAGTTGAGTTACTGAAAGTAACTCCTGGAATATTGGTGGCACACTGATAAAATTGGTTGTATAAATCATATAGCAAGTAAAAGATCATGGTTTACATCATTAGCACATAAGAGTTTTCAGCAAAATTCAAATCTACACTACTGAGTTGATGCATTACTTTCTATTCTATGCATTTTGGTTAAGGATGTGTACATAACTACTCAGGATCAGCTGGAACGGTATAGATATTGCATGTCTTCTACTCAGAACCATGGAATACTCAAATGCAAGCTGAATTCAAAACCTACCGCATAACATTTAGAATGGAACAACCAACATCTTGGTTTAGTTCTGTAAATGCTAATATTCCATTGAATTGAAAAGGTGAGTTACTGAACGTAACTCCTCGAATATTGATAGCAAACTGATAAAATTGGTTGCATACTACTCTAAATCATATGGTAAGTAAAATAATAAGGATTACATCAAGTTAGCACCTAGTAGTTTTCAGCAAATTTCAACACTACACTCGATTGAGCTGAATGCATTAATTTGTATTCTAAGCATTTTGGTTAAGGATGTGTACATAACTACTCAGCATCAGCTGGAACTGTATAAATATTGCATGTCTTCTACATAAAGCAATGGAATTCTCAAAGGCAAGCTGAATTCAGGAACCTACCTCACAACATTTAGAATGGAACAGCCAATATCTTTGATTAGTTCTGTATGGTAAGTAAAATAATAAGGTTTACATCAAGTTAGCACATACTAGTTTTCAGCAAAATTCAGCTCTACACACTATTGAGCTGAATGCATTACCTTCCATTCAATGCATTTTGAGTTGAACATCTGTGCATCATTACTCAGAGTGAGCTGGAACTGTATAGATATTGCATGTCTTCTACTCAGAACCATAGAATACTCAAATGCAAGCTGAATTCAGAAACCTACCTCATAATATTCAGACTGGAACAGCCAATATCTTTGTTTAGTTCTGTAAACGCTAATGTTCCATTGCGTACAAAAGCTGAGTTACTGAAACTAACTCCTGGAAAATTGGTAGCACACTGATAAAATTGGTTGTATACTACTCTAAATCATATAGCAAGTAAAGGAACATGGTTTACATCATTAGCACATAAGGGTTTTCAGCAAAATTCAAATCTACACTACGTACAGATGCATTACTTTCTATTCTATGCATTTTGGTTAAGGATATGTAGATAACTACTCAGGATCAGCTGGAACGGTATAGATATTGCATGTCTTCTACTCAGAGCCATGGAATACTGAAATGCAAGCTGAATTTAGGACCCTACGGCATAACAGTTAGAATGGAACAACTAACATCTTGGTTGAATTCTGTAAATGCTAATATTCCAAAAGGTGAGTTACTGAACGTAACTTCTGGAAAATTGGTAGCACACTGATAAAATTGGTTGCATACTAGTCTAAATCATATGGCAAGTAAAATAACATGGTTTCCATCAAGTTAGCACAGTTTTTAACTACACGATTGAACTAAATGCATTACTTTGTATTCTATGCATTTTGGTTAAGGATGTGTACATAAGTACTCAGGATCAGCTGGAACTGTATAAATATTGCATGCCTTCTACATAAAGCAATGGAATTCTCCAAGGCATGCTGAATTCAGGAACCTACCTCACAACATTTAGAGTGGAACAGCCAATATCTTTGTTTAGTTCCGTAAACGCTAATGTTCCAATGCGTACAAAAGGTGAGTTACTGAAATTAACATGGAAAATTGGTAACACACTGATAAAATTGTTTGCATACAACTCTAAATCATATGTCAAGTAAAATAACATGGATTACATCAAGAGCACAGTTTTCAGCAATTTTCAACTACACGATTGAGCGAAATGCATTATTTTGTATTCTATGCATTTTGGTTAAGGATGTGTACATAACTACTCAGGATCAGCTGGAACTGTATAAATATTGCATGTCTTCTACATAAAGCAATGGAATTCTCAAAGGCATGCTGAATTCAGGAACCTACCTCACAACATTTAGAGTGGAACAGCCAATATCTTTGTTTAGTTCCGTAAACGCTAATGTTCCAATGCGTACAAAAGGTGAGTTACTGAAATTAACATGGAAAATTGGTAACACACTGATAAAATTGTTTGCATACAACTCTAAATCATATGTCAAGTAAAATAACATGGATTACATCAAGAGCACAGTTTTCAGCAATTTTCAACTACACGATTGAGCGAAATGCATTATTTTGTATTCTATGCATTTTGGTTAAGGATGTGTACATAACTACTCAGGATCAGCTGGAACGGTATAGATATTGCATGTCTTCTACTCAGAACCATGGAATACTCAAATGCAAGCTGAATTCAAAACCTACCGCATAACCAACATCTTGGTTTAGTTCTGTAAATGCTAATATTCCATTGAATTGAAAAGGTGAGTTACTGAACGTAACTCCTCGAATATTGATAGCAAACTGATAAAATTGGTTGCATACTACTCTAAATCATATGGTAAGTAAAATAATAAGGATTACATCAAGTTAGCACCTAGTAGTTTTCAGCAAATTTCAACACTACACGATTGAGCTGAATGCATTCATTTGTATTCTAAGCATTTTGGTTAAGGATGTGTACATAACTACTCAGCATCAGCTGGAACTGTATAAATATTGCATGTCTTCTACATAAAGCAATGGAATTCTCAAAGGCAAGCTGAATTCAGGAACCTACCTCACAACATTTAGAATGGAACAGCCAATATCTTTGATTAGTTCTGTATGGTAAGTAAAATAATAAGGTTTACATCAAGTTAGCACATACTAGTTTTCAGCAAAATTCAGCTCTACACACTATTGAGCTGAATGCATTACCTTCCATTCAATGCATTTTGAGTTGAACATCTGTGCATCATTACTCAGAGTGAGCTGGAACTGTATAGATATTGCATGTCTTCTACTCAGAACCATAGAATACTCAAATGCAAGCTGAATTCAGAAACCTACCTCATAATATTCAGACTGGAACAGCCAATATCTTTGTTTAGTTCTGTAAACGCTAATGTTCCATTGCGTACAAAAGCTGAGTTACTGAAACTAACTCCTGGATAATTGGTAGCACACTGATAAAATTGGTTGTATACTACTCTAAATCATATAGCAAGTAAAGGAACATGGTTTACATCATTAGCACATAAGGGTTTTCAGCAAAATTCAAATCTACACTACGTACAGATGCATTACTTTCTATTCTATGCATTTTGGTTAAGGATATGTAGATAACTACTCAGGATCAGCTGGAACGGTATAGATATTGCATGTCTTCTACTCAGAGCCATGGAATACTGAAATGCAAGCTGAATTTAGGACCCTACGGCATAACAGTTAGAATGGAACAACTAACATCTTGGTTGAATTCTGTAAATGCTAATATTCCAAAAGGTGAGTTACTGAACGTAACTTCTGGAAGATTGGTAGCACACTGATAAAATTGGTTGCATACTAGTCTAAATCATATGGCAAGTAAAATAACATGGTTTCCATCAAGTTAGCACAGTTTTTAACTACACGATTGAACTAAATGCATTACTTTGTATTCTATGCATTTTGGTTAAGGATGTGTACATAAGTACTCAGGATCAGCTGGAACTGTATAAATATTGCATGCCTTCTACATAAAGCAATGGAATTCTCAAAGGCATGCTGAATTCAGGAATCTACCTCACAACATTTAGAGTGGAACAGCCAATATCTTTGTTTAGTTCCGTAAACGCTAATGTTCCAATGCGTACAAAAGGTGAGTTACTGAAATTAACATGGAAAATTGGTAACACACTGATAAAATTGTTTGCATACAACTCTAAATCATATGGCAAGTAAAATAACATGGATTACATCAAGAGCACAGTTTTCAGCAATTTTCAACTACACGATTGAGCGAAATGCATTATTTTGTATTCTATGCATTTTGGTTAAGGATGTGTACATAACTACTCAGGATCAGCTGGAACTGTATAAATATTGCATGTCTTCTACATAAAGCAATGGAATTCTCAAAGGCATGCTGAATTCAGGAACCTACCTCACAACATTTAGAGTGGAACAGCCAATATCTTTGTTTAGTTCCGTAAACGCTAATGTTCCAATGCGTACAAAAGGTGAGTTACTGAAATTAACATGGAAAATTGGTAACACACTGATAAAATTGTTTGCATACAACTCTAAATCATATGTCAAGTAAAATAACATGGATTACATCAAGAGCACAGTTTTCAGCAATTTTCAACTACACGATTGAGCGAAATGCATTATTTTGTATTCTATGCATTTTGGTTAAGGATGTGTACATAACTACTCAGGATCAGCTGGAACGGTATAGATATTGCATGTCTTCTACTCAGAACCATGGAATACTCAAATGCAAGCTGAATTCAAAACCTACCGCATAACCAACATCTTGGTTTAGTTCTGTAAATGCTAATATTCCATTGAATTGAAAAGGTGAGTTACTGAACGTAACTCCTCGAATATTGATAGCAAACTGATAAAATTGGTTGCATACTACTCTAAATCATATGGTAAGTAAAATAATAAGGATTACATCAAGTTAGCACCTAGTAGTTTTCAGCAAATTTCAACACTACACTCGATTGAGCTGAATGCATTAATTTGTATTCTAAGCATTTTGGTTAAGGATGTGTACATAACTACTCAGCATCAGCTGGAACTGTATAAATATTGCATGTCTTCTACATAAAGCAATGGAATTCTCAAAGGCAAGCTGAATTCAGGAACCTACCTCACAACATTTAGAATGGAACAGCCAATATCTTTGATTAGTTCTGTATGGTAAGTAAAATAATAAGGTTTACATCAAGTTAGCACATACTAGTTTTCAGCAAAATTCAGCTCTACACACTATTGAGCTGAATGCATTACCTTCCATTCAATGCATTTTGAGTTGAACATCTGTGCATCATTACTCAGAGTGAGCTGGAACTGTATAGATATTGCATGTCTTCTACTCAGAACCATAGAATACTCAAATGCAAGCTGAATTCAGAAACCTACCTCATAATATTCAGACTGGAACAGCCATTATCTTTGTTTAGTTCTGTAAACGCTAATGTTCCATTGCGTACAAAAGTTGAGTTACTGAGCGTAACTCCTGGAAAATTGGTAGCACACTGATAAAATTGGTTGCATACTACTCTAAATCATATGGCAAGTAAAAGAACATGGTTTACATCATTAGCACATACTAGTTTTCAGCAAAATTCAGCTCTACACACTATTGAGCTGAATGCATTACTTTGTACTCTATGCATTTTGGTTAAGAATGTGTACATAACTAAGGATTAGATAGAACTGTATAGATAGTGCATGTACACTACAAAAGCAATGGAATACTCAAAGGTAAGCTGAATTCAGAAAACTACCTCATAATATTCAGACAGGAACTGCCAATTTCTTTGTTTAGTTCTGTAAACGCTAATGTTGCATTGCGTACAAAAGTTGAGTTACTGAAAGTAACTCCTGGAATATTGGTGGCACACTGATAAAATTGGTTGTATAAATCATATAGCAAGTAAAAGATCATGGTTTACATCATTAGCACATAAGAGTTTTCAGCAAAATTCAAATCTACACTACTGAGTTGATGCATTACTTTCTATTCTATGCATTTTGGTTAAGGATGTGTACATAACTACTCAGGATCAGCTGGAACGGTATAGATATTGCATGTCTTCTACTCAGAACCATGGAATACTCAAATGCAAGCTGAATTCAAAACCTACCGCATAACATTTAGAATGGAACAACCAACATCTTGGTTTAGTTCTGTAAATGCTAATATTCCATTGAATTGAAAAGGTGAGTTACTGAACGTAACTCCTCGAATATTGATAGCAAACTGATAAAATTGGTTGCATACTACTCTAAATCATATGGTAAGTAAAATAATAAGGATTACATCAAGTTAGCACCTAGTAGTTTTCAGCAAATTTCAACACTACACTCGATTGAGCTGAATGCATTAATTTGTATTCTAAGCATTTTGGTTAAGGATGTGTACATAACTACTCAGCATCAGCTGGAACTGTATAAATATTGCATGTCTTCTACATAAAGCAATGGAATTCTCAAAGGCAAGCTGAATTCAGGAACCTACCTCACAACATTTAGAATGGAACAGCCAATATCTTTGATTAGTTCTGTATGGTAAGTAAAATAATAAGGTTTACATCAAGTTAGCACATACTAGTTTTCAGCAAAATTCAGCTCTACACACTATTGAGCTGAATGCATTACCTTCCATTCAATGCATTTTGAGTTGAACATCTGTGCATCATTACTCAGAGTGAGCTGGAACTGTATAGATATTGCATGTCTTCTACTCAGAACCATAGAATACTCAAATGCAAGCTGAATTCAGAAACCTACCTCATAATATTCAGACTGGAACAGCCAATATCTTTGTTTAGTTCTGTAAACGCTAATGTTCCATTGCGTACAAAAGCTGAGTTACTGAAACTAACTCCTGGAAAATTGGTAGCACACTGATAAAATTGGTTGTATACTACTCTAAATCATATAGCAAGTAAAGGAACATGGTTTACATCATTAGCACATAAGGGTTTTCAGCAAAATTCAAATCTACACTACGTACAGATGCATTACTTTCTATTCTATGCATTTTGGTTAAGGATATGTAGATAACTACTCAGGATCAGCTGGAACGGTATAGATATTGCATGTCTTCTACTCAGAGCCATGGAATACTGAAATGCAAGCTGAATTTAGGACCCTACGGCATAACAGTTAGAATGGAACAACTAACATCTTGGTTGAATTCTGTAAATGCTAATATTCCAAAAGGTGAGTTACTGAACGTAACTTCTGGAAAATTGGTAGCACACTGATAAAATTGGTTGCATACTAGTCTAAATCATATGGCAAGTAAAATAACATGGTTTCCATCAAGTTAGCACAGTTTTTAACTACACGATTGAACTAAATGCATTACTTTGTATTCTATGCATTTTGGTTAAGGATGTGTACATAAGTACTCAGGATCAGCTGGAACTGTATAAATATTGCATGCCTTCTACATAAAGCAATGGAATTCTCCAAGGCATGCTGAATTCAGGAACCTACCTCACAACATTTAGAGTGGAACAGCCAATATCTTTGTTTAGTTCCGTAAACGCTAATGTTCCAATGCGTACAAAAGGTGAGTTACTGAAATTAACATGGAAAATTGGTAACACACTGATAAAATTGTTTGCATACAACTCTAAATCATATGTCAAGTAAAATAACATGGATTACATCAAGAGCACAGTTTTCAGCAATTTTCAACTACACGATTGAGCGAAATGCATTATTTTGTATTCTATGCATTTTGGTTAAGGATGTGTACATAACTACTCAGGATCAGCTGGAACTGTATAAATATTGCATGTCTTCTACATAAAGCAATGGAATTCTCAAAGGCATGCTGAATTCAGGAACCTACCTCACAACATTTAGAGTGGAACAGCCAATATCTTTGTTTAGTTCCGTAAACGCTAATGTTCCAATGCGTACAAAAGGTGAGTTACTGAAATTAACATGGAAAATTGGTAACACACTGATAAAATTGTTTGCATACAACTCTAAATCATATGTCAAGTAAAATAACATGGATTACATCAAGAGCACAGTTTTCAGCAATTTTCAACTACACGATTGAGCGAAATGCATTATTTTGTATTCTATGCATTTTGGTTAAGGATGTGTACATAACTACTCAGGATCAGCTGGAACGGTATAGATATTGCATGTCTTCTACTCAGAACCATGGAATACTCAAATGCAAGCTGAATTCAAAACCTACCGCATAACCAACATCTTGGTTTAGTTCTGTAAATGCTAATATTCCATTGAATTGAAAAGGTGAGTTACTGAACGTAACTCCTCGAATATTGATAGCAAACTGATAAAATTGGTTGCATACTACTCTAAATCATATGGTAAGTAAAATAATAAGGATTACATCAAGTTAGCACCTAGTAGTTTTCAGCAAATTTCAACACTACACGATTGAGCTGAATGCATTCATTTGTATTCTAAGCATTTTGGTTAAGGATGTGTACATAACTACTCAGCATCAGCTGGAACTGTATAAATATTGCATGTCTTCTACATAAAGCAATGGAATTCTCAAAGGCAAGCTGAATTCAGGAACCTACCTCACAACATTTAGAATGGAACAGCCAATATCTTTGATTAGTTCTGTATGGTAAGTAAAATAATAAGGTTTACATCAAGTTAGCACATACTAGTTTTCAGCAAAATTCAGCTCTACACACTATTGAGCTGAATGCATTACCTTCCATTCAATGCATTTTGAGTTGAACATCTGTGCATCATTACTCAGAGTGAGCTGGAACTGTATAGATATTGCATGTCTTCTACTCAGAACCATAGAATACTCAAATGCAAGCTGAATTCAGAAACCTACCTCATAATATTCAGACTGGAACAGCCAATATCTTTGTTTAGTTCTGTAAACGCTAATGTTCCATTGCGTACAAAAGCTGAGTTACTGAAACTAACTCCTGGATAATTGGTAGCACACTGATAAAATTGGTTGTATACTACTCTAAATCATATAGCAAGTAAAGGAACATGGTTTACATCATTAGCACATAAGGGTTTTCAGCAAAATTCAAATCTACACTACGTACAGATGCATTACTTTCTATTCTATGCATTTTGGTTAAGGATATGTAGATAACTACTCAGGATCAGCTGGAACGGTATAGATATTGCATGTCTTCTACTCAGAGCCATGGAATACTGAAATGCAAGCTGAATTTAGGACCCTACGGCATAACAGTTAGAATGGAACAACTAACATCTTGGTTGAATTCTGTAAATGCTAATATTCCAAAAGGTGAGTTACTGAACGTAACTTCTGGAAGATTGGTAGCACACTGATAAAATTGGTTGCATACTAGTCTAAATCATATGGCAAGTAAAATAACATGGTTTCCATCAAGTTAGCACAGTTTTTAACTACACGATTGAACTAAATGCATTACTTTGTATTCTATGCATTTTGGTTAAGGATGTGTACATAAGTACTCAGGATCAGCTGGAACTGTATAAATATTGCATGCCTTCTACATAAAGCAATGGAATTCTCAAAGGCATGCTGAATTCAGGAATCTACCTCACAACATTTAGAGTGGAACAGCCAATATCTTTGTTTAGTTCCGTAAACGCTAATGTTCCAATGCGTACAAAAGGTGAGTTACTGAAATTAACATGGAAAATTGGTAACACACTGATAAAATTGTTTGCATACAACTCTAAATCATATGGCAAGTAAAATAACATGGATTACATCAAGAGCACAGTTTTCAGCAATTTTCAACTACACGATTGAGCGAAATGCATTATTTTGTATTCTATGCATTTTGGTTAAGGATGTGTACATAACTACTCAGGATCAGCTGGAACTGTATAAATATTGCATGTCTTCTACATAAAGCAATGGAATTCTCAAAGGCATGCTGAATTCAGGAACCTACCTCACAACATTTAGAGTGGAACAGCCAATATCTTTGTTTAGTTCCGTAAACGCTAATGTTCCAATGCGTACAAAAGGTGAGTTACTGAAATTAACATGGAAAATTGGTAACACACTGATAAAATTGTTTGCATACAACTCTAAATCATATGTCAAGTAAAATAACATGGATTACATCAAGAGCACAGTTTTCAGCAATTTTCAACTACACGATTGAGCGAAATGCATTATTTTGTATTCTATGCATTTTGGTTAAGGATGTGTACATAACTACTCAGGATCAGCTGGAACGGTATAGATATTGCATGTCTTCTACTCAGAACCATGGAATACTCAAATGCAAGCTGAATTCAAAACCTACCGCATAACCAACATCTTGGTTTAGTTCTGTAAATGCTAATATTCCATTGAATTGAAAAGGTGAGTTACTGAACGTAACTCCTCGAATATTGATAGCAAACTGATAAAATTGGTTGCATACTACTCTAAATCATATGGTAAGTAAAATAATAAGGATTACATCAAGTTAGCACCTAGTAGTTTTCAGCAAATTTCAACACTACACTCGATTGAGCTGAATGCATTAATTTGTATTCTAAGCATTTTGGTTAAGGATGTGTACATAACTACTCAGCATCAGCTGGAACTGTATAAATATTGCATGTCTTCTACATAAAGCAATGGAATTCTCAAAGGCAAGCTGAATTCAGGAACCTACCTCACAACATTTAGAATGGAACAGCCAATATCTTTGATTAGTTCTGTATGGTAAGTAAAATAATAAGGTTTACATCAAGTTAGCACATACTAGTTTTCAGCAAAATTCAGCTCTACACACTATTGAGCTGAATGCATTACCTTCCATTCAATGCATTTTGAGTTGAACATCTGTGCATCATTACTCAGAGTGAGCTGGAACTGTATAGATATTGCATGTCTTCTACTCAGAACCATAGAATACTCAAATGCAAGCTGAATTCAGAAACCTACCTCATAATATTCAGACTGGAACAGCCAATATCTTTGTTTAGTTCTGTAAACGCTAATGTTCCATTGCGTACAAAAGCTGAGTTACTGAAACTAACTCCTGGAAAATTGGTAGCACACTGATAAAATTGGTTGTATACTACTCTAAATCATATAGCAAGTAAAGGAACATGGTTTACATCATTAGCACATAAGGGTTTTCAGCAAAATTCAAATCTACACTACGTACAGATGCATTACTTTCTATTCTATGCATTTTGGTTAAGGATATGTAGATAACTACTCAGGATCAGCTGGAACGGTATAGATATTGCATGTCTTCTACTCAGAGCCATGGAATACTGAAATGCAAGCTGAATTTAAGACCCTACGGCATAACAGTTAGAATGGAACAACTAACATCTTGGTTGAATTCTGTAAATGCTAATATTCCAAAAGGTGAGTTACTGAACGTAACTTCTGGAAAATTGGTAGCACACTGATAAAATTGGTTGCATACTAGTCTAAATCATATGGCAAGTAAAATAACATGGTTTCCATCAAGTTAGCACAGTTTTTAACTACACGATTGAACTAAATGCATTACTTTGTATTCTATGCATTTTGGTTAAGGATGTGTACATAAGTACTCAGGATCAGCTGGAACTGTATAAATATTGCATGCCTTCTACATAAAGCAATGGAATTCTCAAAGGCATGCTGAATTCAGGAACCTACCTCACAACATTTAGAGTGGAACAGCCAATATCTTTGTTTAGTTCCGTAAACGCTAATGTTCCAATGCGTACAAAAGGTGAGTTACTGAAATTAACATGGAAAATTGGTAACACACTGATAAAATTGTTTGCATACAACTCTAAATCATATGTCAAGTAAAATAACATGGATTACATCAAGAGCACAGTTTTCAGCAATTTTCAACTACACGATTGAGCGAAATGCATTATTTTGTATTCTATGCATTTTGGTTAAGGATGTGTACATAACTACTCAGGATCAGCTGGAACTGTATAAATATTGCATGTCTTCTACATAAAGCAATGGAATTCTCAAAGGCATGCTGAATTCAGGAACCTACCTCACAACATTTAGAGTGGAACAGCCAATATCTTTGTTTAGTTCCGTAAACGCTAATGTTCCAATGCGTACAAAAGGTGAGTTACTGAAATTAACATGGAAAATTGGTAACACACTGATAAAATTGTTTGCATACAACTCTAAATCATATGTCAAGTAAAATAACATGGATTACATCAAGAGCACAGTTTTCAGCAATTTTCAACTACACGATTGAGCGAAATGCATTATTTTGTATTCTATGCATTTTGGTTAAGGATGTGTACATAACTACTCAGGATCAGCTGGAACGGTATAGATATTGCATGTCTTCTACTCAGAACCATGGAATACTCAAATGCAAGCTGAATTCAAAACCTACCGCATAACCAACATCTTGGTTTAGTTCTGTAAATGCTAATATTCCATTGAATTGAAAAGGTGAGTTACTGAACGTAACTCCTCGAATATTGATAGCAAACTGATAAAATTGGTTGCATACTACTCTAAATCATATGGTAAGTAAAATAATAAGGATTACATCAAGTTAGCACCTAGTAGTTTTCAGCAAATTTCAACACTACACTCGATTGAGCTGAATGCATTAATTTGTATTCTAA
Organism: Hemitrygon akajei; assembly: GCF_048418815.1. Classification (NCBI taxonomy): domain Eukaryota; kingdom Metazoa; phylum Chordata; class Chondrichthyes; order Myliobatiformes; family Dasyatidae; genus Hemitrygon; species Hemitrygon akajei. The sequence continues at coordinate 330,595 of NC_133152.1, read as the reverse complement.
GCATTTTGGTTAAGGATGTGTACATAACTACTCAGCATCAGCTGGAACTGTATAAATATTGCATGTCTTCTACATAAAGCAATGGAATTCTCAAAGGCAAGCTGAATTCAGGAACCTACCTCACAACATTTAGAATGGAACAGCCAATATCTTTGATTAGTTCTGTATGGTAAGTAAAATAATAAGGTTTACATCAAGTTAGCACATACTAGTTTTCAGCAAAATTCAGCTCTACACACTATTGAGCTGAATGCATTACCTTCCATTCAATGCATTTTGAGTTGAACATCTGTGCATCATTACTCAGAGTGAGCTGGAACTGTATAGATATTGCATGTCTTCTACTCAGAACCATAGAATACTCAAATGCAAGCTGAATTCAGAAACCTACCTCATAATATTCAGACTGGAACAGCCATTATCTTTGTTTAGTTCTGTAAACGCTAATGTTCCATTGCGTACAAAAGTTGAGTTACTGAGCGTAACTCCTGGAAAATTGGTAGCACACTGATAAAATTGGTTGCATACTACTCTAAATCATATGGCAAGTAAAAGGACATGGTTTACATCATTAGCACATACTAGTTTTCAGCAAAATTCAGCTCTACACACTATTGAGCTGAATGCATTACTTTGTACCTTATGCATTTTGGTTAAGAATGTGTACATAACTAAGGATTAGATAGAACTGTATAGATATTGCATGTACACTACAAAAGCAATGGAATACTCAAAGGTAAGCTGAATTCAGAAAACTACCTCATAATATTCAGACAGGAACTGCCAATTTCTTTGTTTAGTTCTGTAAACGCTAATGTTGCATTGCGTACAAAAGTTGAGTTACTGAAAGTAACTCCTGGAATATTGGTGGCACACTGATAAAATTGGTTGTATAAATCATATAGCAAGTAAAAGATCATGGTTTACATCATTAGCACATAAGAGTTTTCAGCAAAATTCAAATCTACACTACTGAGTTGATGCATTACTTTCTATTCTATGCATTTTGGTTAAGGATGTGTACATAACTACTCAGGATCAGCTGGAACGGTATAGATATTGCATGTCTTCTACTCAGAACCATGGAATACTCAAATGCAAGCTGAATTCAAAACCTACCGCATAACATTTAGAATGGAACAACCAACATCTTGGTTTAGTTCTGTAAATGCTAATATTCCATTGAATTGAAAAGGTGAGTTACTGAACGTAACTCCTCGAATATTGATAGCAAACTGATAAAATTGGTTGCATACTACTCTAAATCATATGGTAAGTAAAATAATAAGGATTACATCAAGTTAGCACCTAGTAGTTTTCAGCAAATTTCAACACTACACTCGATTGAGCTGAATGCATTAATTTGTATTCTAAGCATTTTGGTTAAGGATGTGTACATAACTACTCAGCATCAGCTGGAACTGTATAAATATTGCATGTCTTCTACATAAAGCAATGGAATTCTCAAAGGCAAGCTGAATTCAGGAACCTACCTCACAACATTTAGAATGGAACAGCCAATATCTTTGATTAGTTCTGTATGGTAAGTAAAATAATAAGGTTTACATCAAGTTAGCACATACTAGTTTTCAGCAAAATTCAGCTCTACACACTATTGAGCTGAATGCATTACCTTCCATTCAATGCATTTTGAGTTGAACATCTGTGCATCATTACTCAGAGTGAGCTGGAACTGTACAGATATTGCATGTCTTCTACTCAGAACCATAGAATACTCAAATGCAAGCTGAATTCAGAAACCTACCTCATAATATTCAGACTGGAACAGCCAATATCTTTGTTTAGTTCTGTAAACGCTAATGTTCCATTGCGTACAAAAGCTGAGTTACTGAAACTAACTCCTGGAAAATTGGTAGCACACTGATAAAATTGGTTGTATACTACTCTAAATCATATAGCAAGTAAAGGAACATGGTTTACATCATTAGCACATAAGGGTTTTCAGCAAAATTCAAATCTACACTACGTACAGATGCATTACTTTCTATTCTATGCATTTTGGTTAAGGATATGTAGATAACTACTCAGGATCAGCTGGAACGGTATAGATATTGCATGTCTTCTACTCAGAGCCATGGAATACTGAAATGCAAGCTGAATTTAGGACCCTACGGCATAACAGTTAGAATGGAACAACTAACATCTTGGTTGAATTCTGTAAATGCTAATATTCCAAAAGGTGAGTTACTGAACGTAACTTCTGGAAAATTGGTAGCACACTGATAAAATTGGTTGCATACTAGTCTAAATCATATGGCAAGTAAAATAACATGGTTTCCATCAAGTTAGCACAGTTTTTAACTACACGATTGAACTAAATGCATTACTTTGTATTCTATGCATTTTGGTTAAGGATGTGTACATAAGTACTCAGGATCAGCTGGAACTGTATAAATATTGCATGCCTTCTACATAAAGCAATGGAATTCTCAAAGGCATGCTGAATTCAGGAACCTACCTCACAACATTTAGAGTGGAACAGCCAATATCTTTGTTTAGTTCCGTAAACGCTAATGTTCCAATGCGTACAAAAGGTGAGTTACTGAAATTAACATGGAAAATTGGTAACACACTGATAAAATTGTTTGCATACAACTCTAAATCATATGTCAAGTAAAATAACATGGATTACATCAAGAGCACAGTTTTCAGCAATTTTCAACTACACGATTGAGCGAAATGCATTATTTTGTATTCTATGCATTTTGGTTAAGGATGTGTACATAACTACTCAGGATCAGCTGGAACTGTATAAATATTGCATGTCTTCTACATAAAGCAATGGAATTCTCAAAGGCATGCTGAATTCAGGAACCTACCTCACAACATTTAGAGTGGAACAGCCAATATCTTTGTTTAGTTCCGTAAACGCTAATGTTCCAATGCGTACAAAAGGTGAGTTACTGAAATTAACATGGAAAATTGGTAACACACTGATAAAATTGTTTGCATACAACTCTAAATCATATGTCAAGTAAAATAACATGGATTACATCAAGAGCACAGTTTTCAGCAATTTTCAACTACACGATTGAGCGAAATGCATTATTTTGTATTCTATGCATTTTGGTTAAGGATGTGTACATAACTACTCAGGATCAGCTGGAACGGTATAGATATTGCATGTCTTCTACTCAGAACCATGGAATACTCAAATGCAAGCTGAATTCAAAACCTACCGCATAACCAACATCTTGGTTTAGTTCTGTAAATGCTAATATTCCATTGAATTGAAAAGGTGAGTTACTGAACGTAACTCCTCGAATATTGATAGCAAACTGATAAAATTGGTTGCATACTACTCTAAATCATATGGTAAGTAAAATAATAAGGATTACATCAAGTTAGCACCTAGTAGTTTTCAGCAAATTTCAACACTACACTCGATTGAGCTGAATGCATTAATTTGTATTCTAAGCATTTTGGTTAAGGATGTGTACATAACTACTCAGCATCAGCTGGAACTGTATAAATATTGCATGTCTTCTACATAAAGCAATGGAATTCTCAAAGGCAAGCTGAATTCAGGAACCTACCTCACAACATTTAGAATGGAACAGCCAATATCTTTGATTAGTTCTGTATGGTAAGTAAAATAATAAGGTTTACATCAAGTTAGCACATACTAGTTTTCAGCAAAATTCAGCTCTACACACTATTGAGCTGAATGCATTACCTTCCATTCAATGCATTTTGAGTTGAACATCTGTGCATCATTACTCAGAGTGAGCTGGAACTGTATAGATATTGCATGTCTTCTACTCAGAACCATAGAATACTCAAATGCAAGCTGAATTCAGAAACCTACCTCATAATATTCAGACTGGAACAGCCATTATCTTTGTTTAGTTCTGTAAACGCTAATGTTCCATTGCGTACAAAAGTTGAGTTACTGAGCGTAACTCCTGGAAAATTGGTAGCACACTGATAAAATTGGTTGCATACTACTCTAAATCATATGGCAAGTAAAAGAACATGGTTTACATCATTAGCACATACTAGTTTTCAGCAAAATTCAGCTCTACACACTATTGAGCTGAATGCATTACTTTGTACTCTATGCATTTTGGTTAAGAATGTGTACATAACTAAGGATTAGATAGAACTGTATAGATATTGCATGTACACTACAAAAGCAATGGAATACTCAAAGGTAAGCTGAATTCAGAAAACTACCTCATAATATTCAGACAGGAACTGCCAATTTCTTTGTTTAGTTCTGTAAACGCTAATGTTGCATTGCGTACAAAAGTTGAGTTACTGAAAGTAACTACTGGAATATTGGTGGCACACTGATAAAATTGGTTGTATAAATCATATAGCAAGTAAAAGATCATGGTTTACATCATTAGCACATAAGAGTTTTCAGCAAAATTCAAATCTACACTACTGAGTTGATGCATTACTTTCTATTCTATGCATTTTGGTTAAGGATGTGTACATAACTACTCAGGATCAGCTGGAACGGTATAGATATTGCATGTCTTCTACTCAGAACCATGGAATACTCAAATGCAAGCTGAATTCAAAACCTACCGCATAACATTTAGAATGGAACAACCAACATCTTGGTTTAGTTCTGTAAATGCTAATATTCCATTGAATTGAAAAGGTGAGTTACTGAACGTAACTCCTCGAATATTGATAGCAAACTGATAAAATTGGTTGCATACTACTCTAAATCATATGGTAAGTAAAATAATAAGGATTACATCAAGTTAGCACCTAGTAGTTTTCAGCAAATTTCAACACTACACTCGATTGAGCTGAATGCATTAATTTGTATTCTAAGCATTTTGGTTAAGGATGTGTACATAACTACTCAGCATCAGCTGGAACTGTATAAATATTGCATGTCTTCTACATAAAGCAATGGAATTCTCAAAGGCAAGCTGAATTCAGGAACCTACCTCACAACATTTAGAATGGAACAGCCAATATCTTTGATTAGTTCTGTATGGTAAGTAAAATAATAAGGTTTACATCAAGTTAGCACATACTAGTTTTCAGCAAAATTCAGCTCTACACACTATTGAGCTGAATGCATTACCTTCCATTCAATGCATTTTGAGTTGAACATCTGTGCATCATTACTCAGAGTGAGCTGGAACTGTATAGATATTGCATGTCTTCTACTCAGAACCATAGAATACTCAAATGCAAGCTGAATTCAGAAACCTACCTCATAATATTCAGACTGGAACAGCCAATATCTTTGTTTAGTTCTGTAAACGCTAATGTTCCATTGCGTACAAAAGCTGAGTTACTGAAACTAACTCCTGGAAAATTGGTAGCACACTGATAAAATTGGTTGTATACTACTCTAAATCATATAGCAAGTAAAGGAACATGGTTTACATCATTAGCACATAAGGGTTTTCAGCAAAATTCAAATCTACACTACGTACAGATGCATTACTTTCTATTCTATGCATTTTGGTTAAGGATATGTAGATAACTACTCAGGATCAGCTGGAACGGTATAGATATTGCATGTCTTCTACTCAGAGCCATGGAATACTGAAATGCAAGCTGAATTTAGGACCCTACGGCATAACAGTTAGAATGGAACAACTAACATCTTGGTTGAATTCTGTAAATGCTAATATTCCAAAAGGTGAGTTACTGAACGTAACTTCTGGAAAATTGGTAGCACACTGATAAAATTGGTTGCATACTAGTCTAAATCATATGGCAAGTAAAATAACATGGTTTCCATCAAGTTAGCACAGTTTTTAACTACACGATTGAACTAAATGCATTACTTTGTATTCTATGCATTTTGGTTAAGGATGTGTACATAAGTACTCAGGATCAGCTGGAACTGTATAAATATTGCATGCCTTCTACATAAAGCAATGGAATTCTCAAAGGCATGCTGAATTCAGTAACCTACCTCACAACATTTAGAGTGGAACAGCCAATATCTTTGTTTAGTTCCGTAAACGCTAATGTTCCAATGCGTACAAAAGGTGAGTTACTGAAATTAACATGGAAAATTGGTAACACACTGATAAAATTGTTTGCATACAACTCTAAATCATATGTCAAGTAAAATAACATGGATTACATCAAGAGCACAGTTTTCAGCAATTTTCAACTACACGATTGAGCGAAATGCATTATTTTGTATTCTATGCATTTTGGTTAAGGATGTGTACATAACTACTCAGGATCAGCTGGAACTGTATAAATATTGCATGTCTTCTACATAAAGCAATGGAATTCTCAAAGGCATGCTGAATTCAGGAACCTACCTCACAACATTTAGAGTGGAACAGCCAATATCTTTGTTTAGTTCCGTAAACGCTAATGTTCCAATGCGTACAAAAGGTGAGTTACTGAAATTAACATGGAAAATTGGTAACACACTGATAAAATTGTTTGCATACAACTCTAAATCATATGTCAAGTAAAATAACATGGATTACATCAAGAGCACAGTTTTCAGCAATTTTCAACTACACGATTGAGCGAAATGCATTATTTTGTATTCTATGCATTTTGGTTAAGGATGTGTACATAACTACTCAGGATCAGCTGGAACGGTATAGATATTGCATGTCTTCTACTCAGAACCATGGAATACTCAAATGCAAGCTGAATTCAAAACCTACCGCATAACCAACATCTTGGTTTAGTTCTGTAAATGCTAATATTCCATTGAATTGAAAAGGTGAGTTACTGAACGTAACTCCTCGAATATTGATAGCAAACTGATAAAATTGGTTGCATACTACTCTAAATCATATGGTAAGTAAAATAATAAGGATTACATCAAGTTAGCACCTAGTAGTTTTCAGCAAATTTCAACACTACACTCGATTGAGCTGAATGCATTAATTTGTATTCTAAGCATTTTGGTTAAGGATGTGTACATAACTACTCAGCATCAGCTGGAACTGTATAAATATTGCATGTCTTCTACATAAAGCAATGGAATTCTCAAAGGCAAGCTGAATTCAGGAACCTACCTCACAACATTTAGAATGGAACAGCCAATATCTTTGATTAGTTCTGTATGGTAAGTAAAATAATAAGGTTTACATCAAGTTAGCACATACTAGTTTTCAGCAAAATTCAGCTCTACACACTATTGAGCTGAATGCATTACCTTCCATTCAATGCATTTTGAGTTGAACATCTGTGCATCATTACTCAGAGTGAGCTGGAACTGTATAGATATTGCATGTCTTCTACTCAGAACCATAGAATACTCAAATGCAAGCTGAATTCAGAAACCTACCTCATAATATTCAGACTGGAACAGCCATTATCTTTGTTTAGTTCTGTAAACGCTAATGTTCCATTGCGTACAAAAGTTGAGTTACTGAGCGTAACTCCTGGAAAATTGGTAGCACACTGATAAAATTGGTTGCATACTACTCTAAATCATATGGCAAGTAAAAGAACATGGTTTACATCATTAGCACATACTAGTTTTCAGCAAAATTCAGCTCTACACACTATTGAGCTGAATGCATTACTTTGTACTCTATGCATTTTGGTTAAGAATGTGTACATAACTAAGGATTAGATAGAACTGTATAGATATTGCATGTACACTACAAAAGCAATGGAATACTCAAAGGTAAGCTGAATTCAGAAAACTACCTCATAATATTCAGACAGGAACTGCCAATTTCTTTGTTTAGTTCTGTAAACGCTAATGTTGCATTGCGTACAAAAGTTGAGTTACTGAAAGTAACTACTGGAATATTGGTGGCACACTGATAAAATTGGTTGTATAAATCATATAGCAAGTAAAAGATCATGGTTTACATCATTAGCACATAAGAGTTTTCAGCAAAATTCAAATCTACACTACTGAGTTGATGCATTACTTTCTATTCTATGCATTTTGGTTAAGGATGTGTACATAACTACTCAGGATCAGCTGGAACGGTATAGATATTGCATGTCTTCTACTCAGAACCATGGAATACTCAAATGCAAGCTGAATTCAAAACCTACCGCATAACCAACATCTTGGTTTAGTTCTGTAAATGCTAATATTCCATTGAATTGAAAAGGTGAGTTACTGAACGTAACTCCTCGAATATTGATAGCAAACTGATAAAATTGGTTGCATACTACTCTAAATCATATGGTAAGTAAAATAATAAGGATTACATCAAGTTAGCACCTAGTAGTTTTCAGCAAATTTCAACACTACACTCGATTGAGCTGAATGCATTAATTTGTATTCTAAGCATTTTGGTTAAGGATGTGTACATAACTACTCAGCATCAGCTGGAACTGTATAAATATTGCATGTCTTCTACATAAAGCAATGGAATTCTCAAAGGCAAGCTGAATTCAGGAACCTACCTCACAACATTTAGAATGGAACAGCCAATATCTTTGATTAGTTCTGTATGGTAAGTAAAATAATAAGGTTTACATCAAGTTAGCACATACTAGTTTTCAGCAAAATTCAGCTCTACACACTATTGAGCTGAATGCATTACCTTCCATTCAATGCATTTTGAGTTGAACATCTGTGCATCATTACTCAGAGTGAGCTGGAACTGTATAGATATTGCATGTCTTCTACTCAGAACCATAGAATACTCAAATGCAAGCTGAATTCAGAAACCTACCTCATAATATTCAGACTGGAACAGCCAATATCTTTGTTTAGTTCTGTAAACGCTAATGTTCCATTGCGTACAAAAGCTGAGTTACTGAAACTAACTCCTGGAAAATTGGTAGCACACTGATAAAATTGGTTGTATACTACTCTAAATCATATAGCAAGTAAAGGAACATGGTTTACATCATTAGCACATAAGGGTTTTCAGCAAAATTCAAATCTACACTACGTACAGATGCATTACTTTCTATTCTATGCATTTTGGTTAAGGATATGTAGATAACTACTCAGGATCAGCTGGAACGGTATAGATATTGCATGTCTTCTACTCAGAGCCATGGAATACTGAAATGCAAGCTGAATTTAGGACCCTACGGCATAACAGTTAGAATGGAACAACTAACATCTTGGTTGAATTCTGTAAATGCTAATATTCCAAAAGGTGAGTTACTGAACGTAACTTCTGGAAAATTGGTAGCACACTGATAAAATTGGTTGCATACTAGTCTAAATCATATGGCAAGTAAAATAACATGGTTTCCATCAAGTTAGCACAGTTTTTAACTACACGATTGAACTAAATGCATTACTTTGTATTCTATGCATTTTGGTTAAGGATGTGTACATAAGTACTCAGGATCAGCTGGAACTGTATAAATATTGCATGCCTTCTACATAAAGCAATGGAATTCTCAAAGGCATGCTGAATTCAGGAACCTACCTCACAACATTTAGAGTGGAACAGCCAATATCTTTGTTTAGTTCCGTAAACGCTAATGTTCCAATGCGTACAAAAGGTGAGTTACTGAAATTAACATGGAAAATTGGTAACACACTGATAAAATTGTTTGCATACAACTCTAAATCATATGTCAAGTAAAATAACATGGATTACATCAAGAGCACAGTTTTCAGCAATTTTCAACTACACGATTGAGCGAAATGCATTATTTTGTATTCTATGCATTTTGGTTAAGGATGTGTACATAAGTACTCAGGATCAGCTGGAACTGTATAAATATTGCATGTCTTCTACATAAAGCAATGGAATTCTCAAAGGCATGCTGAATTCAGGAACCTACCTCACAACATTTAGAGTGGAACAGCCAATATCTTTGTTTAGTTCCGTAAACGCTAATGTTCCAATGCGTACAAAAGGTGAGTTACTGAAATTAACATGGAAAATTGGTAACACACTGATAAAATTGTTTGCATACAACTCTAAATCATATGTCAAGTAAAATAACATGGATTACATCAAGAGCACAGTTTTCAGCAATTTTCAACTACACGATTGAGCGAAATGCATTATTTTGTATTCTATGCATTTTGGTTAAGGATGTGTACATAACTACTCAGGATCAGCTGGAACGGTATAGATATTGCATGTCTTCTACTCAGAACCATGGAATACTCAAATGCAAGCTGAATTCAAAACCTACCGCATAACCAACATCTTGGTTTAGTTCTGTAAATGCTAGTATTCCATTGAATTGAAAAGGTGAGTTACTGAACGTAACTCCTCGAATATTGATAGCAAACTGATAAAATTGGTTGCATACTACTCTAAATCATATGGTAAGTAAAATAATAAGGATTACATCAAGTTAGCACCTAGTAGTTTTCAGCAAATTTCAACACTACACTCGATTGAGCTGAATGCATTAATTTGTATTCTAAGCATTTTGGTTAAGGATGTGTACATAACTACTCAGCATCAGCTGGAACTGTATAAATATTGCATGTCTTCTACATAAAGCAATGGAATTCTCAAAGGCAAGCTGAATTCAGGAACCTACCTCACAACATTTAGAATGGAACAGCCAATATCTTTGATTAGTTCTGTATGGTAAGTAAAATAATAAGGTTTACATCAAGTTAGCACATACTAGTTTTCAGCAAAATTCAGCTCTACACACTATTGAGCTGAATGCATTACCTTCCATTCAATGCATTTTGAGTTGAACATCTGTGCATCATTACTCAGAGTGAGCTGGAACTGTATAGATATTGCATGTCTTCTACTCAGAACCATAGAATACTCAAATGCAAGCTGAATTCAGAAACCTACCTCATAATATTCAGACTGGAACAGCCATTATCTTTGTTTAGTTCTGTAAACGCTAATGTTCCATTGCGTACAAAAGTTGAGTTACTGAGCGTAACTCCTGGAAAATTGGTAGCACACTGATAAAATTGGTTGCATACTACTCTAAATCATATGGCAAGTAAAAGAACATGGTTTACATCATTAGCACATACTAGTTTTCAGCAAAATTCAGCTCTACACACTATTGAGCTGAATGCATTACTTTGTACTCTATGCATTTTGGTTAAGAATGTGTACATAACTAAGGATTAGATAGAACTGTATAGATATTGCATGTACACTACAAAAGCAATGGAATACTCAAAGGTAAGCTGAATTCAGAAAACTACCTCATAATATTCAGACAGGAACTGCCAATTTCTTTGTTTAGTTCTGTAAACGCTAATGTTGCATTGCGTACAAAAGTTGAGTTACTGAAAGTAACTACTGGAATATTGGTGGCACACTGATAAAATTGGTTGTATAAATCATATAGCAAGTAAAAGATCATGGTTTACATCATTAGCACATAAGAGTTTTCAGCAAAATTCAAATCTACACTACTGAGTTGATGCATTACTTTCTATTCTATGCATTTTGGTTAAGGATGTGTACATAACTACTCAGGATCAGCTGGAACGGTATAGATATTGCATGTCTTCTACTCAGAACCATGGAATACTCAAATGCAAGCTGAATTCAAAACCTACCGCATAACATTTAGAATGGAACAACCAACATCTTGGTTTAGTTCTGTAAATGCTAATATTCCATTGAATTGAAAAGGTGAGTTACTGAACGTAACTCCTCGAATATTGATAGCAAACTGATAAAATTGGTTGCATACTACTCTAAATCATATGGTAAGTAAAATAATAAGGATTACATCAAGTTAGCACCTAGTAGTTTTCAGCAAATTTCAACACTACACTCGATTGAGCTGAATGCATTAATTTGTATTCTAAGCATTTTGGTTAAGGATGTGTACATAACTACTCAGCATCAGCTGGAACTGTATAAATATTGCATGTCTTCTACATAAAGCAATGGAATTCTCAAAGGCAAGCTGAATTCAGGAACCTACCTCACAACATTTAGAATGGAACAGCCAATATCTTTGATTAGTTCTGTATGGTAAGTAAAATAATAAGGTTTACATCAAGTTAGCACATACTAGTTTTCAGCAAAATTCAGCTCTACACACTATTGAGCTGAATGCATTACCTTCCATTCAATGCATTTTGAGTTGAACATCTGTGCATCATTACTCAGAGTGAGCTGGAACTGTATAGATATTGCATGTCTTCTACTCAGAACCATAGAATACTCAAATGCAAGCTGAATTCAGAAACCTACCTCATAATATTCAGACTGGAACAGCCAATATCTTTGTTTAGTTCTGTAAACGCTAATGTTCCATTGCGTACAAAAGCTGAGTTACTGAAACTAACTCCTGGAAAATTGGTAGCACACTGATAAAATTGGTTGTATACTACTCTAAATCATATAGCAAGTAAAGGAACATGGTTTACATCATTAGCACATAAGGGTTTTCAGCAAAATTCAAATCTACACTACGTACAGATGCATTACTTTCTATTCTATGCATTTTGGTTAAGGATATGTAGATAACTACTCAGGATCAGCTGGAACGGTATAGATATTGCATGTCTTCTACTCAGAGCCATGGAATACTGAAATGCAAGCTGAATTTAGGACCCTACGGCATAACAGTTAGAATGGAACAACTAACATCTTGGTTGAATTCTGTAAATGCTAATATTCCAAAAGGTGAGTTACTGAACGTAACTTCTGGAAAATTGGTAGCACACTGATAAAATTGGTTGCATACTAGTCTAAATCATATGGCAAGTAAAATAACATGGTTTCCATCAAGTTAGCACAGTTTTTAACTACACGATTGAACTAAATGCATTACTTTGTATTCTATGCATTTTGGTTAAGGATGTGTACATAAGTACTCAGGATCAGCTGGAACTGTATAAATATTGCATGCCTTCTACATAAAGCAATGGAATTCTCAAAGGCATGCTGAATTCAGTAACCTACCTCACAACATTTAGAGTGGAACAGCCAATATCTTTGTTTAGTTCCGTAAACGCTAATGTTCCAATGCGTACAAAAGGTGAGTTACTGAAATTAACATGGAAAATTGGTAACACACTGATAAAATTGTTTGCATACAACTCTAAATCATATGTCAAGTAAAATAACATGGATTACATCAAGAGCACAGTTTTCAGCAATTTTCAACTACACGATTGAGCGAAATGCATTATTTTGTATTCTATGCATTTTGGTTAAGGATGTGTACATAACTACTCAGGATCAGCTGGAACTGTATAAATATTGCATGTCTTCTACATAAAGCAATGGAATTCTCAAAGGCATGCTGAATTCAGGAACCTACCTCACAACATTTAGAGTGGAACAGCCAATATCTTTGTTTAGTTCCGTAAACGCTAATGTTCCAATGCGTACAAAAGGTGAGTTACTGAAATTAACATGGAAAATTGGTAACACACTGATAAAATTGTTTGCATACAACTCTAAATCATATGTCAAGTAAAATAACATGGATTACATCAAGAGCACAGTTTTCAGCAATTTTCAACTACACGATTGAGCGAAATGCATTATTTTGTATTCTATGCATTTTGGTTAAGGATGTGTACATAACTACTCAGGATCAGCTGGAACGGTATAGATATTGCATGTCTTCTACTCAGAACCATGGAATACTCAAATGCAAGCTGAATTCAAAACCTACCGCATAACCAACATCTTGGTTTAGTTCTGTAAATGCTAATATTCCATTGAATTGAAAAGGTGAGTTACTGAACGTAACTCCTCGAATATTGATAGCAAACTGATAAAATTGGTTGCATACTACTCTAAATCATATGGTAAGTAAAATAATAAGGATTACATCAAGTTAGCACCTAGTAGTTTTCAGCAAATTTCAACACTACACTCGATTGAGCTGAATGCATTAATTTGTATTCTAAGCATTTTGGTTAAGGATGTGTACATAACTACTCAGCATCAGCTGGAACTGTATAAATATTGCATGTCTTCTACATAAAGCAATGGAATTCTCAAAGGCAAGCTGAATTCAGGAACCTACCTCACAACATTTAGAATGGAACAGCCAATATCTTTGATTAGTTCTGTATGGTAAGTAAAATAATAAGGTTTACATCAAGTTAGCACATACTAGTTTTCAGCAAAATTCAGCTCTACACACTATTGAGCTGAATGCATTACCTTCCATTCAATGCATTTTGAGTTGAACATCTGTGCATCATTACTCAGAGTGAGCTGGAACTGTATAGATATTGCATGTCTTCTACTCAGAACCATAGAATACTCAAATGCAAGCTGAATTCAGAAACCTACCTCATAATATTCAGACTGGAACAGCCATTATCTTTGTTTAGTTCTGTAAACGCTAATGTTCCATTGCGTACAAAAGTTGAGTTACTGAGCGTAACTCCTGGAAAATTGGTAGCACACTGATAAAATTGGTTGCATACTACTCTAAATCATATGGCAAGTAAAAGAACATGGTTTACATCATTAGCACATACTAGTTTTCAGCAAAATTCAGCTCTACACACTATTGAGCTGAATGCATTACTTTGTACTCTATGCATTTTGGTTAAGAATGTGTACATAACTAAGGATTAGATAGAACTGTATAGATATTGCATGTACACTACAAAAGCAATGGAATACTCAAAGGTAAGCTGAATTCAGAAAACTACCTCATAATATTCAGACAGGAACTGCCAATTTCTTTGTTTAGTTCTGTAAACGCTAATGTTGCATTGCGTACAAAAGTTGAGTTACTGAAAGTAACTCCTGGAATATTGGTGGCACACTGATAAAATTGGTTGTATAAATCATATAGCAAGTAAAAGATCATGGTTTACATCATTAGCACATAAGAGTTTTCAGCAAAATTCAAATCTACACTACTGAGTTGATGCATTACTTTCTATTCTATGCATTTTGGTTAAGGATGTGTACATAACTACTCAGGATCAGCTGGAACGGTATAGATATTGCATGTCTTCTACTCAGAACCATGGAATACTCAAATGCAAGCTGAATTCAAAACCTACCGCATAACCAACATCTTGGTTTAGTTCTGTAAATGCTAATATTCCATTGAATTGAAAAGGTGAGTTACTGAACGTAACTCCTCGAATATTGATAGCAAACTGATAAAATTGGTTGCATACTACTCTAAATCATATGGTAAGTAAAATAATAAGGATTACATCAAGTTAGCACCTAGTAGTTTTCAGCAAATTTCAACACTACACTCGATTGAGCTGAATGCATTAATTTGTATTCTAAGCATTTTGGTTAAGGATGTGTACATAACTACTCAGCATCAGCTGGAACTGTATAAATATTGCATGTCTTCTACATAAAGCAATGGAATTCTCAAAGGCAAGCTGAATTCAGGAACCTACCTCACAACATTTAGAATGGAACAGCCAATATCTTTGATTAGTTCTGTATGGTAAGTAAAATAATAAGGTTTACATCAAGTTAGCACATACTAGTTTTCAGCAAAATTCAGCTCTACACACTATTGAGCTGAATGCATTACCTTCCATTCAATGCATTTTGAGTTGAACATCTGTGCATCATTACTCAGAGTGAGCTGGAACTGTATAGATATTGCATGTCTTCTACTCAGAACCATAGAATACTCAAATGCAAGCTGAATTCAGAAACCTACCTCATAATATTCAGACTGGAACAGCCAATATCTTTGTTTAGTTCTGTAAACGCTAATGTTCCATTGCGTACAAAAGCTGAGTTACTGAAACTAACTCCTGGAAAATTGGTAGCACACTGATAAAATTGGTTGTATACTACTCTAAATCATATAGCAAGTAAAGGAACATGGTTTACATCATTAGCACATAAGGGTTTTCAGCAAAATTCAAATCTACACTACGTACAGATGCATTACTTTCTATTCTATGCATTTTGGTTAAGGATATGTAGATAACTACTCAGGATCAGCTGGAACGGTATAGATATTGCATGTCTTCTACTCAGAGCCATGGAATACTGAAATGCAAGCTGAATTTAGGACCCTACGGCATAACAGTTAGAATGGAACAACTAACATCTTGGTTGAATTCTGTAAATGCTAATATTCCAAAAGGTGAGTTACTGAACGTAACTTCTGGAAAATTGGTAGCACACTGATAAAATTGGTTGCATACTAGTCTAAATCATATGGCAAGTAAAATAACATGGTTTCCATCAAGTTAGCACAGTTTTTAACTACACGATTGAACTAAATGCATTACTTTGTATTCTATGCATTTTGGTTAAGGATGTGTACATAAGTACTCAGGATCAGCTGGAACTGTATAAATATTGCATGCCTTCTACATAAAGCAATGGAATTCTCAAAGGCATGCTGAATTCAGGAACCTACCTCACAACATTTAGAGTGGAACAGCCAATATCTTTGTTTAGTTCCGTAAACGCTAATGTTCCAATGCGTACAAAAGGTGAGTTACTGAAATTAACATGGAAAATTGGTAACACACTGATAAAATTGTTTGCATACAACTCTAAATCATATGTCAAGTAAAATAACATGGATTACATCAAGAGCACAGTTTTCAGCAATTTTCAACTACACGATTGAGCGAAATGCATTATTTTGTATTCTATGCATTTTGGTTAAGGATGTGTACATAACTACTCAGGATCAGCTGGAACTGTATAAATATTGCATGTCTTCTACATAAAGCAATGGAATTCTCAAAGGCATGCTGAATTCAGGAACCTACCTCACAACATTTAGAGTGGAACAGCCAATATCTTTGTTTAGTTCCGTAAACGCTAATGTTCCAATGCGTACAAAAGGTGAGTTACTGAAATTAACATGGAAAATTGGTAACACACTGATAAAATTGTTTGCATACAACTCTAAATCATATGTCAAGTAAAATAACATGGATTACATCAAGAGCACAGTTTTCAGCAATTTTCAACTACACGATTGAGCGAAATGCATTATTTTGTATTCTATGCATTTTGGTTAAGGATGTGTACATAACTACTCAGGATCAGCTGGAACGGTATAGATATTGCATGTCTTCTACTCAGAACCATGGAATACTCAAATGCAAGCTGAATTCAAAACCTACCGCATAACCAACATCTTGGTTTAGTTCTGTAAATGCTAATATTCCATTGAATTGAAAAGGTGAGTTACTGAACGTAACTCCTCGAATATTGATAGCAAACTGATAAAATTGGTTGCATACTACTCTAAATCATATGGTAAGTAAAATAATAAGGATTACATCAAGTTAGCACCTAGTAGTTTTCAGCAAATTTCAACACTACACTCGATTGAGCTGAATGCATTAATTTGTATTCTAAGCATTTTGGTTAAGGATGTGTACATAACTACTCAGCATCAGCTGGAACTGTATAAATATTGCATGTCTTCTACATAAAGCAATGGAATTCTCAAAGGCAAGCTGAATTCAGGAACCTACCTCACAACATTTAGAATGGAACAGCCAATATCTTTGATTAGTTCTGTATGGTAAGTAAAATAATAAGGTTTACATCAAGTTAGCACATACTAGTTTTCAGCAAAATTCAGCTCTACACACTATTGAGCTGAATGCATTACCTTCCATTCAATGCATTTTGAGTTGAACATCTGTGCATCATTACTCAGAGTGAGCTGGAACTGTATAGATATTGCATGTCCTACTCAGAACCATAGAATACTCAAATGCAAGCTGAATTCAGAAACCTACCTCATAATATTCAGACTGGAACAGCCATTATCTTTGTTTAGTTCTGTAAACGCTAATGTTCCATTGCGTACAAAAGTTGAGTTACTGAGCGTAACTCCTGGAAAATTGGTAGCACACTGATAAAATTGGTTGCATACTACTCTAAATCATATGGCAAGTAAAAGAACATGGTTTACATCATTAGCACATACTAGTTTTCAGCAAAATTCAGCTCTACACACTATTGAGCTGAATGCATTACTTTGTACTCTATGCATTTTGGTTAAGAATGTGTACATAACTAAGGATTAGATAGAACTGTATAGATATTGCATGTACACTACAAAAGCAATGGAATACTCAAAGGTAAGCTGAATTCAGAAAACTACCTCATAATATTCAGACAGGAACTGCCAATTTCTTTGTTTAGTTCTGTAAACGCTAATGTTGCATTGCGTACAAAAGTTGAGTTACTGAAAGTAACTCCTGGAATATTGGTGGCACACTGATAAAATTGGTTGTATAAATCATATAGCAAGTAAAAGATCATGGTTTACATCATTAGCACATAAGAGTTTTCAGCAAAATTCAAATCTACACTACTGAGTTGATGCATTACTTTCTATTCTATGCATTTTGGTTAAGGATGTGTACATAACTACTCAGGATCAGCTGGAACGGTATAGATATTGCATGTCTTCTACTCAGAACCATGGAATACTCAAATGCAAGCTGAATTCAAAACCTACCGCATAACCAACATCTTGGTTTAGTTCTGTAAATGCTAATATTCCATTGAATTGAAAAGGTGAGTTACTGAACGTAACTCCTCGAATATTGATAGCAAACTGATAAAATTGGTTGCATACTACTCTAAATCATATGGTAAGTAAAATAATAAGGATTACATCAAGTTAGCACCTAGTAGTTTTCAGCAAATTTCAACACTACACTCGATTGAGCTGAATGCATTAATTTGTATTCTAAGCATTTTGGTTAAGGATGTGTACATAACTACTCAGCATCAGCTGGAACTGTATAAATATTGCATGTCTTCTACATAAAGCAATGGAATTCTCAAAGGCAAGCTGAATTCAGGAA
The DNA here is from genome assembly GCF_048418815.1 of Hemitrygon akajei. Taxonomy (NCBI): domain Eukaryota; kingdom Metazoa; phylum Chordata; class Chondrichthyes; order Myliobatiformes; family Dasyatidae; genus Hemitrygon; species Hemitrygon akajei. Next base: position 311,970 of record NC_133152.1, on the reverse strand, counting down.
CCTACCTCACAACATTTAGAATGGAACAGCCAATATCTTTGATTAGTTCTGTATGGTAAGTAAAATAATAAGGTTTACATCAAGTTAGCACATACTAGTTTTCAGCAAAATTCAGCTCTACACACTATTGAGCTGAATGCATTACCTTCCATTCAATGCATTTTGAGTTGAACATCTGTGCATCATTACTCAGAGTGAGCTGGAACTGTATAGATATTGCATGTCCTACTCAGAACCATAGAATACTCAAATGCAAGCTGAATTCAGAAACCTACCTCATAATATTCAGACTGGAACAGCCATTATCTTTGTTTAGTTCTGTAAACGCTAATGTTCCATTGCGTACAAAAGTTGAGTTACTGAGCGTAACTCCTGGAAAATTGGTAGCACACTGATAAAATTGGTTGCATACTACTCTAAATCATATGGCAAGTAAAAGAACATGGTTTACATCATTAGCACATACTAGTTTTCAGCAAAATTCAGCTCTACACACTATTGAGCTGAATGCATTACTTTGTACTCTATGCATTTTGGTTAAGAATGTGTACATAACTAAGGATTAGATAGAACTGTATAGATATTGCATGTACACTACAAAAGCAATGGAATACTCAAAGGTAAGCTGAATTCAGAAAACTACCTCATAATATTCAGACAGGAACTGCCAATTTCTTTGTTTAGTTCTGTAAACGCTAATGTTGCATTGCGTACAAAAGTTGAGTTACTGAAAGTAACTCCTGGAATATTGGTGGCACACTGATAAAATTGGTTGTATAAATCATATAGCAAGTAAAAGATCATGGTTTACATCATTAGCACATAAGAGTTTTCAGCAAAATTCAAATCTACACTACTGAGTTGATGCATTACTTTCTATTCTATGCATTTTGGTTAAGGATGTGTACATAACTACTCAGGATCAGCTGGAACGGTATAGATATTGCATGTCTTCTACTCAGAACCATGGAATACTCAAATGCAAGCTGAATTCAAAACCTACCGCATAACATTTAGAATGGAACAACCAACATCTTGGTTTAGTTCTGTAAATGCTAATATTCCATTGAATTGAAAAGGTGAGTTACTGAACGTAACTTCTGGAAAATTGGTAGCACACTGATAAAATTGGTTGCATACTAGTCTAAATCATATGGCAAGTAAAATAACATGGTTTCCATCAAGTTAGCACAGTTTTTAACTACACGATTGAACTAAATGCATTACTTTGTATTCTATGCATTTTGGTTAAGGATGTGTACATAAGTACTCAGGATCAGCTGGAACTGTATAAATATTGCATGCCTTCTACATAAAGCAATGGAATTCTCAAAGGCATGCTGAATTCAGGAACCTACCTCACAACATTTAGAGTGGAACAGCCAATATCTTTGTTTAGTTCCGTAAACGCTAATGTTCCAATGCGTACAAAAGGTGAGTTACTGAAATTAACATGGAAAATTGGTAACACACTGATAACATTGTTTGCATACAACTCTAAATCATATGTCAAGTAAAATAACATGGATTACATCAAGAGCACAGTTTTCAGCAATTTTCAACTACACGATTGAGCGAAATGCATTATTTTGTATTCTATGCATTTTGGTTAAGGATGTGTACATAACTACTCAGGATCAGCTGGAACTGTATAAATATTGCATGTCTTCTACATAAAGCAATGGAATTCTCAAAGGCATGCTGAATTCAGGAACCTACCTCACAACATTTAGAGTGGAACAGCCAATATCTTTGTTTAGTTCCGTAAACGCTAATGTTCCAATGCGTACAAAAGGTGAGTTACTGAAATTAACATGGAAAATTGGTAACACACTGATAAAATTGTTTGCATACAACTCTAAATCATATGTCAAGTAAAATAACATGGATTACATCAAGAGCACAGTTTTCAGCAATTTTCAACTACACGATTGAGCGAAATGCATTATTTTGTATTCTATGCATTTTGGTTAAGGATGTGTACATAACTACTCAGGATCAGCTGGAACGGTATAGATATTGCATGTCTTCTACTCAGAACCATGGAATACTCAAATGCAAGCTGAATTCAAAACCTACCGCATAACCAACATCTTGGTTTAGTTCTGTAAATGCTAATATTCCATTGAATTGAAAAGGTGAGTTACTGAACGTAACTCCTCGAATATTGATAGCAAACTGATAAAATTGGTTGCATACTACTCTAAATCATATGGTAAGTAAAATAATAAGGATTACATCAAGTTAGCACCTAGTAGTTTTCAGCAAATTTCAACACTACACTCGATTGAGCTGAATGCATTAATTTGTATTCTAAGCATTTTGGTTAAGGATGTGTACATAACTACTCAGCATCAGCTGGAACTGTATAAATATTGCATGTCTTCTACATAAAGCAATGGAATTCTCAAAGGCAAGCTGAATTCAGGAACCTACCTCACAACATTTAGAATGGAACAGCCAATATCTTTGATTAGTTCTGTATGGTAAGTAAAATAATAAGGTTTACATCAAGTTAGCACATACTAGTTTTCAGCAAAATTCAGCTCTACACACTATTGAGCTGAATGCATTACCTTCCATTCAATGCATTTTGAGTTGAACATCTGTGCATCATTACTCAGAGTGAGCTGGAACTGTATAGATATTGCATGTCTTCTACTCAGAACCATAGAATACTCAAATGCAAGCTGAATTCAGAAACCTACCTCATAATATTCAGACTGGAACAGCCATTATCTTTGTTTAGTTCTGTAAACGCTAATGTTCCATTGCGTACAAAAGTTGAGTTACTGAGCGTAACTCCTGGAAAATTGGTAGCACACTGATAAAATTGGTTGCATACTACTCTAAATCATATGGCAAGTAAAAGAACATGGTTTACATCATTAGCACATACTAGTTTTCAGCAAAATTCAGCTCTACACACTATTGAGCTGAATGCATTACTTTGTACTCTATGCATTTTGGTTAAGAATGTGTACATAACTAAGGATTAGATAGAACTGTATAGATATTGCATGTACACTACAAAAGCAATGGAATACTCAAAGGTAAGCTGAATTCAGAAAACTACCTCATAATATTCAGACAGGAACTGCCAATTTCTTTGTTTAGTTCTGTAAACGCTAATGTTGCATTGCGTACAAAAGTTGAGTTACTGAAAGTAACTCCTGGAATATTGGTGGCACACTGATAAAATTGGTTGTATAAATCATATAGCAAGTAAAAGATCATGGTTTACATCATTAGCACATAAGAGTTTTCAGCAAAATTCAAATCTACACTACTGAGTTGATGCATTACTTTCTATTCTATGCATTTTGGTTAAGGATGTGTACATAACTACTCAGGATCAGCTGGAACGGTATAGATATTGCATGTCTTCTACTCAGAACCATGGAATACTCAAATGCAAGCTGAATTCAAAACCTACCGCATAACCAACATCTTGGTTTAGTTCTGTAAATGCTAATATTCCATTGAATTGAAAAGGTGAGTTACTGAACGTAACTCCTCGAATATTGATAGCAAACTGATAAAATTGGTTGCATACTACTCTAAATCATATGGTAAGTAAAATAATAAGGATTACATCAAGTTAGCACCTAGTAGTTTTCAGCAAATTTCAACACTACACTCGATTGAGCTGAATGCATTAATTTGTATTCTAAGCATTTTGGTTAAGGATGTGTACATAACTACTCAGCATCAGCTGGAACTGTATAAATATTGCATGTCTTCTACATAAAGCAATGGAATTCTCAAAGGCAAGCTGAATTCAGGAACCTACCTCACAACATTTAGAATGGAACAGCCAATATCTTTGATTAGTTCTGTATGGTAAGTAAAATAATAAGGTTTACATCAAGTTAGCACATACTAGTTTTCAGCAAAATTCAGCTCTACACACTATTGAGCTGAATGCATTACCTTCCATTCAATGCATTTTGAGTTGAACATCTGTGCATCATTACTCAGAGTGAGCTGGAACTGTATAGATATTGCATGTCTTCTACTCAGAACCATAGAATACTCAAATGCAAGCTGAATTCAGAAACCTACCTCATAATATTCAGACTGGAACAGCCAATATCTTTGTTTAGTTCTGTAAACGCTAATGTTCCATTGCGTACAAAAGCTGAGTTACTGAAACTAACTCCTGGAAAATTGGTAGCACACTGATAAAATTGGTTGTATACTACTCTAAATCATATAGCAAGTAAAGGAACATGGTTTACATCATTAGCACATAAGGGTTTTCAGCAAAATTCAAATCTACACTACGTACAGATGCATTACTTTCTATTCTATGCATTTTGGTTAAGGATATGTAGATAACTACTCAGGATCAGCTGGAACGGTATAGATATTGCATGTCTTCTACTCAGAGCCATGTAATACTGAAATGCAAGCTGAATTTAGGACCCTACGGCATAACAGTTAGAATGGAACAACTAACATCTTGGTTGAATTCTGTAAATGCTAATATTCCAAAAGGTGAGTTACTGAACGTAACTTCTGGAAAATTGGTAGCACACTGATAAAATTGGTTGCATACTAGTCTAAATCATATGGCAAGTAAAATAACATGGTTTCCATCAAGTTAGCACAGTTTTTAACTACACGATTGAACTAAATGCATTACTTTGTATTCTATGCATTTTGGTTAAGGATGTGTACATAAGTACTCAGGATCAGCTGGAACTGTATAAATATTGCATGCCTTCTACATAAAGCAATGGAATTCTCAAAGGCATGCTGAATTCAGGAACCTACCTCACAACATTTAGAGTGGAACAGCCAATATCTTTGTTTAGTTCCGTAAACGCTAATGTTCCAATGCGTACAAAAGGTGAGTTACTGAAATTAACATGGAAAATTGGTAACACACTGATAACATTGTTTGCATACAACTCTAAATCATATGTCAAGTAAAATAACATGGATTACATCAAGAGCACAGTTTTCAGCAATTTTCAACTACACGATTGAGCGAAATGCATTATTTTGTATTCTATGCATTTTGGTTAAGGATGTGTACATAACTACTCAGGATCAGCTGGAACTGTATAAATATTGCATGTCTTCTACATAAAGCAATGGAATTCTCAAAGGCATGCTGAATTCAGGAACCTACCTCACAACATTTAGAGTGGAACAGCCAATATCTTTGTTTAGTTCCGTAAACGCTAATGTTCCAATGCGTACAAAAGGTGAGTTACTGAAATTAACATGGAAAATTGGTAACACACTGATAAAATTGTTTGCATACAACTCTAAATCATATGTCAAGTAAAATAACATGGATTACATCAAGAGCACAGTTTTCAGCAATTTTCAACTACACGATTGAGCGAAATGCATTATTTTGTATTCTATGCATTTTGGTTAAGGATGTGTACATAACTACTCAGGATCAGCTGGAACGGTATAGATATTGCATGTCTTCTACTCAGAACCATGGAATACTCAAATGCAAGCTGAATTCAAAACCTACCGCATAACCAACATCTTGGTTTAGTTCTGTAAATGCTAATATTCCATTGAATTGAAAAGGTGAGTTACTGAACGTAACTCCTCGAATATTGATAGCAAACTGATAAAATTGGTTGCATACTACTCTAAATCATATGGTAAGTAAAATAATAAGGATTACATCAAGTTAGCACCTAGTAGTTTTCAGCAAATTTCAACACTACACTCGATTGAGCTGAATGCATTAATTTGTATTCTAAGCATTTTGGTTAAGGATGTGTACATAACTACTCAGCATCAGCTGGAACTGTATAAATATTGCATGTCTTCTACATAAAGCAATGGAATTCTCAAAGGCAAGCTGAATTCAGGAACCTACCTCACAACATTTAGAATGGAACAGCCAATATCTTTGATTAGTTCTGTATGGTAAGTAAAATAATAAGGTTTACATCAAGTTAGCACATACTAGTTTTCAGCAAAATTCAGCTCTACACACTATTGAGCTGAATGCATTACCTTCCATTCAATGCATTTTGAGTTGAACATCTGTGCATCATTACTCAGAGTGAGCTGGAACTGTATAGATATTGCATGTCTTCTACTCAGAACCATAGAATACTCAAATGCAAGCTGAATTCAGAAACCTACCTCATAATATTCAGACTGGAACAGCCATTATCTTTGTTTAGTTCTGTAAACGCTAATGTTCCATTGCGTACAAAAGTTGAGTTACTGAGCGTAACTCCTGGAAAATTGGTAGCACACTGATAAAATTGGTTGCATACTACTCTAAATCATATGGCAAGTAAAAGAACATGGTTTACATCATTAGCACATACTAGTTTTCAGCAAAATTCAGCTCTACACACTATTGAGCTGAATGCATTACTTTGTACTCTATGCATTTTGGTTAAGAATGTGTACATAACTAAGGATTAGATAGAACTGTATAGATATTGCATGTACACTACAAAAGCAATGGAATACTCAAAGGTAAGCTGAATTCAGAAAACTACCTCATAATATTCAGACAGGAACTGCCAATTTCTTTGTTTAGTTCTGTAAACGCTAATGTTGCATTGCGTACAAAAGTTGAGTTACTGAAAGTAACTCCTGGAATATTGGTGGCACACTGATAAAATTGGTTGTATAAATCATATAGCAAGTAAAAGATCATGGTTTACATCATTAGCACATAAGAGTTTTCAGCAAAATTCAAATCTACACTACTGAGTTGATGCATTACTTTCTATTCTATGCATTTTGGTTAAGGATGTGTACATAACTACTCAGGATCAGCTGGAACGGTATAGATATTGCATGTCTTCTACTCAGAACCATGGAATACTCAAATGCAAGCTGAATTCAAAACCTACCGCATAACATTTAGAATGGAACAACCAACATCTTGGTTTAGTTCTGTAAATGCTAATATTCCATTGAATTGAAAAGGTGAGTTACTGAACGTAACTTCTGGAAAATTGGTAGCACACTGATAAAATTGGTTGCATACTAGTCTAAATCATATGGCAAGTAAAATAACATGGTTTCCATCAAGTTAGCACAGTTTTTAACTACACGATTGAACTAAATGCATTACTTTGTATTCTATGCATTTTGGTTAAGGATGTGTACATAAGTACTCAGGATCAGCTGGAACTGTATAAATATTGCATGCCTTCTACATAAAGCAATGGAATTCTCAAAGGCATGCTGAATTCAGGAACCTACCTCACAACATTTAGAGTGGAACAGCCAATATCTTTGTTTAGTTCCGTAAACGCTAATGTTCCAATGCGTACAAAAGGTGAGTTACTGAAATTAACATGGAAAATTGGTAACACACTGATAACATTGTTTGCATACAACTCTAAATCATATGTCAAGTAAAATAACATGGATTACATCAAGAGCACAGTTTTCAGCAATTTTCAACTACACGATTGAGCGAAATGCATTATTTTGTATTCTATGCATTTTGGTTAAGGATGTGTACATAACTACTCAGGATCAGCTGGAACTGTATAAATATTGCATGTCTTCTACATAAAGCAATGGAATTCTCAAAGGCATGCTGAATTCAGGAACCTACCTCACAACATTTAGAGTGGAACAGCCAATATCTTTGTTTAGTTCCGTAAACGCTAATGTTCCAATGCGTACAAAAGGTGAGTTACTGAAATTAACATGGAAAATTGGTAACACACTGATAAAATTGTTTGCATACAACTCTAAATCATATGTCAAGTAAAATAACATGGATTACATCAAGAGCACAGTTTTCAGCAATTTTCAACTACACGATTGAGCGAAATGCATTATTTTGTATTCTATGCATTTTGGTTAAGGATGTGTACATAACTACTCAGGATCAGCTGGAACGGTATAGATATTGCATGTCTTCTACTCAGAACCATGGAATACTCAAATGCAAGCTGAATTCAAAACCTACCGCATAACATTTAGAATGGAACAACCAACATCTTGGTTTAGTTCTGTAAATGCTAATATTCCATTGAATTGAAAAGGTGAGTTACTGAACGTAACTCCTCGAATATTGATAGCAAACTGATAAAATTGGTTGCATACTACTCTAAATCATATGGTAAGTAAAATAATAAGGATTACATCAAGTTAGCACCTAGTAGTTTTCAGCAAATTTCAACACTACACTCGATTGAGCTGAATGCATTAATTTGTATTCTAAGCATTTTGGTTAAGGATGTGTACATAACTACTCAGCATCAGCTGGAACTGTATAAATATTGCATGTCTTCTACATAAAGCAATGGAATTCTCAAAGGCAAGCTGAATTCAGGAACCTACCTCACAACATTTAGAATGGAACAGCCAATATCTTTGATTAGTTCTGTATGGTAAGTAAAATAATAAGGTTTACATCAAGTTAGCACATACTAGTTTTCAGCAAAATTCAGCTCTACACACTATTGAGCTGAATGCATTACCTTCCATTCAATGCATTTTGAGTTGAACATCTGTGCATCATTACTCAGAGTGAGCTGGAACTGTATAGATATTGCATGTCTTCTACTCAGAACCATAGAATACTCAAATGCAAGCTGAATTCAGAAACCTACCTCATAATATTCAGACTGGAACAGCCATTATCTTTGTTTAGTTCTGTAAACGCTAATGTTCCATTGCGTACAAAAGTTGAGTTACTGAGCGTAACTCCTGGAAAATTGGTAGCACACTGATAAAATTGGTTGCATACTACTCTAAATCATATGGCAAGTAAAAGAACATGGTTTACATCATTAGCACATACTAGTTTTCAGCAAAATTCAGCTCTACACACTATTGAGCTGAATGCATTACTTTGTACTCTATGCATTTTGGTTAAGAATGTGTACATAACTAAGGATTAGATAGAACTGTATAGATATTGCATGTACACTACAAAAGCAATGGAATACTCAAAGGTAAGCTGAATTCAGAAAACTACCTCATAATATTCAGACAGGAACTGCCAATTTCTTTGTTTAGTTCTGTAAACGCTAATGTTGCATTGCGTACAAAAGTTGAGTTACTGAAAGTAACTCCTGGAATATTGGTGGCACACTGATAAAATTGGTTGTATAAATCATATAGCAAGTAAAAGATCATGGTTTACATCATTAGCACATAAGAGTTTTCAGCAAAATTCAAATCTACACTACTGAGTTGATGCATTACTTTCTATTCTATGCATTTTGGTTAAGGATGTGTACATAACTACTCAGGATCAGCTGGAACGGTATAGATATTGCATGTCTTCTACTCAGAACCATGGAATACTCAAATGCAAGCTGAATTCAAAACCTACCGCATAACATTTAGAATGGAACAACCAACATCTTGGTTTAGTTCTGTAAATGCTAATATTCCATTGAATTGAAAAGGTGAGTTACTGAACGTAACTCCTCGAATATTGATAGCAAACTGATAAAATTGGTTGCATACTACTCTAAATCATATGGTAAGTAAAATAATAAGGATTACATCAAGTTAGCACCTAGTAGTTTTCAGCAAATTTCAACACTACACTCGATTGAGCTGAATGCATTAATTTGTATTCTAAGCATTTTGGTTAAGGATGTGTACATAACTACTCAGCATCAGCTGGAACTGTATAAATATTGCATGTCTTCTACATAAAGCAATGGAATTCTCAAAGGCAAGCTGAATTCAGGAACCTACCTCACAACATTTAGAATGGAACAGCCAATATCTTTGATTAGTTCTGTATGGTAAGTAAAATAATAAGGTTTACATCAAGTTAGCACATACTAGTTTTCAGCAAAATTCAGCTCTACACACTATTGAGCTGAATGCATTACCTTCCATTCAATGCATTTTGAGTTGAACATCTGTGCATCATTACTCAGAGTGAGCTGGAACTGTATAGATATTGCATGTCTTCTACTCAGAACCATAGAATACTCAAATGCAAGCTGAATTCAGAAACCTACCTCATAATATTCAGACTGGAACAGCCAATATCTTTGTTTAGTTCTGTAAACGCTAATGTTCCATTGCGTACAAAAGCTGAGTTACTGAAACTAACTCCTGGAAAATTGGTAGCACACTGATAAAATTGGTTGTATACTACTCTAAATCATATAGCAAGTAAAGGAACATGGTTTACATCATTAGCACATAAGGGTTTTCAGCAAAATTCAAATCTACACTACGTACAGATGCATTACTTTCTATTCTATGCATTTTGGTTAAGGATATGTAGATAACTACTCAGGATCAGCTGGAACGGTATAGATATTGCATGTCTTCTACTCAGAGCCATGGAATACTGAAATGCAAGCTGAATTTAGGACCCTACGGCATAACAGTTAGAATGGAACAACTAACATCTTGGTTGAATTCTGTAAATGCTAATATTCCAAAAGGTGAGTTACTGAACGTAACTTCTGGAAAATTGGTAGCACACTGATAAAATTGGTTGCATACTAGTCTAAATCATATGGCAAGTAAAATAACATGGTTTCCATCAAGTTAGCACAGTTTTTAACTACACGATTGAACTAAATGCATTACTTTGTATTCTATGCATTTTGGTTAAGGATGTGTACATAAGTACTCAGGATCAGCTGGAACTGTATAAATATTGCATGCCTTCTACATAAAGCAATGGAATTCTCAAAGGCATGCTGAATTCAGGAACCTACCTCACAACATTTAGAGTGGAACAGCCAATATCTTTGTTTAGTTCCGTAAACGCTAATGTTCCAATGCGTACAAAAGGTGAGTTACTGAAATTAACATGGAAAATTGGTAACACACTGATAAAATTGTTTGCATACAACTCTAAATCATATGTCAAGTAAAATAACATGGATTACATCAAGAGCACAGTTTTCAGCAATTTTCAACTACACGATTGAGCGAAATGCATTATTTTGTATTCTATGCATTTTGGTTAAGGATGTGTACATAAGTACTCAGGATCAGCTGGAACTGTATAAATATTGCATGTCTTCTACATAAAGCAATGGAATTCTCAAAGGCAAGCTGAATTCAGGAACCTACCTCACAACATTTAGAATGGAACAGCCAATATCTTTGATTAGTTCTGTATGGTAAGTAAAATAATAAGGTTTACATCAAGTTAGCACATACTAGTTTTCAGCAAAATTCAGCTCTACACACTATTGAGCTGAATGCATTACCTTCCATTCAATGCATTTTGAGTTGAACATCTGTGCATCATTACTCAGAGTGAGCTGGAACTGTATAGATATTGCATGTCTTCTACTCAGAACCATAGAATACTCAAATGCAAGCTGAATTCAGAAACCTACCTCATAATATTCAGACTGGAACAGCCATTATCTTTGTTTAGTTCTGTAAACGCTAATGTTCCATTGCGTACAAAAGTTGAGTTACTGAGCGTAACTCCTGGAAAATTGGTGGCACACTGATAAAATTGGTTGTATAAATCATATAGCAAGTAAACGATCATGGTTTACATCATTAGCACATAAGAGTTTTCAACAAAATTCAAATCTACACTACTGAGTTGATGCATTACTTTCTATTCTATGCATTTTGGTTAAGGATGTGTACATAACTACTCAGGATCAGCTGGAACGGTATAGATATTGCATGTCTTCTACTCAGAACCATGGAATACTCAAATGCAAGCTGAATTCAAAACCTACCGCATAACATTTAGAATGGAACAACCAACATCTTGGTTTAGTTCTGTAAATGCTAATATTCCATTGAATTGAAAAGGTGAGTTACTGAACGTAACTCCTCGAATATTGATAGCAAACCGATAAAATTGGTTGCATACTACTCTAAATCATATGGTAAGTAAAATAATAAGGATTACATCAAGTTAGCACCTAGTAGTTTTCAGCAAAATTCAACACTACACTCGATTGAGCTGAATGCATTAATTTGTATTCTAAGCATTTTGGTTAAGGATGTGTACATAACTACTCAGCATCAGCTGGAACTGTATAAATATTGCATGTCTTCTACATAAAGCAATGGAATTCTCAAAGGCAAGCTGAATTCAGGAACCTACCTCACAACATTTAGAATGGAACAGCCAATATCTTTGATTAGTTCTGTATGGTAAGTAAAATAATAAGGTTTACATCAAGTTAGCACATACTAGTTTTCAGCAAAATTCAGCTCTACACACTATTGAGCTGAATGCATTACCTTCCATTCAATGCATTTTGAGTTGAACATCTGTGCATCATTACTCAGAGTGAGCTGGAACTGTATAGATATTGCATGTCTTCTACTCAGAACCATAGAATACTCAAATGCAAGCTGAATTCAGAAACCTACCTCATAATATTCAGACTGGAACAGCCAATATCTTTGTTTAGTTCTGTAAACGCTAATGTTCCATTGCGTACAAAAGCTGAGTTACTGAAACTAACTCCTGGAAAATTGGTAGCACACTGATAAAATTGGTTGTATACTACTCTAAATCATATAGCAAGTAAAAGAACATGGTTTACATCATTAGCACATAAGGGTTTTCAGCAAAATTCAAATCTACACTACGTACAGATGCATTACTTTCTATTCTATGCATTTTGGTTAAGGATATGTAGATAACTACTCAGGATCAGCTGGAACGGTATAGATATTGCATGTCTTCTACTCAGAGCCATGGAATACTGAAATGCAAGCTGAATTTAGGACCCTACGGCATAACAGTTAGAATGGAACAACTAACATCTTGGTTGAATTCTGTAAATGCTAATATTCCAAAAGGTGAGTTACTGAACGTAACTTCTGGAAAATTGGTAGCACACTGATAAAATTGGTTGCATACTAGTCTAAATCATATGGCAAGTAAAATAACATGGTTTCCATCAAGTTAGCACAGTTTTTAACTACACGATTGAACTAAATGCATTACTTTGTATTCTATGCATTTTGGTTAAGGATGTGTACATAAGTACTCAGGATCAGCTGGAACTGTATAAATATTGCATGTCTTCTACATAAAGCAATGGAATTCTCAAAGGCATGCTGAATTCAGGAACCTACCTCACAACATTTAGAGTGGAACAGCCAATATCTTTGTTTAGTTCCGTAAACGCTAATGTTCCAATGCGTACAAAAGGTGAGTTACTGAAATTAACATGGAAAATTGGTAACACACTGATAAAATTGTTTGCATACAACTCTAAATCATATGTCAAGTAAAATAACATGGATTACATCAAGAGCACAGTTTTCAGCAATTTTCAACTACACGATTGAGCGAAATGCATTATTTTGTATTCTATGCATTTTGGTTAAGGATGTGTACATAAGTACTCAGGATCAGCTGGAACTGTATAAATATTGCATGTCTTCTACATAAAGCAATGGAATTCTCAAAGGCAAGCTGAATTCAGGAACCTACCTCACAACATTTAGAATGGAACAGCCAATATCTTTGATTAGTTCTGTATGGTAAGTAAAATAATAAGGTTTACATCAAGTTAGCACATACTAGTTTTCATCAAAATTCAGCTCTACACACTATTGAGCTGAATGCATTACCTTCCATTCAATGCATTTTGAGTTGAACATCTGTGCATCATTACTCAGAGTGAGCTGGAACTGTATAGATATTGCATGTCTTCTACTCAGAACCATAGAATACTCAAATGCAAGCTGAATTCAGAAACCTACCTCATAATATTCAGACTGGAACAGCCATTATCTTTGTTTAGTTCTGTAAACGCTAATGTTCCATTGCGTACAAAAGTTGAGTTACTGAGCGTAACTCCTGGAAAATTGGTAGCACACTGATAACATTGGTTGCATACTACTCTAAATCATATGGCAAGTAAAAGAACATGGTTTACATCATTAGCACATACTGGTTTTCAGCAAAATTCAGCTCTGCACACTATTGAGCTGAATGCATTACTTTGTACTCTATGCATTTTGGTTAAGGATATGTACATAACTACTCAGGATCAGCTGGAACGCTATAGATATTGCATGTCTTCTACTCAGAGCCATGGAATACTGAAATGCAAGCTGAATTCAGGACCCTACGGCATAACAGTTAGAATGGAACAACTAACATCTTGGTTGAATTCTGTAAATGCTAAAATTCCAAAAGGTGAGTTACTGAACGTAACTTCTGGAACATTGGTAGCACACTGATAAAATTGGTTGCATACTAGTCTAAATCATATGGCAAGTAAAATAACATGGTTTCCATCAAGTTAGCACAGTTTTCAACTACACGATTGAGCTAAATGCATTACTTTGTATTCTATGCATTTTGGTTAAGGATGTGTACATAAGTACTCAAGATCAGCTGGAACTGTATAAATATTGCATGTCTTCTACATAAAGCAATGGAATACTCAAAGGTAAGCTGAATTCAGAAAACTACCTCATAATATTCAGACAGGAACTGCCAATTTCTTTGTTTAGTTCTGTAAACGCTAATGTTCCATTGCGTACAAAAGTTGAGTTACTGAAAGTAACTCCTGGAAAATTGGTGGCACACTGATAAAATTGGTTGTATAAATCATATAGCAAGTAAAAGATCATGGTTTACATCATTAGCAGATAAGAGTTTTCAACAAAATTCAAATCTACACTACTGAGTTGATGCATTACTTTCTATTCTATGCATTTTGGTTAAGGATGTGTACATAACTACTCAGGATCAGCTGGAACGGTATAGATATTGCATGTCTTCTACTCAGAACCATGGAATACTCAAATGCAAGCTGAATTCAAAACCTACCGCATAACATTTAGAATGGAACAACCAACATCTTGGTTTAGTTCTGTAAATGCTAATATTCCATTGAATTGAAAAGGTGAGTTACTGAACGTAACTCCTCGAATATTGATAGCAAACCGATAAAATTGGTTGCATACTACTCTAAATCATATGGTAAGTAAAATAATAAGGATTACATCAAGTTAGCACCTAGTAGTTTTCAGCAAAATTCAACACTACACTCGATTGAGCTGAATGCATTAATTTGTATTCTAAGCATTTTGGTTAAGGATGTGTACATAACTACTCAGCATCAGCTGGAACTGTATAAATATTGCATGTCTTCTACATAAAGCAATGGAATTCTCAAAGGCAAGCTGAATTCAGGAACCTACCTCACAACATTTAGAATGGAACAGCCAATATCTTTGATTAGTTCTGTATGGTAAGTAAAATAATAAGGTTTACATCAAGTTAGCACATACTAGTTTTCAGCAAAATTCAGCTCTACACACTATTGAGCTGAATGCATTACCTTCCATTCAATGCATTTTGAGTTGAGCATCTGTGCATCATTACTCAGAGTGAGCTGGAACTGTATAGATATTGCATGTCTTCTACTCAGAACCATAGAATACTCAAATGCAAGCTGAATTCAGAAACCTACCTCATAATATTCAGACTGGAACAGCCATTATCTTTGTTTAGTTCTGTAAACGCTAATGTTCCATTGCGTACAAAAGTTGAGTTACTGAGCGTAACTCCTGGAAAATTGGTAGCACACTGATAAAATTGGTTGCATACTACTCTAAATCATATGGCAAGTAAAAGAACATGGTTTACATCATTAGCACATACTAGTTTTCAGCAAAATTCAGCTCTACACACTATTGAGCTGAATGCATTACTTTGTACTCTATGCATTTTGGTTAAGAATGTGTACATAACTAAGGATTAGATAGAACTGTATAGATATTGCATGTACACTACAAAAGCAATGGAATACTCAAAGGTAAGCTGAATTCAGAAAACTACCTCATAATATTCAGACAGGAACTGCCAATTTCTTTGTTTAGTTCTGTAAACGCTAATGTTGCATTGCGTACAAAAGTTGAGTTACTGAAAGTAACTCCTGGAATATTGGTGGCACACTGATAAAATTGGTTGTATAAATCATATAGCAAGTAAAAGATCATGGTTTACATCATTAGCACATAAGAGTTTTCAGCAAAATTCAAATCTACACTACTGAGTTGATGCATTACTTTCTATTCTATGCATTTTGGTTAAGGATGTGTACATAACTACTCAGGATCAGCTGGAACGGTATAGATATTGCATGTCTTCTACTCAGAACCATGGAATACTCAAATGCAAGCTGAATTCAAAACCTACCGCATAACATTTAGAATGGAACAACCAACATCTTGGTTTAGTTCTGTAAATGCTAATATTCCATTGAATTGAAAAGGTGAGTTACTGAACGTAACTTCTGGAAAATTGGTAGCACACTGATAAAATTGGTTGCATACTAGTCTAAATCATATGGCAAGTAAAATAACATGGTTTCCATCAAGTTAGCACAGTTTTTAACTACACGATTGAACTAAATGCATTACTTTGTATTCTATGCATTTTGGTTAAGGATGTGTACATAAGTACTCAGGATCAGCTGGAACTGTATAAATATTGCATGCCTTCTACATAAAGCAATGGAATTCTCAAAGGCATGCTGAATTCAGGAACCTACCTCACAACATTTAGAGTGGAACAGCCAATATCTTTGTTTAGTTCCGTAAACGCTAATGTTCCAATGCGTACAAAAGGTGAGTTACTGAAATTAACATGGAAAATTGGTAACACACTGATAACATTGTTTGCATACAACTCTAAATCATATGTCAAGTAAAATAACATGGATTACATCAAGAGCACAGTTTTCAGCAATTTTCAACTACACGATTGAGCGAAATGCATTATTTTGTATTCTATGCATTTTGGTTAAGGATGTGTACATAACTACTCAGGATCAGCTGGAACTGTATAAATATTGCATGTCTTCTACATAAAGCAATGGAATTCTCAAAGGCATGCTGAATTCAGGAACCTACCTCACAACATTTAGAGTGGAACAGCCAATATCTTTGTTTAGTTCCGTAAACGCTAATGTTCCAATGCGTACAAAAGGTGAGTTACTGAAATTAACATGGAAAATTGGTAACACACTGATAAAATTGTTTGCATACAACTCTAAATCATATGTCAAGTAAAATAACATGGATTACATCAAGAGCACAGTTTTCAGCAATTTTCAACTACACGATTGAGCGAAATGCATTATTTTGTATTCTATGCATTTTGGTTAAGGATGTGTACATAACTACTCAGGATCAGCTGGAACGGTATAGATATTGCATGTCTTCTACTCAGAACCATGGAATACTCAAATGCAAGCTGAATTCAAAACCTACCGCATAACCAACATCTTGGTTTAGTTCTGTAAATGCTAATATTCCATTGAATTGAAAAGGTGAGTTACTGAACGTAACTCCTCGAATATTGATAGCAAACTGATAAAATTGGTTGCATACTACTCTAAATCATATGGTAAGTAAAATAATAAGGATTACATCAAGTTAGCACCTAGTAGTTTTCAGCAAATTTCAACACTACACTCGATTGAGCTGAATGCATTAATTTGTATTCTAAGCATTTTGGTTAAGGATGTGTACATAACTACTCAGCATCAGCTGGAACTGTATAAATATTGCATGTCTTCTACATAAAGCAATGGAATTCTCAAAGGCAAGCTGAATTCAGGAACCTACCTCACAACATTTAGAATGGAACAGCCAATATCTTTGATTAGTTCTGTATGGTAAGTAAAATAATAAGGTTTACATCAAGTTAGCACATACTAGTTTTCAGCAAAATTCAGCTCTACACACTATTGAGCTGAATGCATTACCTTCCATTCAATGCATTTTGAGTTGAACATCTGTGCATCATTACTCAGAGTGAGCTGGAACTGTATAGATATTGCATGTCTTCTACTCAGAACCATAGAATACTCAAATGCAAGCTGAATTCAGAAACCTACCTCATAATATTCAGACTGGAACAGCCATTATCTTTGTTTAGTTCTGTAAACGCTAATGTTCCATTGCGTACAAAAGTTGAGTTACTGAGCGTAACTCCTGGAAAATTGGTAGCACACTGATAAAATTGGTTGCATACTACTCTAAATCATATGGCAAGTAAAAGAACATGGTTTACATCATTAGCACATACTAGTTTTCAGCAAAATTCAGCTCTACACACTATTGAGCTGAATGCATTACTTTGTACTCTATGCATTTTGGTTAAGAATGTGTACATAACTAAGGATTAGATAGAACTGTATAGATATTGCATGTACACTACAAAAGCAATGGAATACTCAAAGGTAAGCTGAATTCAGAAAACTACCTCATAATATTCAGACAGGAACTGCCAATTTCTTTGTTTAGTTCTGTAAACGCTAATGTTGCATTGCGTACAAAAGTTGAGTTACTGAAAGTAACTCCTGGAATATTGGTGGCACACTGATAAAATTGGTTGTATAAATCATATAGCAAGTAAAAGATCATGGTTTACATCATTAGCACATAAGAGTTTTCAGCAAAATTCAAATCTACACTACTGAGTTGATGCATTACTTTCTATTCTATGCATTTTGGTTAAGGATGTGTACATAACTACTCAGGATCAGCTGGAACGGTATAGATATTGCATGTCTTCTACTCAGAACCATGGAATACTCAAATGCAAGCTGAATTCAAAACCTACCGCATAACATTTAGAATGGAACAACCAACATCTTGGTTTAGTTCTGTAAATGCTAATATTCCATTGAATTGAAAAGGTGAGTTACTGAACGTAACTTCTGGAAAATTGGTAGCACACTGATAAAATTGGTTGCATACTAGTCTAAATCATATGGCAAGTAAAATAACATGGTTTCCATCAAGTTAGCACAGTTTTTAACTACACGATTGAACTAAATGCATTACTTTGTATTCTATGCATTTTGGTTAAGGATGTGTACATAAATACTCAGGATCAGCTGGAACTGTATAAATATTGCATGCCTTCTACATAAAGCAATGGAATTCTCAAAGGCATGCTGAATTCAGGAACCTACCTCACAACATTTAGAGTGGAACAGCCAATATCTTTGTTTAGTTCCGTAAACGCTAATGTTCCAATGCGTACAAAAGGTGAGTTACTGAAATTAACATGGAAAATTGGTAACACACTGATAACATTGTTTGCATACAACTCTAAATCATATGTCAAGTAAAATAACATGGATTACATCAAGAGCACAGTTTTCAGCAATTTTCAACTACACGATTGAGCGAAATGCATTATTTTGTATTCTATGCATTTTGGTTAAGGATGTGTACATAACTACTCAGGATCAGCTGGAACTGTATAAATATTGCATGTCTTCTACATAAAGCAATGGAATTCTCAAAGGCATGCTGAATTCAGGAACCTACCTCACAACATTTAGAGTGGAACAGCCAATATCTTTGTTTAGTTCCGTAAACGCTAATGTTCCAATGCGTACAAAAGGTGAGTTACTGAAATTAACATGGAAAATTGGTAACACACTGATAAAATTGTTTGCATACAACTCTAAATCATATGTCAAGTAAAATAACATGGATTACATCAAGAGCACAGTTTTCAGCAATTTTCAACTACACGATTGAGCGAAATGCATTATTTTGTATTCTATGCATTTTGGTTAAGGATGTGTACATAACTACTCAGGATCAGCTGGAACGGTATAGATATTGCATGTCTTCTACTCAGAACCATGGAATACTCAAATGCAAGCTGAATTCAAAACCTACCGCATAACCAACATCTTGGTTTAGTTCTGTAAATGCTAATATTCCATTGAATTGAAAAGGTGAGTTACTGAACGTAACTCCTCGAATATTGATAGCAAACTGATAAAATTGGTTGCATACTACTCTAAATCATATGGTAAGTAAAATAATAAGGATTACATCAAGTTAGCACCTAGTAGTTTTCAGCAAATTTCAACACTACACTCGATTGAGCTGAATGCATTAATTTGTATTCTAAGCATTTTGGTTAAGGATGTGTACATAACTACTCAGCATCAGCTGGAACTGTATAAATATTGCATGTCTTCTACATAAAGCAATGGAATTCTCAAAGGCAAGCTGAATTCAGGAACCTACCTCACAACATTTAGAATGGAACAGCCAATATCTTTGATTAGTTCTGTATGGTAAGTAAAATAATAAGGTTTACATCAAGTTAGCACATACTAGTTTTCAGCAAAATTCAGCTCTACACACTATTGAGCTGAATGCATTACCTTCCATTCAATGCATTTTGAGTTGAACATCTGTGCATCATTACTCAGAGTGAGCTGGAACTGTATAGATATTGCATGTCTTCTACTCAGAACCATAGAATACTCAAATGCAAGCTGAATTCAGAAACCTACCTCATAATATTCAGACTGGAACAGCCATTATCTTTGTTTAGTTCTGTAAACGCTAATGTTCCATTGCGTACAAAAGTTGAGTTACTGAGCGTAACTCCTGGAAAATTGGTAGCACACTGATAAAATTGGTTGCATACTACTCTAAATCATATGGCAAGTAAAAGAACATGGTTTACATCATTAGCACATACTAGTTTTCAGCAAAATTCAGCTCTACACACTATTGAGCTGAATGCATTACTTTGTACTCTATGCATTTTGGTTAAGAATGTGTACATAACTAAGGATTAGATAGAACTGTATAGATATTGCATGTACACTACAAAAGCAATGGAATACTCAAAGGTAAGCTGAATTCAGAAAACTACCTCATAATATTCAGACAGGAACTGCCAATTTCTTTGTTTAGTTCTGTAAACGCTAATGTTGCATTGCGTACAAAAGTTGAGTTACTGAAAGTAACTCCTGGAATATTGGTGGCACACTGATAAAATTGGTTGTATAAATCATATAGCAAGTAAAAGATCATGGTTTACATCATTAGCACATAAGAGTTTTCAGCAAAATTCAAATCTACACTACTGAGTTGATGCATTACTTTCTATTCTATGCATTTTGGTTAAGGATGTGTACATAACTACTCAGGATCAGCTGGAACGGTATAGATATTGCATGTCTTCTACTCAGAACCATGGAATACTCAAATGCAAGCTGAATTCAAAACCTACCGCATAACCAACATCTTGGTTTAGTTCTGTAAATGCTAATATTCCATTGAATTGAAAAGGTGAGTTACTGAACGTAACTCCTCGAATATTGATAGCAAACTGATAAAATTGGTTGCATACTACTCTAAATCATATGGTAAGTAAAATAATAAGGATTACATCAAGTTAGCACCTAGTAGTTTTCAGCAAATTTCAACACTACACTCGATTGAGCTGAATGCATTAATTTGTATTCTAAGCATTTTGGTTAAGGATGTGTACATAACTACTCAGCATCAGCTGGAACTGTATAAATATTGCATGTCTTCTACATAAAGCAATGGAATTCTCAAAGGCAAGCTGAATTCAGGAACCTACCTCACAACATTTAGAATGGAACAGCCAATATCTTTGATTAGTTCTGTATGGTAAGTAAAATAATAAGGTTTACATCAAGTTAGCACATACTAGTTTTCAGCAAAATTCAGCTCTACACACTATTGAGCTGAATGCATTACCTTCCATTCAATGCATTTTGAGTTGAACATCTGTGCATCATTACTCAGAGTGAGCTGGAACTGTATAGATATTGCATGTCTTCTACTCAGAACCATAGAATACTCAAATGCAAGCTGAATTCAGAAACCTACCTCATAATATTCAGACTGGAACAGCCAATATCTTTGTTTAGTTCTGTAAACGCTAATGTTCCATTGCGTACAAAAGCTGAGTTACTGAAACTAACTCCTGGAAAATTGGTAGCACACTGATAAAATTGGTTGTATACTACTCTAAATCATATAGCAAGTAAAGGAACATGGTTTACATCATTAGCACATAAGGGTTTTCAGCAAAATTCAAATCTACACTACGTACAGATGCATTACTTTCTATTCTATGCATTTTGGTTAAGGATATGTAGATAACTACTCAGGATCAGCTGGAACGGTATAGATATTGCATGTCTTCTACTCAGAGCCATGGAATACTGAAATGCAAGCTGAATTTAGGACCCTACGGCATAACAGTTAGAATGGAACAACTAACATCTTGGTTGAATTCTGTAAATGCTAATATTCCAAAAGGTGAGTTACTGAACGTAACTTCTGGAAAATTGGTAGCACACTGATAAAATTGGTTGCATACTAGTCTAAATCATATGGCAAGTAAAATAACATGGTTTCCATCAAGTTAGCACAGTTTTTAACTACACGATTGAACTAAATGCATTACTTTGTATTCTATGCATTTTGGTTAAGGATGTGTACATAAGTACTCAGGATCAGCTGGAACTGTATAAATATTGCATGCCTTCTACATAAAGCAATGGAATTCTCAAAGGCATGCTGAATTCAGGAACCTACCTCACAACATTTAGAGTGGAACAGCCAATATCTTTGTTTAGTTCCGTAAACGCTAATGTTCCAATGCGTACAAAAGGTGAGTTACTGAAATTAACATGGAAAATTGGTAACACACTGATAACATTGTTTGCATACAACTCTAAATCATATGTCAAGTAAAATAACATGGATTACATCAAGAGCACAGTTTTCAGCAATTTTCAACTACACGATTGAGCGAAATGCATTATTTTGTATTCTATGCATTTTGGTTAAGGATGTGTACATAACTACTCAGGATCAGCTGGAACTGTATAAATATTGCATGTCTTCTACATAAAGCAATGGAATTCTCAAAGGCATGCTGAATTCAGGAACCTACCTCACAACATTTAGAGTGGAACAGCCAATATCTTTGTTTAGTTCCGTAAACGCTAATGTTCCAATGCGTACAAAAGGTGAGTTACTGAAATTAACATGGAAAATTGGTAACACACTGATAAAATTGTTTGCATACAACTCTAAATCATATGTCAAGTAAAATAACATGGATTACATCAAGAGCACAGTTTTCAGCAATTTTCAACTACACGATTGAGCGAAATGCATTATTTTGTATTCTATGCATTTTGGTTAAGGATGTGTACATAACTACTCAGGATCAGCTGGAACGGTATAGATATTGCATGTCTTCTACTCAGAACCATGGAATACTCAAATGCAAGCTGAATTCAAAACCTACCGCATAACCAACATCTTGGTTTAGTTCTGTAAATGCTAATATTCCATTGAATTGAAAAGGTGAGTTACTGAACGTAACTCCTCGAATATTGATAGCAAACTGATAAAATTGGTTGCATACTACTCTAAATCATATGGTAAGTAAAATAATAAGGATTACATCAAGTTAGCACCTAGTAGTTTTCAGCAAATTTCAACACTACACTCGATTGAGCTGAATGCATTAATTTGTATTCTAAGCATTTTGGTTAAGGATGTGTACATAACTACTCAGCATCAGCTGGAACTGTATAAATATTGCATGTCTTCTACATAAAGCAATGGAATTCTCAAAGGCAAGCTGAATTCAGGAACCTACCTCACAACATTTAGAATGGAACAGCCAATATCTTTGATTAGTTCTGTATGGTAAGTAAAATAATAAGGTTTACATCAAGTTAGCACATACTAGTTTTCAGCAAAATTCAGCTCTACACACTATTGAGCTGAATGCATTACCTTCCATTCAATGCATTTTGAGTTGAACATCTGTGCATCATTACTCAGAGTGAGCTGGAACTGTATAGATATTGCATGTCTTCTACTCAGAACCATAGAATACTCAAATGCAAGCTGAATTCAGAAACCTACCTCATAATATTCAGACTGGAACAGCCATTATCTTTGTTTAGTTCTGTAAACGCTAATGTTCCATTGCGTACAAAAGTTGAGTTACTGAGCGTAACTCCTGGAAAATTGGTAGCACACTGATAAAATTGGTTGCATACTACTCTAAATCATATGGCAAGTAAAAGAACATGGTTTACATCATTAGCACATACTAGTTTTCAGCAAAATTCAGCTCTACACACTATTGAGCTGAATGCATTACTTTGTACTCTATGCATTTTGGTTAAGAATGTGTACATAACTAAGGATTAGATAGAACTGTATAGATATTGCATGTACACTACAAAAGCAATGGAATACTCAAAGGTAAGCTGAATTCAGAAAACTACCTCATAATATTCAGACAGGAACTGCCAATTTCTTTGTTTAGTTCTGTAAACGCTAATGTTGCATTGCGTACAAAAGTTGAGTTACTGAAAGTAACTCCTGGAATATTGGTGGCACACTGATAAAATTGGTTGTATAAATCATATAGCAAGTAAAAGATCATGGTTTACATCATTAGCACATAAGAGTTTTCAGCAAAATTCAAATCTACACTACTGAGTTGATGCATTACTTTCTATTCTATGCATTTTGGTTAAGGATGTGTACATAACTACTCAGGATCAGCTGGAACGGTATAGATATTGCATGTCTTCTACTCAGAACCATGGAATACTCAAATGCAAGCTGAATTCAAAACCTACCGCATAACATTTAGAATGGAACAACCAACATCTTGGTTTAGTTCTGTAAATGCTAATATTCCATTGAATTGAAAAGGTGAGTTACTGAACGTAACTTCTGGAAAATTGGTAGCACACTGATAAAATTGGTTGCATACTAGTCTAAATCATATGGCAAGTAAAATAACATGGTTTCCATCAAGTTAGCACAGTTTTTAACTACACGATTGAACTAAATGCATTACTTTGTATTCTATGCATTTTGGTTAAGGATGTGTACATAAGTACTCAGGATCAGCTGGAACTGTATAAATATTGCATGCCTTCTACATAAAGCAATGGAATTCTCAAAGGCATGCTGAATTCAGGAACCTACCTCACAACATTTAGAGTGGAACAGCCAATATCTTTGTTTAGTTCCGTAAACGCTAATGTTCCAATGCGTACAAAAGGTGAGTTACTGAAATTAACATGGAAAATTGGTAACACACTGATAACATTGTTTGCATACAACTCTAAATCATATGTCAAGTAAAATAACATGGATTACATCAAGAGCACAGTTTTCAGCAATTTTCAACTACACGATTGAGCGAAATGCATTATTTTGTATTCTATGCATTTTGGTTAAGGATGTGTACATAACTACTCAGGATCAGCTGGAACTGTATAAATATTGCATGTCTTCTACATAAAGCAATGGAATTCTCAAAGGCATGCTGAATTCAGGAACCTACCTCACAACATTTAGAGTGGAACAGCCAATATCTTTGTTTAGTTCCGTAAACGCTAATGTTCCAATGCGTACAAAAGGTGAGTTACTGAAATTAACATGGAAAATTGGTAACACACTGATAAAATTGTTTGCATACAACTCTAAATCATATGTCAAGTAAAATAACATGGATTACATCAAGAGCACAGTTTTCAGCAATTTTCAACTACACGATTGAGCGAAATGCATTATTTTGTATTCTATGCATTTTGGTTAAGGATGTGTACATAACTACTCAGGATCAGCTGGAACGGTATAGATATTGCATGTCTTCTACTCAGAACCATGGAATACTCAAATGCAAGCTGAATTCAAAACCTACCGCATAACCAACATCTTGGTTTAGTTCTGTAAATGCTAATATTCCATTGAATTGAAAAGGTGAGTTACTGAACGTAACTCCTCGAATATTGATAGCAAACTGATAAAATTGGTTGCATACTACTCTAAATCATATGGTAAGTAAAATAATAAGGATTACATCAAGTTAGCACCTAGTAGTTTTCAGCAAATTTCAACACTACACTCGATTGAGCTGAATGCATTAATTTGTATTCTAAGCATTTTGGTTAAGGATGTGTACATAACTACTCAGCATCAGCTGGAACTGTATAAATATTGCATGTCTTCTACATAAAGCAATGGAATTCTCAAAGGCAAGCTGAATTCAGGAACCTACCTCACAACATTTAGAATGGAACAGCCAATATCTTTGATTAGTTCTGTATGGTAAGTAAAATAATAAGGTTTACATCAAGTTAGCACATACTAGTTTTCAGCAAAATTCAGCTCTACACACTATTGAGCTGAATGCATTACCTTCCATTCAATGCATTTTGAGTTGAACATCTGTGCATCATTACTCAGAGTGAGCTGGAACTGTATAGATATTGCATGTCTTCTACTCAGAACCATAGAATACTCAAATGCAAGCTGAATTCAGAAACCTACCTCATAATATTCAGACTGGAACAGCCATTATCTTTGTTTAGTTCTGTAAACGCTAATGTTCCATTGCGTACAAAAGTTGAGTTACTGAGCGTAACTCCTGGAAAATTGGTAGCACACTGATAAAATTGGTTGCATACTACTCTAAATCATATGGCAAGTAAAAGAACATGGTTTACATCATTAGCACATACTAGTTTTCAGCAAAATTCAGCTCTACACACTATTGAGCTGAATGCATTACTTTGTACTCTATGCATTTTGGTTAAGAATGTGTACATAACTAAGGATTAGATAGAACTGTATAGATATTGCATGTACACTACAAAAGCAATGGAATACTCAAAGGTAAGCTGAATTCAGAAAACTACCTCATAATATTCAGACAGGAACTGCCAATTTCTTTGTTTAGTTCTGTAAACGCTAATGTTGCATTGCGTACAAAAGTTGAGTTACTGAAAGTAACTCCTGGAATATTGGTGGCACACTGATAAAATTGGTTGTATAAATCATATAGCAAGTAAAAGATCATGGTTTACATCATTAGCACATAAGAGTTTTCAGCAAAATTCAAATCTACACTACTGAGTTGATGCATTACTTTCTATTCTATGCATTTTGGTTAAGGATGTGTACATAACTACTCAGGATCAGCTGGAACGGTATAGATATTGCATGTCTTCTACTCAGAACCATGGAATACTCAAATGCAAGCTGAATTCAAAACCTACCGCATAACATTTAGAATGGAACAACCAACATCTTGGTTTAGTTCTGTAAATGCTAATATTCCATTGAATTGAAAAGGTGAGTTACTGAACGTAACTCCTCGAATATTGATAGCAAACTGATAAAATTGGTTGCATACTACTCTAAATCATATGGTAAGTAAAATAATAAGGATTACATCAAGTTAGCACCTAGTAGTTTTCAGCAAATTTCAACACTACACTCGATTGAGCTGAATGCATTAATTTGTATTCTAAGCATTTTGGTTAAGGATGTGTACATAACTACTCAGCATCAGCTGGAACTGTATAAATATTGCATGTCTTCTACATAAAGCAATGGAATTCTCAAAGGCAAGCTGAATTCAGGAACCTACCTCACAACATTTAGAATGGAACAGCCAATATCTTTGATTAGTTCTGTATGGTAAGTAAAATAATAAGGTTTACATCAAGTTAGCACATACTAGTTTTCAGCAAAATTCAGCTCTACACACTATTGAGCTGAATGCATTACCTTCCATTCAATGCATTTTGAGTTGAACATCTGTGCATCATTACTCAGAGTGAGCTGGAACTGTATAGATATTGCATGTCTTCTACTCAGAACCATAGAATACTCAAATGCAAGCTGAATTCAGAAACCTACCTCATAATATTCAGACTGGAACAGCCAATATCTTTGTTTAGTTCTGTAAACGCTAATGTTCCATTGCGTACAAAAGCTGAGTTACTGAAACTAACTCCTGGAAAATTGGTAGCACACTGATAAAATTGGTTGTATACTACTCTAAATCATATAGCAAGTAAAGGAACATGGTTTACATCATTAGCACATAAGGGTTTTCAGCAAAATTCAAATCTACACTACGTACAGATGCATTACTTTCTATTCTATGCATTTTGGTTAAGGATATGTAGATAACTACTCAGGATCAGCTGGAACGGTATAGATATTGCATGTCTTCTACTCAGAGCCATGGAATACTGAAATGCAAGCTGAATTTAGGACCCTACGGCATAACAGTTAGAATGGAACAACTAACATCTTGGTTGAATTCTGTAAATGCTAATATTCCAAAAGGTGAGTTACTGAACGTAACTTCTGGAAAATTGGTAGCACACTGATAAAATTGGTTGCATACTAGTCTAAATCATATGGCAAGTAAAATAACATGGTTTCCATCAAGTTAGCACAGTTTTTAACTACACGATTGAACTAAATGCATTACTTTGTATTCTATGCATTTTGGTTAAGGATGTGTACATAAGTACTCAGGATCAGCTGGAACTGTATAAATATTGCATGCCTTCTACATAAAGCAATGGAATTCTCAAAGGCATGCTGAATTCAGGAACCTACCTCACAACATTTAGAGTGGAACAGCCAATATCTTTGTTTAGTTCCGTAAACGCTAATGTTCCAATGCGTACAAAAGGTGAGTTACTGAAATTAACATGGAAAATTGGTAACACACTGATAAAATTGTTTGCATACAACTCTAAATCATATGTCAAGTAAAATAACATGGATTACATCAAGAGCACAGTTTTCAGCAATTTTCAACTACACGATTGAGCGAAATGCATTATTTTGTATTCTATGCATTTTGGTTAAGGATGTGTACATAAGTACTCAGGATCAGCTGGAACTGTATAAATATTGCATGTCTTCTACATAAAGCAATGGAATTCTCAAAGGCAAGCTGAATTCAGGAACCTACCTCACAACATTTAGAATGGAACAGCCAATATCTTTGATTAGTTCTGTATGGTAAGTAAAATAATAAGGTTTACATCAAGTTAGCACATACTAGTTTTCAGCAAAATTCAGCTCTACACACTATTGAGCTGAATGCATTACCTTCCATTCAATGCATTTTGAGTTGAACATCTGTGCATCATTACTCAGAGTGAGCTGGAACTGTATAGATATTGCATGTCTTCTACTCAGAACCATAGAATACTCAAATGCAAGCTGAATTCAGAAACCTACCTCATAATATTCAGACTGGAACAGCCATTATCTTTGTTTAGTTCTGTAAACGCTAATGTTCCATTGCGTACAAAAGTTGAGTTACTGAGCGTAACTCCTGGAAAATTGGTGGCACACTGATAAAATTGGTTGTATAAATCATATAGCAAGTAAACGATCATGGTTTACATCATTAGCACATAAGAGTTTTCAACAAAATTCAAATCTACACTACTGAGTTGATGCATTACTTTCTATTCTATGCATTTTGGTTAAGGATGTGTACATAACTACTCAGGATCAGCTGGAACGGTATAGATATTGCATGTCTTCTACTCAGAACCATGGAATACTCAAATGCAAGCTGAATTCAAAACCTACCGCATAACATTTAGAATGGAACAACCAACATCTTGGTTTAGTTCTGTAAATGCTAATATTCCATTGAATTGAAAAGGTGAGTTACTGAACGTAACTCCTCGAATATTGATAGCAAACCGATAAAATTGGTTGCATACTACTCTAAATCATATGGTAAGTAAAATAATAAGGATTACATCAAGTTAGCACCTAGTAGTTTTCAGCAAAATTCAACACTACACTCGATTGAGCTGAATGCATTAATTTGTATTCTAAGCATTTTGGTTAAGGATGTGTACATAACTACTCAGCATCAGCTGGAACTGTATAAATATTGCATGTCTTCTACATAAAGCAATGGAATTCTCAAAGGCAAGCTGAATTCAGGAACCTACCTCACAACATTTAGAATGGAACAGCCAATATCTTTGATTAGTTCTGTATGGTAAGTAAAATAATAAGGTTTACATCAAGTTAGCACATACTAGTTTTCAGCAAAATTCAGCTCTACACACTATTGAGCTGAATGCATTACCTTCCATTCAATGCATTTTGAGTTGAACATCTGTGCATCATTACTCAGAGTGAGCTGGAACTGTATAGATATTGCATGTCTTCTACTCAGAACCATAGAATACTCAAATGCAAGCTGAATTCAGAAACCTACCTCATAATATTCAGACTGGAACAGCCAATATCTTTGTTTAGTTCTGTAAACGCTAATGTTCCATTGCGTACAAAAGCTGAGTTACTGAAACTAACTCCTGGAAAATTGGTAGCACACTGATAAAATTGGTTGTATACTACTCTAAATCATATAGCAAGTAAAAGAACATGGTTTACATCATTAGCACATAAGGGTTTTCAGCAAAATTCAAATCTACACTACGTACAGATGCATTACTTTCTATTCTATGCATTTTGGTTAAGGATATGTAGATAACTACTCAGGATCAGCTGGAACGGTATAGATATTGCATGTCTTCTACTCAGAGCCATGGAATACTGAAATGCAAGCTGAATTTAGGACCCTACGGCATAACAGTTAGAATGGAACAACTAACATCTTGGTTGAATTCTGTAAATGCTAATATTCCAAAAGGTGAGTTACTGAACGTAACTTCTGGAAAATTGGTAGCACACTGATAAAATTGGTTGCATACTAGTCTAAATCATATGGCAAGTAAAATAACATGGTTTCCATCAAGTTAGCACAGTTTTTAACTACACGATTGAACTAAATGCATTACTTTGTATTCTATGCATTTTGGTTAAGGATGTGTACATAAGTACTCAGGATCAGCTGGAACTGTATAAATATTGCATGTCTTCTACATAAAGCAATGGAATTCTCAAAGGCATGCTGAATTCAGGAACCTACCTCACAACATTTAGAGTGGAACAGCCAATATCTTTGTTTAGTTCCGTAAACGCTAATGTTCCAATGCGTACAAAAGGTGAGTTACTGAAATTAACATGGAAAATTGGTAACACACTGATAAAATTGTTTGCATACAACTCTAAATCATATGTCAAGTAAAATAACATGGATTACATCAAGAGCACAGTTTTCAGCAATTTTCAACTACACGATTGAGCGAAATGCATTATTTTGTATTCTATGCATTTTGGTTAAGGATGTGTACATAAGTACTCAGGATCAGCTGGAACTGTATAAATATTGCATGTCTTCTACATAAAGCAATGGAATTCTCAAAGGCAAGCTGAATTCAGGAACCTACCTCACAACATTTAGAATGGAACAGCCAATATCTTTGATTAGTTCTGTATGGTAAGTAAAATAATAAGGTTTACATCAAGTTAGCACATACTAGTTTTCAGCAAAATTCAGCTCTACACACTATTGAGCTGAATGCATTACCTTCCATTCAATGCATTTTGAGTTGAACATCTGTGCATCATTACTCAGAGTGAGCTGGAACTGTATAGATATTGCATGTCTTCTACTCAGAACCATAGAATACTCAAATGCAAGCTGAATTCAGAAACCTACCTCATAATATTCAGACTGGAACAGCCATTATCTTTGTTTAGTTCTGTAAACGCTAATGTTCCATTGCGTACAAAAGTTGAGTTACTGAGCGTAACTCCTGGAAAATTGGTAGCACACTGATAACATTGGTTGCATACTACTCTAAATCATATGGCAAGTAAAAGAACATGGTTTACATCATTAGCACATACTGGTTTTCAGCAAAATTCAGCTCTGCACACTATTGAGCTGAATGCATTACTTTGTACTCTATGCATTTTGGTTAAGGATATGTACATAACTACTCAGGATCAGCTGGAACGCTATAGATATTGCATGTCTTCTACTCAGAGCCATGGAATACTGAAATGCAAGCTGAATTCAGGACCCTACGGCATAACAGTTAGAATGGAACAACTAACATCTTGGTTGAATTCTGTAAATGCTAAAATTCCAAAAGGTGAGTTACTGAACGTAACTTCTGGAACATTGGTAGCACACTGATAAAATTGGTTGCATACTAGTCTAAATCATATGGCAAGTAAAATAACATGGTTTCCATCAAGTTAGCACAGTTTTCAACTACACGATTGAGCTAAATGCATTACTTTGTATTCTATGCATTTTGGTTAAGGATGTGTACATAAGTACTCAAGATCAGCTGGAACTGTATAAATATTGCATGTCTTCTACATAAAGCAATGGAATACTCAAAGGTAAGCTGAATTCAGAAAACTACCTCATAATATTCAGACAGGAACTGCCAATTTCTTTGTTTAGTTCTGTAAACGCTAATGTTCCATTGCGTACAAAAGTTGAGTTACTGAAAGTAACTCCTGGAAAATTGGTGGCACACTGATAAAATTGGTTGTATAAATCATATAGCAAGTAAAAGATCATGGTTTACATCATTAGCAGATAAGAGTTTTCAACAAAATTCAAATCTACACTACTGAGTTGATGCATTACTTTCTATTCTATGCATTTTGGTTAAGGATGTGTACATAACTACTCAGGATCAGCTGGAACGGTATAGATATTGCATGTCTTCTACTCAGAACCATGGAATACTCAAATGCAAGCTGAATTCAAAACCTACCGCATAACATTTAGAATGGAACAACCAACATCTTGGTTTAGTTCTGTAAATGCTAATATTCCATTGAATTGAAAAGGTGAGTTACTGAACGTAACTCCTCGAATATTGATAGCAAACCGATAAAATTGGTTGCATACTACTCTAAATCATATGGTAAGTAAAATAATAAGGATTACATCAAGTTAGCACCTAGTAGTTTTCAGCAAAATTCAACACTACACTCGATTGAGCTGAATGCATTAATTTGTATTCTAAGCATTTTGGTTAAGGATGTGTACATAACTACTCAGCATCAGCTGGAACTGTATAAATATTGCATGTCTTCTACATAAAGCAATGGAATTCTCAAAGGCAAGCTGAATTCAGGAACCTACCTCACAACATTTAGAATGGAACAGCCAATATCTTTGATTAGTTCTGTATGGTAAGTAAAATAATAAGGTTTACATCAAGTTAGCACATACTAGTTTTCAGCAAAATTCAGCTCTACACACTATTGAGCTGAATGCATTACCTTCCATTCAATGCATTTTGAGTTGAGCATCTGTGCATCATTACTCAGAGTGAGCTGGAACTGTATAGATATTGCATGTCTTCTACTCAGAACCATAGAATACTCAAATGCAAGCTGAATTCAGAAACCTACCTCATAATATTCAGACTGGAACAGCCAATATCTTTGTTTAGTTCTGTAAACGCTAATGTTCCATTGCGTACAAAAGCTGAGTTACTGAAACTAACTCCTGGAAAATTGGTAGCACACTGATAAAATTGGTTGTATACTACTCTAAATCATATAGCAAGTAAAAGAACATGGTTTACATCATTAGCACATAAGGGTTTTCAGCAAAATTCAAATCTACACTACGTACAGATGCATTACTTTCTATTCTATGCATTTTGGTTAAGGATATGTAGATAACTACTCAGGATCAGCTGGAACGGTATAGATATTGCATGTCTTCTACTCAGAGCCATGGAATACTGAAATGCAAGCTGAATTTAGGACCCTACGGCATAACAGTTAGAATGGAACAACTAACATCTTGGTTGAATTCTGTAAATGCTAATATTCCAAAAGGTGAGTTACTGAACGTAACTTCTGGAAAATTGGTAGCACACTGATAAAATTGGTTGCATACTAGTCTAAATCATATGGCAAGTAAAATAACATGGTTTCCATCAAGTTAGCACAGTTTTTAACTACACGATTGAACTAAATGCATTACTTTGTATTCTATGCATTTTGGTTAAGGATGTGTACATAAGTACTCAGGATCAGCTGGAACTGTATAAATATTGCATGTCTTCTACATAAAGCAATGGAATACTCAAAGGTAAGCTGAATTCAGAAAACTACCTCATAATATTCAGACAGGAACTGCCAATTTCTTTGTTTAGTTCTGTAAACGCTAATGTTCCATTGCGTACAAAAGTTGAGTTACTGAAAGTAACTCCTGGAAAATTGGTGGCACACTGATAAAATTGGTTGTATAAATCATATAGCAAGTAAACGATCATGGTTTACATCATTAGCACATAAGAGTTTTCAACAAAATTCAAATCTACACTACTGAGTTGATGCATTACTTTCTATTCTATGCATTTTGGTTAAGGATGTGTACATAACTACTCAGGATCAGCTGGAACGGTATAGATATTGCATGTCTTCTACTCAGAACCATGGAATACTCAAATGCAAGCTGAATTCAAAACCTACCGCATAACATTTAGAATGGAACAACCAACATCTTGGTTTAGTTCTGTAAATGCTAATATTCCATTGAATTGAAAAGGTGAGTTACTGAACGTAACTCCTCGAATATTGATAGCAAACCGATAAAATTGGTTGCATACTACTCTAAATCATATGGTAAGTAAAATAATAAGGATTACATCAAGTTAGCACCTAGTAGTTTTCAGCAAAATTCAACACTACACTCGATTGAGCTGAATGCATTTTGTATTCTAAGCATTTTGGTTAAGGATGTGTACATAACTACTCAGCATCAGCTGGAACTGTATAAATATTGCATGTCTTCTACATAAAGCAATGGAATTCTCAAAGGCAAGCTGAATTCAGGAACCTACCTCACAACATTTAGAATGGAACAGCCAATATCTTTGATTAGTTCTGTATGGTAAGTAAAATAATAAGGTTTACATCAAGTTAGCACATACTAGTTTTCAGCAAAATTCAGCTCTACACACTATTGAGCTGAATGCATTACCTTCCATTCAATGCATTTTGAGTTGAACATCTGTGCATCATTACTCAGAGTGAGCTGGAACTGTATAGATATTGCATGTCTTCTACTCAGAACCATAGAATACTCAAATGCAAGCTGAATTCAGAAACCTACCTCATAATATTCAGACTGGAACAGCCAATATCTTTGTTTAGTTCTGTAAACGCTAATGTTCCATTGCGTACAAAAGCTGAGTTACTGAAACTAACTCCTGGAAAATTGGTAGCACACTGATAAAATTGGTTGCATACTACTCTAAATCATATGGCAAGTAAAAGAACATGGTTTACATCATTAGCACATACTAGTTTTCAGCAAAATTCAGCTCTACACACTATTGAGCTGAATGCATTACTTTGTACTCTATGCATTTTGGTTAAGAATGTGTACATAACTAAGGATTAGATAGAACTGTATAGATATTGCATGTACACTACAAAAGCAATGGAATACTCAAAGGTAAGCTGAATTCAGAAAACTACCTCATAATATTCAGACAGGAACTGCCAATTTCTTTGTTTAGTTCTGTAAACGCTAATGTTGCATTGCGTACAAAAGTTGAGTTACTGAAAGTAACTCCTGGAATATTGGTGGCACACTGATAAAATTGGTTGTATAAATCATATAGCAAGTAAAAGATCATGGTTTACATCATTAGCACATAAGAGTTTTCAGCAAAATTCAAATCTACACTACTGAGTTGATGCATTACTTTCTATTCTATGCATTTTGGTTAAGGATGTGTACATAACTACTCAGGATCAGCTGGAACGGTATAGATATTGCATGTCTTCTACTCAGAACCATGGAATACTCAAATGCAAGCTGAATTCAAAACCTACCGCATAACATTTAGAATGGAACAACCAACATCTTGGTTTAGTTCTGTAAATGCTAATATTCCATTGAATTGAAAAGGTGAGTTACTGAACGTAACTCCTCGAATATTGATAGCAAACTGATAAAATTGGTTGCATACTACTCTAAATCATATGGTAAGTAAAATAATAAGGATTACATCAAGTTAGCACCTAGTAGTTTTCAGCAAATTTCAACACTACACTCGATTGAGCTGAATGCATTAATTTGTATTCTAAGCATTTTGGTTAAGGATGTGTACATAACTACTCAGCATCAGCTGGAACTGTATAAATATTGCATGTCTTCTACATAAAGCAATGGAATTCTCAAAGGCAAGCTGAATTCAGGAACCTACCTCACAACATTTAGAATGGAACAGCCAATATCTTTGATTAGTTCTGTATGGTAAGTAAAATAATAAGGTTTACATCAAGTTAGCACATACTAGTTTTCAGCAAAATTCAGCTCTACACACTATTGAGCTGAATGCATTACCTTCCATTCAATGCATTTTGAGTTGAACATCTGTGCATCATTACTCAGAGTGAGCTGGAACTGTATAGATATTGCATGTCTTCTACTCAGAACCATAGAATACTCAAATGCAAGCTGAATTCAGAAACCTACCTCATAATATTCAGACTGGAACAGCCAATATCTTTGTTTAGTTCTGTAAACGCTAATGTTCCATTGCGTACAAAAGCTGAGTTACTGAAACTAACTCCTGGAAAATTGGTAGCACACTGATAAAATTGGTTGTATACTACTCTAAATCATATAGCAAGTAAAGGAACATGGTTTACATCATTAGCACATAAGGGTTTTCAGCAAAATTCAAATCTACACTACGTACAGATGCATTACTTTCTATTCTATGCATTTTGGTTAAGGATATGTAGATAACTACTCAGGATCAGCTGGAACGGTATAGATATTGCATGTCTTCTACTCAGAGCCATGGAATACTGAAATGCAAGCTGAATTTAGGACCCTACGGCATAACAGTTAGAATGGAACAACTAACATCTTGGTTGAATTCTGTAAATGCTAATATTCCAAAAGGTGAGTTACTGAACGTAACTTCTGGAAAATTGGTAGCACACTGATAAAATTGGTTGCATACTAGTCTAAATCATATGGCAAGTAAAATAACATGGTTTCCATCAAGTTAGCACAGTTTTTAACTACACGATTGAACTAAATGCATTACTTTGTATTCTATGCATTTTGGTTAAGGATGTGTACATAAGTACTCAGGATCAGCTGGAACTGTATAAATATTGCATGCCTTCTACATAAAGCAATGGAATTCTCAAAGGCATGCTGAATTCAGGAACCTACCTCACAACATTTAGAGTGGAACAGCCAATATCTTTGTTTAGTTCCGTAAACGCTAATGTTCCAATGCGTACAAAAGGTGAGTTACTGAAATTAACATGGAAAATTGGTAACACACTGATAAAATTGTTTGCATACAACTCTAAATCATATGTCAAGTAAAATAACATGGATTACATCAAGAGCACAGTTTTCAGCAATTTTCAACTACACGATTGAGCGAAATGCATTATTTTGTATTCTATGCATTTTGGTTAAGGATGTGTACATAAGTACTCAGGATCAGCTGGAACTGTATAAATATTGCATGTCTTCTACATAAAGCAATGGAATTCTCAAAGGCAAGCTGAATTCAGGAACCTACCTCACAACATTTAGAATGGAACAGCCAATATCTTTGATTAGTTCTGTATGGTAAGTAAAATAATAAGGTTTACATCAAGTTAGCACATACTAGTTTTCAGCAAAATTCAGCTCTACACACTATTGAGCTGAATGCATTACCTTCCATTCAATGCATTTTGAGTTGAACATCTGTGCATCATTACTCAGAGTGAGCTGGAACTGTATAGATATTGCATGTCTTCTACTCAGAACCATAGAATACTCAAATGCAAGCTGAATTCAGAAACCTACCTCATAATATTCAGACTGGAACAGCCATTATCTTTGTTTAGTTCTGTAAACGCTAATGTTCCATTGCGTACAAAAGTTGAGTTACTGAGCGTAACTCCTGGAAAATTGGTAGCACACTGATAACATTGGTTGCATACTACTCTAAATCATATGGCAAGTAAAAGAACATGGTTTACATCATTAGCACATACTGGTTTTCAGCAAAATTCAGCTCTGCACACTATTGAGCTGAATGCATTACTTTGTACTCTATGCATTTTGGTTAAGGATATGTACATAACTACTCAGGATCAGCTGGAACGCTATAGATATTGCATGTCTTCTACTCAGAGCCATGGAATACTGAAATGCAAGCTGAATTCAGGACCCTACGGCATAACAGTTAGAATGGAACAACTAACATCTTGGTTGAATTCTGTAAATGCTAAAATTCCAAAAGGTGAGTTACTGAACGTAACTTCTGGAACATTGGTAGCACACTGATAAAATTGGTTGCATACTAGTCTAAATCATATGGCAAGTAAAATAACATGGTTTCCATCAAGTTAGCACAGTTTTCAACTACACGATTGAGCTAAATGCATTACTTTGTATTCTATGCATTTTGGTTAAGGATGTGTACATAAGTACTCAAGATCAGCTGGAACTGTATAAATATTGCATGTCTTCTACATAAAGCAATGGAATACTCAAAGGTAAGCTGAATTCAGAAAACTACCTCATAATATTCAGACAGGAACTGCCAATTTCTTTGTTTAGTTCTGTAAACGCTAATGTTCCATTGCGTACAAAAGTTGAGTTACTGAAAGTAACTCCTGGAAAATTGGTGGCACACTGATAAAATTGGTTGTATAAATCATATAGCAAGTAAAAGATCATGGTTTACATCATTAGCAGATAAGAGTTTTCAACAAAATTCAAATCTACACTACTGAGTTGATGCA
Source organism: Hemitrygon akajei (assembly GCF_048418815.1). Taxonomy (NCBI): domain Eukaryota; kingdom Metazoa; phylum Chordata; class Chondrichthyes; order Myliobatiformes; family Dasyatidae; genus Hemitrygon; species Hemitrygon akajei. The sequence continues at coordinate 273,693 of NC_133152.1, read as the reverse complement.
TTACTTTCTATTCTATGCATTTTGGTTAAGGATGTGTACATAACTACTCAGGATCAGCTGGAACGGTATAGATATTGCATGTCTTCTACTCAGAACCATGGAATACTCAAATGCAAGCTGAATTCAAAACCTACCGCATAACATTTAGAATGGAACAACCAACATCTTGGTTTAGTTCTGTAAATGCTAATATTCCATTGAATTGAAAAGGTGAGTTACTGAACGTAACTCCTCGAATATTGATAGCAAACCGATAAAATTGGTTGCATACTACTCTAAATCATATGGTAAGTAAAATAATAAGGATTACATCAAGTTAGCACCTAGTAGTTTTCAGCAAAATTCAACACTACACTCGATTGAGCTGAATGCATTAATTTGTATTCTAAGCATTTTGGTTAAGGATGTGTACATAACTACTCAGCATCAGCTGGAACTGTATAAATATTGCATGTCTTCTACATAAAGCAATGGAATTCTCAAAGGCAAGCTGAATTCAGGAACCTACCTCACAACATTTAGAATGGAACAGCCAATATCTTTGATTAGTTCTGTATGGTAAGTAAAATAATAAGGTTTACATCAAGTTAGCACATACTAGTTTTCAGCAAAATTCAGCTCTACACACTATTGAGCTGAATGCATTACCTTCCATTCAATGCATTTTGAGTTGAGCATCTGTGCATCATTACTCAGAGTGAGCTGGAACTGTATAGATATTGCATGTCTTCTACTCAGAACCATAGAATACTCAAATGCAAGCTGAATTCAGAAACCTACCTCATAATATTCAGACTGGAACAGCCAATATCTTTGTTTAGTTCTGTAAACGCTAATGTTCCATTGCGTACAAAAGCTGAGTTACTGAAACTAACTCCTGGAAAATTGGTAGCACACTGATAAAATTGGTTGTATACTACTCTAAATCATATAGCAAGTAAAAGAACATGGTTTACATCATTAGCACATAAGGGTTTTCAGCAAAATTCAAATCTACACTACGTACAGATGCATTACTTTCTATTCTATGCATTTTGGTTAAGGATATGTAGATAACTACTCAGGATCAGCTGGAACGGTATAGATATTGCATGTCTTCTACTCAGAGCCATGGAATACTGAAATGCAAGCTGAATTTAGGACCCTACGGCATAACAGTTAGAATGGAACAACTAACATCTTGGTTGAATTCTGTAAATGCTAATATTCCAAAAGGTGAGTTACTGAACGTAACTTCTGGAAAATTGGTAGCACACTGATAAAATTGGTTGCATACTAGTCTAAATCATATGGCAAGTAAAATAACATGGTTTCCATCAAGTTAGCACAGTTTTTAACTACACGATTGAACTAAATGCATTACTTTGTATTCTATGCATTTTGGTTAAGGATGTGTACATAAGTACTCAGGATCAGCTGGAACTGTATAAATATTGCATGTCTTCTACATAAAGCAATGGAATACTCAAAGGTAAGCTGAATTCAGAAAACTACCTCATAATATTCAGACAGGAACTGCCAATTTCTTTGTTTAGTTCTGTAAACGCTAATGTTCCATTGCGTACAAAAGTTGAGTTACTGAAAGTAACTCCTGGAAAATTGGTGGCACACTGATAAAATTGGTTGTATAAATCATATAGCAAGTAAACGATCATGGTTTACATCATTAGCACATAAGAGTTTTCAACAAAATTCAAATCTACACTACTGAGTTGATGCATTACTTTCTATTCTATGCATTTTGGTTAAGGATGTGTACATAACTACTCAGGATCAGCTGGAACGGTATAGATATTGCATGTCTTCTACTCAGAACCATGGAATACTCAAATGCAAGCTGAATTCAAAACCTACCGCATAACATTTAGAATGGAACAACCAACATCTTGGTTTAGTTCTGTAAATGCTAATATTCCATTGAATTGAAAAGGTGAGTTACTGAACGTAACTCCTCGAATATTGATAGCAAACCGATAAAATTGGTTGCATACTACTCTAAATCATATGGTAAGTAAAATAATAAGGATTACATCAAGTTAGCACCTAGTAGTTTTCAGCAAAATTCAACACTACACTCGATTGAGCTGAATGCATTTTGTATTCTAAGCATTTTGGTTAAGGATGTGTACATAACTACTCAGCATCAGCTGGAACTGTATAAATATTGCATGTCTTCTACATAAAGCAATGGAATTCTCAAAGGCAAGCTGAATTCAGGAACCTACCTCACAACATTTAGAATGGAACAGCCAATATCTTTGATTAGTTCTGTATGGTAAGTAAAATAATAAGGTTTACATCAAGTTAGCACATACTAGTTTTCAGCAAAATTCAGCTCTACACACTATTGAGCTGAATGCATTACCTTCCATTCAATGCATTTTGAGTTGAACATCTGTGCATCATTACTCAGAGTGAGCTGGAACTGTATAGATATTGCATGTCTTCTACTCAGAACCATAGAATACTCAAATGCAAGCTGAATTCAGAAACCTACCTCATAATATTCAGACTGGAACAGCCAATATCTTTGTTTAGTTCTGTAAACGCTAATGTTCCATTGCGTACAAAAGCTGAGTTACTGAAACTAACTCCTGGAAAATTGGTAGCACACTGATAAAATTGGTTGTATACTACTCTAAATCATATAGCAAGTAAAAGAACATGGTTTACATCATTAGCACATAAGGGTTTTCAGCAAAATTCAAATCTACACTACGTACAGATGCATTACTTTCTATTCTATGCATTTTGGTTAAGGATATGTAGATAACTACTCAGGATCAGCTGGAACGGTATAGATATTGCATGTCTTCTACTCAGAGCCATGGAATACTGAAATGCAAGCTGAATTTAGGACCCTACGGCATAACAGTTAGAATGGAACAACTAACATCTTGGTTGAATTCTGTAAATGCTAATATTCCAAAAGGTGAGTTACTGAACGTAACTTCTGGAAAATTGGTAGCACACTGATAAAATTGGTTGCATACTAGTCTAAATCATATGGCAAGTAAAATAACATGGTTTCCATCAAGTTAGCACAGTTTTTAACTACACGATTGAACTAAATGCATTACTTTGTATTCTATGCATTTTGGTTAAGGATGTGTACATAAGTACTCAGGATCAGCTGGAACTGTATAAATATTGCATGTCTTCTACATAAAGCAATGGAATTCTCAAAGGCATGCTGAATTCAGGAACCTACCTCACAACATTTAGAGTGGAACAGCCAATATCTTTGTTTAGTTCCGTAAACGCTAATGTTCCAATGCGTACAAAAGGTGAGTTACTGAAATTAACATGGAAAATTGGTAACACACTGATAAAATTGTTTGCATACAACTCTAAATCATATGTCAAGTAAAATAACACGGATTACATCAAGAGCACAGTTTTCAGCAATTTTCAACTACACGATTGAGCGAAATGCATTATTTTGTATTCTATGCATTTTGGTTAAGGATGTGTACATAAGTACTCAGGATCAGCTGGAACTGTATAAATATTGCATGTCTTCTACATAAAGCAATGGAATTCTCAAAGGCAAGCTGAATTCAGGAACCTACCTCACAACATTTAGAATGGAACAGCCAATATCTTTGATTAGTTCTGTATGGTAAGTAAAATAATAAGGTTTACATCAAGTTAGCACATACTAGTTTTCAGCAAAATTCAGCTCTACACACTATTGAGCTGAATGCATTACCTTCCATTCAATGCATTTTGAGTTGAACATCTGTGCATCATTACTCAGAGTGAGCTGGAACTGTATAGATATTGCATGTCTTCTACTCAGAACCATAGAATACTCAAATGCAAGCTGAATTCAGAAACCTACCTCATAATATTCAGACTGGAACAGCCATTATCTTTGTTTAGTTCTGTAAACGCTAATGTTCCATTGCGTACAAAAGTTGAGTTACTGAGCGTAACTCCTGGAAAATTGGTGGCACACTGATAAAATTGGTTGTATAAATCATATAGCAAGTAAACGATCATGGTTTACATCATTAGCACATAAGAGTTTTCAACAAAATTCAAATCTACACTACTGAGTTGATGCATTACTTTCTATTCTATGCATTTTGGTTAAGGATGTGTACATAACTACTCAGGATCAGCTGGAACGGTATAGATATTGCATGTCTTCTACTCAGAACCATGGAATACTCAAATGCAAGCTGAATTCAAAACCTACCGCATAACATTTAGAATGGAACAACCAACATCTTGGTTTAGTTCTGTAAATGCTAATATTCCATTGAATTGAAAAGGTGAGTTACTGAACGTAACTCCTCGAATATTGATAGCAAACCGATAAAATTGGTTGCATACTACTCTAAATCATATGGTAAGTAAAATAATAAGGATTACATCAAGTTAGCACCTAGTAGTTTTCAGCAAAATTCAACACTACACTCGATTGAGCTGAATGCATTAATTTGTATTCTAAGCATTTTGGTTAAGGATGTGTACATAACTACTCAGCATCAGCTGGAACTGTATAAATATTGCATGTCTTCTACATAAAGCAATGGAATTCTCAAAGGCAAGCTGAATTCAGGAACCTACCTCACAACATTTAGAATGGAACAGCCAATATCTTTGATTAGTTCTGTATGGTAAGTAAAATAATAAGGTTTACATCAAGTTAGCACATACTAGTTTTCAGCAAAATTCAGCTCTACACACTATTGAGCTGAATGCATTACCTTCCATTCAATGCATTTTGAGTTGAGCATCTGTGCATCATTACTCAGAGTGAGCTGGAACTGTATAGATATTGCATGTCTTCTACTCAGAACCATAGAATACTCAAATGCAAGCTGAATTCAGAAACCTACCTCATAATATTCAGACTGGAACAGCCAATATCTTTGTTTAGTTCTGTAAACGCTAATGTTCCATTGCGTACAAAAGCTGAGTTACTGAAACTAACTCCTGGAAAATTGGTAGCACACTGATAAAATTGGTTGTATACTACTCTAAATCATATAGCAAGTAAAAGAACATGGTTTACATCATTAGCACATAAGGGTTTTCAGCAAAATTCAAATCTACACTACGTACAGATGCATTACTTTCTATTCTATGCATTTTGGTTAAGGATATGTAGATAACTACTCAGGATCAGCTGGAACGGTATAGATATTGCATGTCTTCTACTCAGAGCCATGGAATACTGAAATGCAAGCTGAATTTAGGACCCTACGGCATAACAGTTAGAATGGAACAACTAACATCTTGGTTGAATTCTGTAAATGCTAATATTCCAAAAGGTGAGTTACTGAACGTAACTTCTGGAAAATTGGTAGCACACTGATAAAATTGGTTGCATACTAGTCTAAATCATATGGCAAGTAACATAACATGGTTTCCATCAAGTTAGCACAGTTTTTAACTACACGATTGAACTAAATGCATTACTTTGTATTCTATGCATTTTGGTTAAGGATGTGTACATAAGTACTCAGGATCAGCTGGAACTGTATAAATATTGCATGTCTTCTACATAAAGCAATGGAATTCTCAAAGGCATGCTGAATTCAGGAACCTACCTCACAACATTTAGAGTGGAACAGCCAATATCTTTGTTTAGTTCCGTAAACGCTAATGTTCCAATGCGTACAAAAGGTGAGTTACTGAAATTAACATGGAAAATTGGTAACACACAGATAAAATTGTTTGCATACAACTCTAAATCATATGTCAAGTAAAATAACATGGATTACATCAAGAGCACAGTTTTCAGCAATTTTCAACTACACGATTGAGCGAAATGCATTATTTTGTATTCTATGCATTTTGGTTAAGGATGTGTACATAACTACTCAGGATCAGCTGGAACGGTATAGATATTGCATGTCTTCTACTCAGAACCATGGAATACTCAAATGCAAGCTGAATTCAAAACCTACCGCATAACATTTAGAATGGAACAACCAACATCTTGGTTTAGTTCTGTAAATGCTAATATTCCATTGAATTGAAAAGGTGAGTTACTGAACGTAACTCCTCGAATATTGATAGCAAACCGATAAAATTGGTTGCATACTACTCTAAATCATATGGTAAGTAAAATAATAAGGATTACATCAAGTTAGCACCTAGTAGTTTTCAGCAAAATTCAACACTACACTCGATTGAGCTGAATGCATTAATTTGTATTCTAAGCATTTTGGTTAAGGATGTGTACATAACTACTCAGCATCAGCTGGAACTGTATAAATATTGCATGTCTTCTACATAAAGCAATGGAATTCTCAAAGGCAAGCTGAATTCAGGAACCTACCTCACAACATTTAGAATGGAACAGCCAATATCTTTGATTAGTTCTGTATGGTAAGTAAAATAATAAGGTTTACATCAAGTTAGCACATACTAGTTTTCAGCAAAATTCAGCTCTACACACTATTGAGCTGAATGCATTACCTTCCATTCAATGCATTTTGAGTTGAGCATCTGTGCATCATTACTCAGAGTGAGCTGGAACTGTATAGATATTGCATGTCTTCTACTCAGAACCATAGAATACTCAAATGCAAGCTGAATTCAGAAACCTACCTCATAATATTCAGACTGGAACAGCCAATATCTTTGTTTAGTTCTGTAAACGCTAATGTTCCATTGCGTACAAAAGCTGAGTTACTGAAACTAACTCCTGGAAAATTGGTAGCACACTGATAAAATTGGTTGTATACTACTCTAAATCATATAGCAAGTAAAAGAACATGGTTTACATCATTAGCACATAAGGGTTTTCAGCAAAATTCAAATCTACACTACGTACAGATGCATTACTTTCTATTCTATGCATTTTGGTTAAGGATATGTAGATAACTACTCAGGATCAGCTGGAACGGTATAGATATTGCATGTCTTCTACTCAGAGCCATGGAATACTGAAATGCAAGCTGAATTTAGGACCCTACGGCATAACAGTTAGAATGGAACAACTAACATCTTGGTTGAATTCTGTAAATGCTAATATTCCAAAAGGTGAGTTACTGAACGTAACTTCTGGAAAATTGGTAGCACACTGATAAAATTGGTTGCATACTAGTCTAAATCATATGGCAAGTAACATAACATGGTTTCCATCAAGTTAGCACAGTTTTTAACTACACGATTGAACTAAATGCATTACTTTGTATTCTATGCATTTTGGTTAAGGATGTGTACATAAGTACTCAGGATCAGCTGGAACTGTATAAATATTGCATGTCTTCTACATAAAGCAATGGAATTCTCAAAGGCATGCTGAATTCAGGAACCTACCTCACAACATTTAGAGTGGAACAGCCAATATCTTTGTTTAGTTCCGTAAACGCTAATGTTCCAATGCGTACAAAAGGTGAGTTACTGAAATTAACATGGAAAATTGGTAACACACAGATAAAATTGTTTGCATACAACTCTAAATCATATGTCAAGTAAAATAACATGGATTACATCAAGAGCACAGTTTTCAGCAATTTTCAACTACACGATTGAGCGAAATGCATTATTTTGTATTCTATGCATTTTGGTTAAGGATGTGTACATAACTACTCAGGATCAGCTGGAACGGTATAGATATTGCATGTCTTCTACTCAGAACCATGGAATACTCAAATGCAAGCTGAATTCAAAACCTACCGCATAACATTTAGAATGGAACAACCAACATCTTGGTTTAGTTCTGTAAATGCTAATATTCCATTGAATTGAAAAGGTGAGTTACTGAACGTAACTCCTCGAATATTGATAGCAAACCGATAAAATTGGTTGCATACTACTCTAAATCATATGGTAAGTAAAATAATAAGGATTACATCAAGTTAGCACCTAGTAGTTTTCAGCAAAATTCAACACTACACTCGATTGAGCTGAATGCATTAATTTGTATTCTAAGCATTTTGGTTAAGGATGTGTACATAACTACTCAGCATCAGCTGGAACTGTATAAATATTGCATGTCTTCTACATAAAGCAATGGAATTCTCAAAGGCAAGCTGAATTCAGGAACCTACCTCACAACATTTAGAATGGAACAGCCAATATCTTTGATTAGTTCTGTATGGTAAGTAAAATAATAAGGTTTACATCAAGTTAGCACATACTAGTTTTCAGCAAAATTCAGCTCTACACACTATTGAGCTGAATGCATTACCTTCCATTCAATGCATTTTGAGTTGAGCATCTGTGCATCATTACTCAGAGTGAGCTGGAACTGTATAGATATTGCATGTCTTCTACTCAGAACCATAGAATACTCAAATGCAAGCTGAATTCAGAAACCTACCTCATAATATTCAGACTGGAACAGCCAATATCTTTGTTTAGTTCTGTAAACGCTAATGTTCCATTGCGTACAAAAGCTGAGTTACTGAAACTAACTCCTGGAAAATTGGTAGCACACTGATAAAATTGGTTGTATACTACTCTAAATCATATAGCAAGTAAAAGAACATGGTTTACATCATTAGCACATAAGGGTTTTCAGCAAAATTCAAATCTACACTACGTACAGATGCATTACTTTCTATTCTATGCATTTTGGTTAAGGATATGTAGATAACTACTCAGGATCAGCTGGAACGGTATAGATATTGCATGTCTTCTACTCAGAGCCATGGAATACTGAAATGCAAGCTGAATTTAGGACCCTACGGCATAACAGTTAGAATGGAACAACTAACATCTTGGTTGAATTCTGTAAATGCTAATATTCCAAAAGGTGAGTTACTGAACGTAACTTCTGGAAAATTGGTAGCACACTGATAAAATTGGTTGCATACTAGTCTAAATCATATGGCAAGTAACATAACATGGTTTCCATCAAGTTAGCACAGTTTTTAACTACACGATTGAACTAAATGCATTACTTTGTATTCTATGCATTTTGGTTAAGGATGTGTACATAAGTACTCAGGATCAGCTGGAACTGTATAAATATTGCATGTCTTCTACATAAAGCAATGGAATTCTCAAAGGCATGCTGAATTCAGGAACCTACCTCACAACATTTAGAGTGGAACAGCCAATATCTTTGTTTAGTTCCGTAAACGCTAATGTTCCAATGCGTACAAAAGGTGAGTTACTGAAATTAACATGGAAAATTGGTAACACACTGATAAAATTGTTTGCATACAACTCTAAATCATATGTCAAGTAAAATAACATGGATTACATCAAGAGCACAGTTTTCAGCAATTTTCAACTACACGATTGAGCGAAATGCATTATTTTGTATTCTATGCATTTTGGTTAAGGATGTGTACATAACTACTCAGGATCAGCTGGAACGGTATAGATATTGCATGTCTTCTACTCAGAACCATGGAATACTCAAATGCAAGCTGAATTCAAAACCTACCGCATAACATTTAGAATGGAACAACCAACATCTTGGTTTAGTTCTGTAAATGCTAATATTCCATTGAATTGAAAAGGTGAGTTACTGAACGTAACTCCTCGAATATTGATAGCAAACCGATAAAATTGGTTGCATACTACTCTAAATCATATGGTAAGTAAAATAATAAGGATTACATCAAGTTAGCACCTAGTAGTTTTCAGCAAAATTCAACACTACACTCGATTGAGCTGAATGCATTAATTTGTATTCTAAGCATTTTGGTTAAGGATGTGTACATAACTACTCAGCATCAGCTGGAACTGTATAAATATTGCATGTCTTCTACATAAAGCAATGGAATTCTCAAAGGCAAGCTGAATTCAGGAACCTACCTCACAACATTTAGAATGGAACAGCCAATATCTTTGATTAGTTCTGTATGGTAAGTAAAATAATAAGGTTTACATCAAGTTAGCACATACTAGTTTTCAGCAAAATTCAGCTCTACACACTATTGAGCTGAATGCATTACCTTCCATTCAATGCATTTTGAGTTGAACATCTGTGCATCATTACTCAGAGTGAGCTGGAACTGTATAGATATTGCATGTCTTCTACTCAGAACCATAGAATACTCAAATGCAAGCTGAATTCAGAAACCTACCTCATAATATTCAGACTGGAACAGCCAATATCTTTGTTTAGTTCTGTAAACGCTAATGTTCCATTGCGTACAAAAGCTGAGTTACTGAAACTAACTCCTGGAAAATTGGTAGCACACTGATAAAATTGGTTGTATACTACTCTAAATCATATAGCAAGTAAAAGAACATGGTTTACATCATTAGCACATAAGGGTTTTCAGCAAAATTCAAATCTACACTACGTACAGATGCATTACTTTCTATTCTATGCATTTTGGTTAAGGATATGTAGATAACTACTCAGGATCAGCTGGAACGGTATAGATATTGCATGTCTTCTACTCAGAGCCATGGAATACTGAAATGCAAGCTGAATTTAGGACCCTACGGCATAACAGTTAGAATGGAACAACTAACATCTTGGTTGAATTCTGTAAATGCTAATATTCCAAAAGGTGAGTTACTGAACGTAACTTCTGGAAAATTGGTAGCACACTGATAAAATTGGTTGCATACTAGTCTAAATCATATGGCAAGTAAAATAACATGGTTTCCATCAAGTTAGCACAGTTTTTAACTACACGATTGAACTAAATGCATTACTTTGTATTCTATGCATTTTGGTTAAGGATGTGTACATAAGTACTCAGGATCAGCTGGAACTGTATAAATATTGCATGTCTTCTACATAAAGCAATGGAATTCTCAAAGGCATGCTGAATTCAGGAACCTACCTCACAACATTTAGAGTGGAACAGCCAATATCTTTGTTTAGTTCCGTAAACGCTAATGTTCCAATGCGTACAAAAGGTGAGTTACTGAAATTAACATGGAAAATTGGTAACACACTGATAAAATTGTTTGCATACAACTCTAAATCATATGTCAAGTAAAATAACATGGATTACATCAAGAGCACAGTTTTCAGCAATTTTCAACTACACGATTGAGCGAAATGCATTATTTTGTATTCTATGCATTTTGGTTAAGGATGTGTACATAAGTACTCAGGATCAGCTGGAACTGTATAAATATTGCATGTCTTCTACATAAAGCAATGGAATTCTCAAAGGCAAGCTGAATTCAGGAACCTACCTCACAACATTTAGAATGGAACAGCCAATATCTTTGATTAGTTCTGTATGGTAAGTAAAATAATAAGGTTTACATCAAGTTAGCACATACTAGTTTTCAGCAAAATTCAGCTCTACACACTATTGAGCTGAATGCATTACCTTCCATTCAATGCATTTTGAGTTGAACATCTGTGCATCATTACTCAGAGTGAGCTGGAACTGTATAGATATTGCATGTCTTCTACTCAGAACCATAGAATACTCAAATGCAAGCTGAATTCAGAAACCTACCTCATAATATTCAGACTGGAACAGCCATTATCTTTGTTTAGTTCTGTAAACGCTAATGTTCCATTGCGTACAAAAGTTGAGTTACTGAGCGTAACTCCTGGAAAATTGGTAGCACACTGATAACATTGGTTGCATACTACTCTAAATCATATGGCAAGTAAAAGAACATGGTTTACATCATTAGCACATACTGGTTTTCAGCAAAATTCAGCTCTGCACACTATTGAGCTGAATGCATTACTTTGTACTCTATGCATTTTGGTTAAGGATATGTACATAACTACTCAGGATCAGCTGGAACGCTATAGATATTGCATGTCTTCTACTCAGAGCCATGGAATACTGAAATGCAAGCTGAATTCAGGACCCTACGGCATAACAGTTAGAATGGAACAACTAACATCTTGGTTGAATTCTGTAAATGCTAAAATTCCAAAAGGTGAGTTACTGAACGTAACTTCTGGAACATTGGTAGCACACTGATAAAATTGGTTGCATACTAGTCTAAATCATATGGCAAGTAAAATAACATGGTTTCCATCAAGTTAGCACAGTTTTCAACTACACGATTGAGCTAAATGCATTACTTTGTATTCTATGCATTTTGGTTAAGGATGTGTACATAAGTACTCAGGATCAGCTGGAACTGTATAAATATTGCATGTCTTCTACATAAAGCAATGGAATTCTCAAAGGCATGCTGAATTCAGGAACCTACCTCACAACATTTAGAGTGGAACAGCCAATATCTTTGTTTAGTTCCGTAAACGCTAATGTTCCAATGCGTACAAAAGGTGAGTTACTGAAATTAACATGGAAAATTGGTAACACACTGATAAAATTGTTTGCATACAACTCTAAATCATATGTCAAGTAAAATAACATGGATTACATCAAGAGCACAGTTTTCAGCAATTTTCAACTACACGATTGAGCGAAATGCATTATTTTGTATTCTATGCATTTTGGTTAAGGATGTGTACATAAGTACTCAGGATCAGCTGGAACTGTATAAATATTGCATGTCTTCTACATAAAGCAATGGAATTCTCAAAGGCAAGCTGAATTCAGGAACCTACCTCACAACATTTAGAATGGAACAGCCAATATCTTTGATTAGTTCTGTATGGTAAGTAAAATAATAAGGTTTACATCAAGTTAGCACATACTAGTTTTCAGCAAAATTCAGCTCTACACACTATTGAGCTGAATGCATTACCTTCCATTCAATGCATTTTGAGTTGAACATCTGTGCATCATTACTCAGAGTGAGCTGGAACTGTATAGATATTGCATGTCTTCTACTCAGAACCATAGAATACTCAAATGCAAGCTGAATTCAGAAACCTACCTCATAATATTCAGACTGGAACAGCCATTATCTTTGTTTAGTTCTGTAAACGCTAATGTTCCATTGCGTACAAAAGTTGAGTTACTGAGCGTAACTCCTGGAAAATTGGTAGCACACTGATAACATTGGTTGCATACTACTCTAAATCATATGGCAAGTAAAAGAACATGGTTTACATCATTAGCACATACTGGTTTTCAGCAAAATTCAGCTCTGCACACTATTGAGCTGAATGCATTACTTTGTACTCTATGCATTTTGGTTAAGGATATGTACATAACTACTCAGGATCAGCTGGAACGCTATAGATATTGCATGTCTTCTACTCAGAGCCATGGAATACTGAAATGCAAGCTGAATTCAGGACCCTACGGCATAACAGTTAGAATGGAACAACTAACATCTTGGTTGAATTCTGTAAATGCTAAAATTCCAAAAGGTGAGTTACTGAACGTAACTTCTGGAACATTGGTAGCACACTGATAAAATTGGTTGCATACTAGTCTAAATCATATGGCAAGTAAAATAACATGGTTTCCATCAAGTTAGCACAGTTTTCAACTACACGATTGAGCTAAATGCATTACTTTGTATTCTATGCATTTTGGTTAAGGATGTGTACATAAGTACTCAAGATCAGCTGGAACTGTATAAATATTGCATGTCTTCTACATAAAGCAATGGAATACTCAAAGGTAAGCTGAATTCAGAAAACTACCTCATAATATTCAGACAGGAACTGCCAATTTCTTTGTTTAGTTCTGTAAACGCTAATGTTCCATTGCGTACAAAAGTTGAGTTACTGAAAGTAACTCCTGGAAAATTGGTGGCACACTGATAAAATTGGTTGTATAAATCATATAGCAAGTAAAAGATCATGGTTTACATCATTAGCAGATAAGAGTTTTCAACAAAATTCAAATCTACACTACTGAGTTGATGCATTACTTTCTATTCTATGCATTTTGGTTAAGGATGTGTACATAACTACTCAGGATCAGCTGGAACGGTATAGATATTGCATGTCTTCTACTCAGAACCATGGAATACTCAAATGCAAGCTGAATTCAAAACCTACCGCATAACATTTAGAATGGAACAACCAACATCTTGGTTTAGTTCTGTAAATGCTAATATTCCATTGAATTGAAAAGGTGAGTTACTGAACGTAACTCCTCGAATATTGATAGCAAACCGATAAAATTGGTTGCATACTACTCTAAATCATATGGTAAGTAAAATAATAAGGATTACATCAAGTTAGCACCTAGTAGTTTTCAGCAAAATTCAACACTACACTCGATTGAGCTGAATGCATTAATTTGTATTCTAAGCATTTTGGTTAAGGATGTGTACATAACTACTCAGCATCAGCTGGAACTGTATAAATATTGCATGTCTTCTACATAAAGCAATGGAATTCTCAAAGGCAAGCTGAATTCAGGAACCTACCTCACAACATTTAGAATGGAACAGCCAATATCTTTGATTAGTTCTGTATGGTAAGTAAAATAATAAGGTTTACATCAAGTTAGCACATACTAGTTTTCAGCAAAATTCAGCTCTACACACTATTGAGCTGAATGCATTACCTTCCATTCAATGCATTTTGAGTTGAGCATCTGTGCATCATTACTCAGAGTGAGCTGGAACTGTATAGATATTGCATGTCTTCTACTCAGAACCATAGAATACTCAAATGCAAGCTGAATTCAGAAACCTACCTCATAATATTCAGACTGGAACAGCCAATATCTTTGTTTAGTTCTGTAAACGCTAATGTTCCATTGCGTACAAAAGCTGAGTTACTGAAACTAACTCCTGGAAAATTGGTAGCACACTGATAAAATTGGTTGTATACTACTCTAAATCATATAGCAAGTAAAAGAACATGGTTTACATCATTAGCACATAAGGGTTTTCAGCAAAATTCAAATCTACACTACGTACAGATGCATTACTTTCTATTCTATGCATTTTGGTTAAGGATATGTAGATAACTACTCAGGATCAGCTGGAACGGTATAGATATTGCATGTCTTCTACTCAGAGCCATGGAATACTGAAATGCAAGCTGAATTTAGGACCCTACGGCATAACAGTTAGAATGGAACAACTAACATCTTGGTTGAATTCTGTAAATGCTAATATTCCAAAAGGTGAGTTACTGAACGTAACTTCTGGAAAATTGGTAGCACACTGATAAAATTGGTTGCATACTAGTCTAAATCATATGGCAAGTAAAATAACATGGTTTCCATCAAGTTAGCACAGTTTTTAACTACACGATTGAACTAAATGCATTACTTTGTATTCTATGCATTTTGGTTAAGGATGTGTACATAAGTACTCAGGATCAGCTGGAACTGTATAAATATTGCATGTCTTCTACATAAAGCAATGGAATACTCAAAGGTAAGCTGAATTCAGAAAACTACCTCATAATATTCAGACAGGAACTGCCAATTTCTTTGTTTAGTTCTGTAAACGCTAATGTTCCATTGCGTACAAAAGTTGAGTTACTGAAAGTAACTCCTGGAAAATTGGTGGCACACTGATAAAATTGGTTGTATAAATCATATAGCAAGTAAACGATCATGGTTTACATCATTAGCACATAAGAGTTTTCAACAAAATTCAAATCTACACTACTGAGTTGATGCATTACTTTCTATTCTATGCATTTTGGTTAAGGATGTGTACATAACTACTCAGGATCAGCTGGAACGGTATAGATATTGCATGTCTTCTACTCAGAACCATGGAATACTCAAATGCAAGCTGAATTCAAAACCTACCGCATAACATTTAGAATGGAACAACCAACATCTTGGTTTAGTTCTGTAAATGCTAATATTCCATTGAATTGAAAAGGTGAGTTACTGAACGTAACTCCTCGAATATTGATAGCAAACCGATAAAATTGGTTGCATACTACTCTAAATCATATGGTAAGTAAAATAATAAGGATTACATCAAGTTAGCACCTAGTAGTTTTCAGCAAAATTCAACACTACACTCGATTGAGCTGAATGCATTAATTTGTATTCTAAGCATTTTGGTTAAGGATGTGTACATAACTACTCAGCATCAGCTGGAACTGTATAAATATTGCATGTCTTCTACATAAAGCAATGGAATTCTCAAAGGCAAGCTGAATTCAGGAACCTACCTCACAACATTTAGAATGGAACAGCCAATATCTTTGATTAGTTCTGTATGGTAAGTAAAATAATAAGGTTTACATCAAGTTAGCACATACTAGTTTTCAGCAAAATTCAGCTCTACACACTATTGAGCTGAATGCATTACCTTCCATTCAATGCATTTTGAGTTGAACATCTGTGCATCATTACTCAGAGTGAGCTGGAACTGTATAGATATTGCATGTCTTCTACTCAGAACCATAGAATACTCAAATGCAAGCTGAATTCAGAAACCTACCTCATAATATTCAGACTGGAACAGCCAATATCTTTGTTTAGTTCTGTAAACGCTAATGTTCCATTGCGTACAAAAGCTGAGTTACTGAAACTAACTCCTGGAAAATTGGTAGCACACTGATAAAATTGGTTGTATACTACTCTAAATCATATAGCAAGTAAAAGAACATGGTTTACATCATTAGCACATAAGGGTTTTCAGCAAAATTCAAATCTACACTACGTACAGATGCATTACTTTCTATTCTATGCATTTTGGTTAAGGATATGTAGATAACTACTCAGGATCAGCTGGAACGGTATAGATATTGCATGTCTTCTACTCAGAGCCATGGAATACTGAAATGCAAGCTGAATTTAGGACCCTACGGCATAACAGTTAGAATGGAACAACTAACATCTTGGTTGAATTCTGTAAATGCTAATATTCCAAAAGGTGAGTTACTGAACGTAACTTCTGGAAAATTGGTAGCACACTGATAAAATTGGTTGCATACTAGTCTAAATCATATGGCAAGTAAAATAACATGGTTTCCATCAAGTTAGCACAGTTTTTAACTACACGATTGAACTAAATGCATTACTTTGTATTCTATGCATTTTGGTTAAGGATGTGTACATAAGTACTCAGGATCAGCTGGAACTGTATAAATATTGCATGTCTTCTACATAAAGCAATGGAATTCTCAAAGGCATGCTGAATTCAGGAACCTACCGCATAACATTTAGAATGGAACAACCAACATCTTGGTTTAGTTCTGTAAATGCTAATATTCCATTGAATTGAAAAGGTGAGTTACTGAACGTAACTCCTCGAATATTGATAGCAAACCGATAAAATTGGTTGCATACTACTCTAAATCATATGGTAAGTAAAATAATAAGGATTACATCAAGTTAGCACCTAGTAGTTTTCAGCAAAATTCAACACTACACTCGATTGAGCTGAATGCATTAATTTGTATTCTAAGCATTTTGGTTAAGGATGTGTACATAACTACTCAGCATCAGCTGGAACTGTATAAATATTGCATGTCTTCTACATAAAGCAATGGAATTCTCAAAGGCAAGCTGAATTCAGGAACCTACCTCACAACATTTAGAATGGAACAGCCAATATCTTTGATTAGTTCTGTATGGTAAGTAAAATAATAAGGTTTACATCAAGTTAGCACATACTAGTTTTCAGCAAAATTCAGCTCTACACACTATTGAGCTGAATGCATTACCTTCCATTCAATGCATTTTGAGTTGAACATCTGTGCATCATTACTCAGAGTGAGCTGGAACTGTATAGATATTGCATGTCTTCTACTCAGAACCATAGAATACTCAAATGCAAGCTGAATTCAGAAACCTACCTCATAATATTCAGACTGGAACAGCCAATATCTTTGTTTAGTTCTGTAAACGCTAATGTTCCATTGCGTACAAAAGCTGAGTTACTGAAACTAACTCCTGGAAAATTGGTAGCACACTGATAAAATTGGTTGTATACTACTCTAAATCATATAGCAAGTAAAAGAACATGGTTTACATCATTAGCACATAAGGGTTTTCAGCAAAATTCAAATCTACACTACGTACAGATGCATTACTTTCTATTCTATGCATTTTGGTTAAGGATATGTAGATAACTACTCAGGATCAGCTGGAACGGTATAGATATTGCATGTCTTCTACTCAGAGCCATGGAATACTGAAATGCAAGCTGAATTTAGGACCCTACGGCATAACAGTTAGAATGGAACAACTAACATCTTGGTTGAATTCTGTAAATGCTAATATTCCAAAAGGTGAGTTACTGAACGTAACTTCTGGAAAATTGGTAGCACACTGATAAAATTGTTTGCATACAACTCTAAATCATATGTCAAGTAAAATAACATGGATTACATCAAGAGCACAGTTTTCAGCAATTTTCAACTACACGATTGAGCGAAATGCATTATTTTGTATTCTATGCATTTTGGTTAAGGATGTGTACATAAGTACTCAGGATCAGCTGGAACTGTATAAATATTGCATGTCTTCTACATAAAGCAATGGAATTCTCAAAGGCAAGCTGAATTCAGGAACCTACCTCACAACATTTAGAATGGAACAGCCAATATCTTTGATTAGTTCTGTATGGTAAGTAAAATAATAAGGTTTACATCAAGTTAGCACATACTAGTTTTCAGCAAAATTCAGCTCTACACACTATTGAGCTGAATGCATTACCTTCCATTCAATGCATTTTGAGTTGAACATCTGTGCATCATTACTCAGAGTGAGCTGGAACTGTATAGATATTGCATGTCTTCTACTCAGAACCATAGAATACTCAAATGCAAGCTGAATTCAGAAACCTACCTCATAATATTCAGACTGGAACAGCCATTATCTTTGTTTAGTTCTGTAAACGCTAATGTTCCATTGCGTACAAAAGTTGAGTTACTGAGCGTAACTCCTGGAAAATTGGTAGCACACTGATAACATTGGTTGCATACTACTCTAAATCATATGGCAAGTAAAAGAACATGGTTTACATCATTAGCACATACTGGTTTTCAGCAAAATTCAGCTCTGCACACTATTGAGCTGAATGCATTACTTTGTACTCTATGCATTTTGGTTAAGGATATGTACATAACTACTCAGGATCAGCTGGAACGCTATAGATATTGCATGTCTTCTACTCAGAGCCATGGAATACTGAAATGCAAGCTGAATTCAGGACCCTACGGCATAACAGTTAGAATGGAACAACTAACATCTTGGTTGAATTCTGTAAATGCTAAAATTCCAAAAGGTGAGTTACTGAACGTAACTTCTGGAACATTGGTAGCACACTGATAAAATTGGTTGCATACTAGTCTAAATCATATGGCAAGTAAAATAACATGGTTTCCATCAAGTTAGCACAGTTTTCAACTACACGATTGAGCTAAATGCATTACTTTGTATTCTATGCATTTTGGTTAAGGATGTGTACATAAGTACTCAAGATCAGCTGGAACTGTATAAATATTGCATGTCTTCTACATAAAGCAATGGAATACTCAAAGGTAAGCTGAATTCAGAAAACTACCTCATAATATTCAGACAGGAACTGCCAATTTCTTTGTTTAGTTCTGTAAACGCTAATGTTCCATTGCGTACAAAAGTTGAGTTACTGAAAGTAACTCCTGGAAAATTGGTGGCACACTGATAAAATTGGTTGTATAAATCATATAGCAAGTAAAAGATCATGGTTTACATCATTAGCAGATAAGAGTTTTCAACAAAATTCAAATCTACACTACTGAGTTGATGCATTACTTTCTATTCTATGCATTTTGGTTAAGGATGTGTACATAACTACTCAGGATCAGCTGGAACGGTATAGATATTGCATGTCTTCTACTCAGAACCATGGAATACTCAAATGCAAGCTGAATTCAAAACCTACCGCATAACATTTAGAATGGAACAACCAACATCTTGGTTTAGTTCTGTAAATGCTAATATTCCATTGAATTGAAAAGGTGAGTTACTGAACGTAACTCCTCGAATATTGATAGCAAACCGATAAAATTGGTTGCATACTACTCTAAATCATATGGTAAGTAAAATAATAAGGATTACATCAAGTTAGCACCTAGTAGTTTTCAGCAAAATTCAACACTACACTCGATTGAGCTGAATGCATTAATTTGTATTCTAAGCATTTTGGTTAAGGATGTGTACATAACTACTCAGCATCAGCTGGAACTGTATAAATATTGCATGTCTTCTACATAAAGCAATGGAATTCTCAAAGGCAAGCTGAATTCAGGAACCTACCTCACAACATTTAGAATGGAACAGCCAATATCTTTGATTAGTTCTGTATGGTAAGTAAAATAATAAGGTTTACATCAAGTTAGCACATACTAGTTTTCAGCAAAATTCAGCTCTACACACTATTGAGCTGAATGCATTACCTTCCATTCAATGCATTTTGAGTTGAGCATCTGTGCATCATTACTCAGAGTGAGCTGGAACTGTATAGATATTGCATGTCTTCTACTCAGAACCATAGAATACTCAAATGCAAGCTGAATTCAGAAACCTACCTCATAATATTCAGACTGGAACAGCCAATATCTTTGTTTAGTTCTGTAAACGCTAATGTTCCATTGCGTACAAAAGCTGAGTTACTGAAACTAACTCCTGGAAAATTGGTAGCACACTGATAAAATTGGTTGTATACTACTCTAAATCATATAGCAAGTAAAAGAACATGGTTTACATCATTAGCACATAAGGGTTTTCAGCAAAATTCAAATCTACACTACGTACAGATGCATTACTTTCTATTCTATGCATTTTGGTTAAGGATATGTAGATAACTACTCAGGATCAGCTGGAACGGTATAGATATTGCATGTCTTCTACTCAGAGCCATGGAATACTGAAATGCAAGCTGAATTTAGGACCCTACGGCATAACAGTTAGAATGGAACAACTAACATCTTGGTTGAATTCTGTAAATGCTAATATTCCAAAAGGTGAGTTACTGAACGTAACTTCTGGAAAATTGGTAGCACACTGATAAAATTGGTTGCATACTAGTCTAAATCATATGGCAAGTAAAATAACATGGTTTCCATCAAGTTAGCACAGTTTTTAACTACACGATTGAACTAAATGCATTACTTTGTATTCTATGCATTTTGGTTAAGGATGTGTACATAAGTACTCAGGATCAGCTGGAACTGTATAAATATTGCATGTCTTCTACATAAAGCAATGGAATACTCAAAGGTAAGCTGAATTCAGAAAACTACCTCATAATATTCAGACAGGAACTGCCAATTTCTTTGTTTAGTTCTGTAAACGCTAATGTTCCATTGCGTACAAAAGTTGAGTTACTGAAAGTAACTCCTGGAAAATTGGTGGCACACTGATAAAATTGGTTGTATAAATCATATAGCAAGTAAACGATCATGGATTACATCATTAGCACATAAGAGTTTTCAACAAAATTCAAATCTACACTACTGAGTTGATGCATTACTTTCTATTCTATGCATTTTGGTTAAGGATGTGTACATAACTACTCAGGATCAGCTGGAACGGTATAGATATTGCATGTCTTCTACTCAGAACCATGGAATACTCAAATGCAAGCTGAATTCAAAACCTACCGCATAACATTTAGAATGGAACAACCAACATCTTGGTTTAGTTCTGTAAATGCTAATATTCCATTGAATTGAAAAGGTGAGTTACTGAACGTAACTCCTCGAATATTGATAGCAAACCGATAAAATTGGTTGCATACTACTCTAAATCATATGGTAAGTAAAATAATAAGGATTACATCAAGTTAGCACCTAGTAGTTTTCAGCAAAATTCAACACTACACTCGATTGAGCTGAATGCATTAATTTGTATTCTAAGCATTTTGGTTAAGGATGTGTACATAACTACTCAGCATCAGCTGGAACTGTATAAATATTGCATGTCTTCTACATAAAGCAATGGAATTCTCAAAGGCAAGCTGAATTCAGGAACCTACCTCACAACATTTAGAATGGAACAGCCAATATCTTTGATTAGTTCTGTATGGTAAGTAAAATAATAAGGTTTACATCAAGTTAGCACATACTAGTTTTCAGCAAAATTCAGCTCTACACACTATTGAGCTGAATGCATTACCTTCCATTCAATGCATTTTGAGTTGAACATCTGTGCATCATTACTCAGAGTGAGCTGGAACTGTATAGATATTGCATGTCTTCTACTCAGAACCATAGAATACTCAAATGCAAGCTGAATTCAGAAACCTACCTCATAATATTCAGACTGGAACAGCCAATATCTTTGTTTAGTTCTGTAAACGCTAATGTTCCATTGCGTACAAAAGCTGAGTTACTGAAACTAACTCCTGGAAAATTGGTAGCACACTGATAAAATTGGTTGTATACTACTCTAAATCATATAGCAAGTAAAAGAACATGGTTTACATCATTAGCACATAAGGGTTTTCAGCAAAATTCAAATCTACACTACGTACAGATGCATTACTTTCTATTCTATGCATTTTGGTTAAGGATATGTAGATAACTACTCAGGATCAGCTGGAACGGTATAGATATTGCATGTCTTCTACTCAGAGCCATGGAATACTGAAATGCAAGCTGAATTTAGGACCCTACGGCATAACAGTTAGAATGGAACAACTAACATCTTGGTTGAATTCTGTAAATGCTAATATTCCAAAAGGTGAGTTACTGAACGTAACTTCTGGAAAATTGGTAGCACACTGATAAAATTGGTTGCATACTAGTCTAAATCATATGGCAAGTAAAATAACATGGTTTCCATCAAGTTAGCACAGTTTTTAACTACACGATTGAACTAAATGCATTACTTTGTATTCTATGCATTTTGGTTAAGGATGTGTACATAAGTACTCAGGATCAGCTGGAACTGTATAAATATTGCATGTCTTCTACATAAAGCAATGGAATTCTCAAAGGCATGCTGAATTCAGGAACCTACCGCATAACATTTAGAATGGAACAACCAACATCTTGGTTTAGTTCTGTAAATGCTAATATTCCATTGAATTGAAAAGGTGAGTTACTGAACGTAACTCCTCGAATATTGATAGCAAACCGATAAAATTGGTTGCATACTACTCTAAATCATATGGTAAGTAAAATAATAAGGATTACATCAAGTTAGCACCTAGTAGTTTTCAGCAAAATTCAACACTACACTCGATTGAGCTGAATGCATTAATTTGTATTCTAAGCATTTTGGTTAAGGATGTGTACATAACTACTCAGCATCAGCTGGAACTGTATAAATATTGCATGTCTTCTACATAAAGCAATGGAATTCTCAAAGGCAAGCTGAATTCAGGAACCTACCTCACAACATTTAGAATGGAACAGCCAATATCTTTGATTAGTTCTGTATGGTAAGTAAAATAATAAGGTTTACATCAAGTTAGCACATACTAGTTTTCAGCAAAATTCAGCTCTACACACTATTGAGCTGAATGCATTACCTTCCATTCAATGCATTTTGAGTTGAACATCTGTGCATCATTACTCAGAGTGAGCTGGAACTGTATAGATATTGCATGTCTTCTACTCAGAACCATAGAATACTCAAATGCAAGCTGAATTCAGAAACCTACCTCATAATATTCAGACTGGAACAGCCAATATCTTTGTTTAGTTCTGTAAACGCTAATGTTCCATTGCGTACAAAAGCTGAGTTACTGAAACTAACTCCTGGAAAATTGGTAGCACACTGATAAAATTGGTTGTATACTACTCTAAATCATATAGCAAGTAAAAGAACATGGTTTACATCATTAGCACATAAGGGTTTTCAGCAAAATTCAAATCTACACTACGTACAGATGCATTACTTTCTATTCTATGCATTTTGGTTAAGGATATGTAGATAACTACTCAGGATCAGCTGGAACGGTATAGATATTGCATGTCTTCTACTCAGAGCCATGGAATACTGAAATGCAAGCTGAATTTAGGACCCTACGGCATAACAGTTAGAATGGAACAACTAACATCTTGGTTGAATTCTGTAAATGCTAATATTCCAAAAGGTGAGTTACTGAACGTAACTTCTGGAAAATTGGTAGCACACTGATAAAATTGGTTGCATACTAGTCTAAATCATATGGCAAGTAAAATAACATGGTTTCCATCAAGTTAGCACAGTTTTTAACTACACGATTGAACTAAATGCATTACTTTGTATTCTATGCATTTTGGTTAAGGATGTGTACATAAGTACTCAGGATCAGCTGGAACTGTATAAATATTGCATGTCTTCTACATAAAGCAATGGAATTCTCAAAGGCATGCTGAATTCAGGAACCTACCTCACAACATTTAGAGTGGAACAGCCAATATCTTTGTTTAGTTCCGTAAACGCTAATGTTCCAATGCGTACAAAAGGTGAGTTACTGAAATTAACATGGAAAATTGGTAACACACTGATAAAATTGTTTGCATACAACTCTAAATCATATGTCAAGTAAAATAACACGGATTACATCAAGAGCACAGTTTTCAGCAATTTTCAACTACACGATTGAGCGAAATGCATTATTTTGTATTCTATGCATTTTGGTTAAGGATGTGTACATAAGTACTCAGGATCAGCTGGAACTGTATAAATATTGCATGTCTTCTACATAAAGCAATGGAATTCTCAAAGGCAAGCTGAATTCAGGAACCTACCTCACAACATTTAGAATGGAACAGCCAATATCTTTGATTAGTTCTGTATGGTAAGTAAAATAATAAGGTTTACATCAAGTTAGCACATACTAGTTTTCAGCAAAATTCAGCTCTACACACTATTGAGCTGAATGCATTACCTTCCATTCAATGCATTTTGAGTTGAACATCTGTGCATCATTACTCAGAGTGAGCTGGAACTGTATAGATATTGCATGTCTTCTACTCAGAACCATAGAATACTCAAATGCAAGCTGAATTCAGAAACCTACCTCATAATATTCAGACTGGAACAGCCATTATCTTTGTTTAGTTCTGTAAACGCTAATGTTCCATTGCGTACAAAAGTTGAGTTACTGAGCGTAACTCCTGGAAAATTGGTAGCACACTGATAACATTGGTTGCATACTACTCTAAATCATATGGCAAGTAAAAGAACATGGTTTACATCATTAGCACATACTGGTTTTCAGCAAAATTCAGCTCTGCACACTATTGAGCTGAATGCATTACTTTGTACTCTATGCATTTTGGTTAAGGATATGTACATAACTACTCAGGATCAGCTGGAACGCTATAGATATTGCATGTCTTCTACTCAGAGCCATGGAATACTGAAATGCAAGCTGAATTCAGGACCCTACGGCATAACAGTTAGAATGGAACAACTAACATCTTGGTTGAATTCTGTAAATGCTAAAATTCCAAAAGGTGAGTTACTGAACGTAACTTCTGGAACATTGGTAGCACACTGATAAAATTGGTTGCATACTAGTCTAAATCATATGGCAAGTAAAATAACATGGTTTCCATCAAGTTAGCACAGTTTTCAACAACACGATTGAGCTAAATGCATTACTTTGTATTCTATGCATTTTGGTTAAGGATGTGTACATAAGTACTCAAGATCAGCTGGAACTGTATAAATATTGCATGTCTTCTACATAAAGCAATGGAATACTCAAAGGTAAGCTGAATTCAGAAAACTACCTCATAATATTCAGACAGGAACTGCCAATTTCTTTGTTTAGTTCTGTAAACGCTAATGTTCCATTGCGTACAAAAGTTGAGTTACTGAAAGTAACTCCTGGAAAATTGGTGGCACACTGATAAAATTGGTTGTATAAATCATATAGCAAGTAAAAGATCATGGTTTACATCATTAGCAGATAAGAGTTTTCAACAAAATTCAAATCTACACTACTGAGTTGATGCATTACTTTCTATTCTATGCATTTTGGTTAAGGATGTGTACATAACTACTCAGGATCAGCTGGAACGGTATAGATATTGCATGTCTTCTACTCAGAACCATGGAATACTCAAATGCAAGCTGAATTCAAAACCTACCGCATAACATTTAGAATGGAACAACCAACATCTTGGTTTAGTTCTGTAAATGCTAATATTCCATTGAATTGAAAAGGTGAGTTACTGAACGTAACTCCTCGAATATTGATAGCAAACCGATAAAATTGGTTGCATACTACTCTAAATCATATGGTAAGTAAAATAATAAGGATTACATCAAGTTAGCACCTAGTAGTTTTCAGCAAAATTCAACACTACACTCGATTGAGCTGAATGCATTAATTTGTATTCTAAGCATTTTGGTTAAGGATGTGTACATAACTACTCAGCATCAGCTGGAACTGTATAAATATTGCATGTCTTCTACATAAAGCAATGGAATTCTCAAAGGCAAGCTGAATTCAGGAACCTACCTCACAACATTTAGAATGGAACAGCCAATATCTTTGATTAGTTCTGTATGGTAAGTAAAATAATAAGGTTTACATCAAGTTAGCACATACTAGTTTTCAGCAAAATTCAGCTCTACACACTATTGAGCTGAATGCATTACCTTCCATTCAATGCATTTTGAGTTGAACATCTGTGCATCATTACTCAGAGTGAGCTGGAACTGTATAGATATTGCATGTCTTCTACTCAGAACCATAGAATACTCAAATGCAAGCTGAATTCAGAAACCTACCTCATAATATTCAGACTGGAACAGCCAATATCTTTGTTTAGTTCTGTAAACGCTAATGTTCCATTGCGTACAAAAGCTGAGTTACTGAAACTAACTCCTGGAAAATTGGTAGCACACTGATAAAATTGGTTGTATACTACTCTAAATCATATAGCAAGTAAAAGAACATGGTTTACATCATTAGCACATAAGGGTTTTCAGCAAAATTCAAATCTACACTACGTACAGATGCATTACTTTCTATTCTATGCATTTTGGTTAAGGATATGTAGATAACTACTCAGGATCAGCTGGAACGGTATAGATATTGCATGTCTTCTACTCAGAGCCATGGAATACTGAAATGCAAGCTGAATTTAGGACCCTACGGCATAACAGTTAGAATGGAACAACTAACATCTTGGTTGAATTCTGTAAATGCTAATATTCCAAAAGGTGAGTTACTGAACGTAACTTCTGGAATATTGGTAGCACACTGATAAAATTGGTTGCATACTAGTCTAAATCATATGGCAAGTAAAATAACATGGTTTCCATCAAGTTAGCACAGTTTGTAACTACACGATTGAACTAAATGCATTACTTTGTATTCTATGCATTTTGGTTAAGGATGTGTACATAAGTACTCAGGATCAGCTGGAACTGTATAAATATTGCATGTCTTCTACATAAAGCAATGGAATTCTCAAAGGCATGCTGAATTCAGGAACCTACCGCATAACATTTAGAATGGAACAACCAACATCTTGGTTTAGTTCTGTAAATGCTAATATTCCATTGAATTGAAAAGGTGAGTTACTGAACGTAACTCCTCGAATATTGATAGCAAACCGATAAAATTGGTTGCATACTACTCTAAATCATATGGTAAGTAAAATAATAAGGATTACATCAAGTTAGCACCTAGTAGTTTTCAGCAAAATTCAACACTACACTCGATTGAGCTGAATGCATTAATTTGTATTCTAAGCATTTTGGTTAAGGATGTGTACATAACTACTCAGCATCAGCTGGAACTGTATAAATATTGCATGTCTTCTACATAAAGCAATGGAATTCTCAAAGGCAAGCTGAATTCAGGAACCTACCTCACAACATTTAGAATGGAACAGCCAATATCTTTGATTAGTTCTGTATGGTAAGTAAAATAATAAGGTTTACATCAAGATAGCACATACTAGTTTTCAGCAAAATTCAGCTCTACACACTATTGAGCTGAATGCATTACCTTCCATTCAATGCATTTTGAGTTGAACATCTGTGCATCATTACTCAGAGTGAGCTGGAACTGTATAGATATTGCATGTCTTCTACTCAGAACCATAGAATACTCAAATGCAAGCTGAATTCAGAAACCTACCTCATAATATTCAGACTGGAACAGCCAATATCTTTGTTTAGTTCTGTAAACGCTAATGTTCCATTGCGTACAAAAGCTGAGTTACTGAAACTAACTCCTGGAAAATTGGTAGCACACTGATAAAATTGGTTGTATACTACTCTAAATCATATAGCAAGTAAAAGAACATGGTTTACATCATTAGCACATAAGGGTTTTCAGCAAAATTCAAATCTACACTACGTACAGATGCATTACTTTCTATTCTATGCATTTTGGTTAAGGATATGTAGATAACTACTCAGGATCAGCTGGAACGGTATAGATATTGCATGTCTTCTACTCAGAGCCATGGAATACTGAAATGCAAGCTGAATTTAGGACCCTACGGCATAACAGTTAGAATGGAACAACTAACATCTTGGTTGAATTCTGTAAATGCTAATATTCCAAAAGGTGAGTTACTGAACGTAACTTCTGGAAAATTGGTAGCACACTGATAAAATTGGTTGCATACTAGTCTAAATCATATGGCAAGTAAAATAACATGGTTTCCATCAAGTTAGCACAGTTTTTAACTACACGATTGAACTAAATGCATTACTTTGTATTCTATGCATTTTGGTTAAGGATGTGTACATAAGTACTCAGGATCAGCTGGAACTGTATAAATATTGCATGTCTTCTACATAAAGCAATGGAATTCTCAAAGGCATGCTGAATTCAGGAACCTACCTCACAACATTTAGAGTGGAACAGCCAATATCTTTGTTTAGTTCCGTAAACGCTAATGTTCCAATGCGTACAAAAGGTGAGTTACTGAAATTAACATGGAAAATTGGTAACACACTGATAAAATTGTTTGCATACAACTCTAAATCATATGTCAAGTAAAATAACACGGATTACATCAAGAGCACAGTTTTCAGCAATTTTCAACTACACGATTGAGCGAAATGCATTATTTTGTATTCTATGCATTTTGGTTAAGGATGTGTACATAAGTACTCAGGATCAGCTGGAACTGTATAAATATTGCATGTCTTCTACATAAAGCAATGGAATTCTCAAAGGCAAGCTGAATTCAGGAACCTACCTCACAACATTTAGAATGGAACAGCCAATATCTTTGATTAGTTCTGTATGGTAAGTAAAATAATAAGGTTTACATCAAGTTAGCACATACTAGTTTTCAGCAAAATTCAGCTCTACACACTATTGAGCTGAATGCATTACCTTCCATTCAATGCATTTTGAGTTGAACATCTGTGCATCATTACTCAGAGTGAGCTGGAACTGTATAGATATTGCATGTCTTCTACTCAGAACCATAGAATACTCAAATGCAAGCTGAATTCAGAAACCTACCTCATAATATTCAGACTGGAACAGCCATTATCTTTGTTTAGTTCTGTAAACGCTAATGTTCCATTGCGTACAAAAGTTGAGTTACTGAGCGTAACTCCTGGAAAATTGGTGGCACACTGATAAAATTGGTTGTATAAATCATATAGCAAGTAAACGATCATGGTTTACATCATTAGCACATAAGAGTTTTCAACAAAATTCAAATCTACACTACTGAGTTGATGCATTACTTTCTATTCTATGCATTTTGGTTAAGGATGTGTACATAACTACTCAGGATCAGCTGGAACGGTATAGATATTGCATGTCTTCTACTCAGAACCATGGAATACTCAAATGCAAGCTGAATTCAAAACCTACCGCATAACATTTAGAATGGAACAACCAACATCTTGGTTTAGTTCTGTAAATGCTAATATTCCATTGAATTGAAAAGGTGAGTTACTGAACGTAACTCCTCGAATATTGATAGCAAACCGATAAAATTGGTTGCATACTACTCTAAATCATATGGTAAGTAAAATAATAAGGATTACATCAAGTTAGCACCTAGTAGTTTTCAGCAAAATTCAACACTACACTCGATTGAGCTGAATGCATTAATTTGTATTCTAAGCATTTTGGTTAAGGATGTGTACATAACTACTCAGCATCAGCTGGAACTGTATAAATATTGCATGTCTTCTACATAAAGCAATGGAATTCTCAAAGGCAAGCTGAATTCAGGAACCTACCTCACAACATTTAGAATGGAACAGCCAAT
Organism: Hemitrygon akajei; assembly: GCF_048418815.1. Classification (NCBI taxonomy): domain Eukaryota; kingdom Metazoa; phylum Chordata; class Chondrichthyes; order Myliobatiformes; family Dasyatidae; genus Hemitrygon; species Hemitrygon akajei. The sequence continues at coordinate 243,842 of NC_133152.1, read as the reverse complement.
ATCTTTGATTAGTTCTGTATGGTAAGTAAAATAATAAGGTTTACATCAAGTTAGCACATACTAGTTTTCAGCAAAATTCAGCTCTACACACTATTGAGCTGAATGCATTACCTTCCATTCAATGCATTTTGAGTTGAGCATCTGTGCATCATTACTCAGAGTGAGCTGGAACTGTATAGATATTGCATGTCTTCTACTCAGAACCATAGAATACTCAAATGCAAGCTGAATTCAGAAACCTACCTCATAATATTCAGACTGGAACAGCCAATATCTTTGTTTAGTTCTGTAAACGCTAATGTTCCATTGCGTACAAAAGCTGAGTTACTGAAACTAACTCCTGGAAAATTGGTAGCACACTGATAAAATTGGTTGTATACTACTCTAAATCATATAGCAAGTAAAAGAACATGGTTTACATCATTAGCACATAAGGGTTTTCAGCAAAATTCAAATCTACACTACGTACAGATGCATTACTTTCTATTCTATGCATTTTGGTTAAGGATATGTAGATAACTACTCAGGATCAGCTGGAACGGTATAGATATTGCATGTCTTCTACTCAGAGCTTTGGAATACTGAAATGCAAGCTGAATTTAGGACCCTACGGCATAACAGTTAGAATGGAACAACTAACATCTTGGTTGAATTCTGTAAATGCTAATATTCCAAAAGGTGAGTTACTGAACGTAACTTCTGGAAAATTGGTAGCACACTGATAAAATTGGTTGCATACTAGTCTAAATCATATGGCAAGTAACATAACATGGTTTCCATCAAGTTAGCACAGTTTTTAACTACACGATTGAACTAAATGCATTACTTTGTATTCTATGCATTTTGGTTAAGGATGTGTACATAAGTACTCAGGATCAGCTGGAACTGTATAAATATTGCATGTCTTCTACATAAAGCAATGGAATTCTCAAAGGCATGCTGAATTCAGGAACCTACCTCACAACATTTAGAGTGGAACAGCCAATATCTTTGTTTAGTTCCGTAAACGCTAATGTTCCAATGCGTACAAAAGGTGAGTTACTGAAATTAACATGGAAAATTGGTAACACACTGATAAAATTGTTTGCATACAACTCTAAATCATATGTCAAGTAAAATAACATGGATTACATCAAGAGCACAGTTTTCAGCAATTTTCAACTACACGATTGAGCGAAATGCATTATTTTGTATTCTATGCATTTTGGTTAAGGATGTGTACATAAGTACTCAGGATCAGCTGGAACTGTATAGATATTGCATGTCTTCTACTCAGAACCATGGAATACTCAAATGCAAGCTGAATTCAAAACCTACCGCATAACCAACATCTTGGTTTAGTTCTGTAAATGCTAATATTCCATTGAATTGAAAAGGTGAGTTACTGAACGTAACTCCTCGAATATTGATAGCAAACTGATAAAATTGGTTGCATACTACTCTAAATCATATGGTAAGTAAAATAATAAGGATTACATCAAGTTAGCACCTAGTAGTTTTCAGCAAATTTCAACACTACACTCGATTGAGCTGAATGCATTAATTTGTATTCTAAGCATTTTGGTTGATGTGTACATAACTACTCAGCATCAGCTGGAACTGTATAAATATTGCATGTCTTCTACATAAAGCAATGGAATTCTCAAAGGCATGCTGAATTCAGGAACCTACCTCACAACATTTAGAGTGGAACAGCCAATTTCTTTGTTTAGTTCTGTAAACGCTAATGTTGCATTGCGTACAAAAGTTGAGTTACTGAAAGTAACTCCTGGAAAATTGGTGGCACACTGATAAAATTGGTTGTATAAATCATATAGCAAGTAAAAGATCATGGTTTACATCATTAGCAGATAAGAGTTTTCAACAAAATTCAAATCTACACTACTGAGTTGATGCATTACTTTCTATTCTATGCATTTTGGTTAAGGATGTGTACATAACTACTCAGGATCAGCTGGAACGGTATAGATATTGCATGTCTTCTACTCAGAACCATGGAATACTCAAATGCAAGCTGAATTCAAAACCTACCGCATAACATTTAGAATGGAACAACCAACATCTTGGTTTAGTTCTGTAAATGCTAATATTCCATTGAATTGAAAAGGTGAGTTACTGAACGTAACTCCTCGAATATTGATAGCAAACCGATAAAATTGGTTGCATACTACTCTAAATCATATGGTAAGTAAAATAATAAGGATTACATCAAGTTAGCACCTAGTAGTTTTCAGCAAAATTCAACACTACACTCGATTGAGCTGAATGCATTAATTTGTATTCTAAGCATTTTGGTTAAGGATGTGTACATAACTACTCAGCATCAGCTGGAACTGTATAAATATTGCATGTCTTCTACATAAAGCAATGGAATTCTCAAAGGCAAGCTGAATTCAGGAACCTACCTCACAACATTTAGAATGGAACAGCCAATATCTTTGATTAGTTCTGTATGGTAAGTAAAATAATAAGGTTTACATCAAGTTAGCACATACTAGTTTTCAGCAAAATTCAGCTCTACACACTATTGAGCTGAATGCATTACCTTCCATTCAATGCATTTTGAGTTGAACATCTGTGCATCATTACTCAGAGTGAGCTGGAACTGTATAGATATTGCATGTCTTCTACTCAGAACCATAGAATACTCAAATGCAAGCTGAATTCAGAAACCTACCTCATAATATTCAGACTGGAACAGCCAATATCTTTGTTTAGTTCTGTAAACGCTAATGTTCCATTGCGTACAAAAGCTGAGTTACTGAAACTAACTCCTGGAAAATTGGTAGCACACTGATAAAATTGGTTGTATACTACTCTAAATCATATAGCAAGTAAAAGAACATGGTTTACATCATTAGCACATAAGGGTTTTCAGCAAAATTCAAATCTACACTACGTACAGATGCATTACTTTCTATTCTATGCATTTTGGTTAAGGATATGTAGATAACTACTCAGGATCAGCTGGAACGGTATAGATATTGCATGTCTTCTACTCAGAGCCATGGAATACTGAAATGCAAGCTGAATTTAGGACCCTACGGCATAACAGTTAGAATGGAACAACTAACATCTTGGTTGAATTCTGTAAATGCTAATATTCCAAAAGGTGAGTTACTGAACGTAACTTCTGGAATATTGGTAGCACACTGATAAAATTGGTTGCATACTAGTCTAAATCATATGGCAAGTAAAATAACATGGTTTCCATCAAGTTAGCACAGTTTGTAACTACACGATTGAACTAAATGCATTACTTTGTATTCTATGCATTTTGGTTAAGGATGTGTACATAAGTACTCAGGATCAGCTGGAACTGTATAAATATTGCATGTCTTCTACATAAAGCAATGGAATTCTCAAAGGCATGCTGAATTCAGGAACCTACCGCATAACATTTAGAATGGAACAACCAACATCTTGGTTTAGTTCTGTAAATGCTAATATTCCATTGAATTGAAAAGGTGAGTTACTGAACGTAACTCCTCGAATATTGATAGCAAACCGATAAAATTGGTTGCATACTACTCTAAATCATATGGTAAGTAAAATAATAAGGATTACATCAAGTTAGCACCTAGTAGTTTTCAGCAAAATTCAACACTACACTCGATTGAGCTGAATGCATTAATTTGTATTCTAAGCATTTTGGTTAAGGATGTGTACATAACTACTCAGCATCAGCTGGAACTGTATAAATATTGCATGTCTTCTACATAAAGCAATGGAATTCTCAAAGGCAAGCTGAATTCAGGAACCTACCTCACAACATTTAGAATGGAACAGCCAATATCTTTGATTAGTTCTGTATGGTAAGTAAAATAATAAGGTTTACATCAAGATAGCACATACTAGTTTTCAGCAAAATTCAGCTCTACACACTATTGAGCTGAATGCATTACCTTCCATTCAATGCATTTTGAGTTGAACATCTGTGCATCATTACTCAGAGTGAGCTGGAACTGTATAGATATTGCATGTCTTCTACTCAGAACCATAGAATACTCAAATGCAAGCTGAATTCAGAAACCTACCTCATAATATTCAGACTGGAACAGCCAATATCTTTGTTTAGTTCTGTAAACGCTAATGTTCCATTGCGTACAAAAGCTGAGTTACTGAAACTAACTCCTGGAAAATTGGTAGCACACTGATAAAATTGGTTGTATACTACTCTAAATCATATAGCAAGTAAAAGAACATGGTTTACATCATTAGCACATAAGGGTTTTCAGCAAAATTCAAATCTACACTACGTACAGATGCATTACTTTCTATTCTATGCATTTTGGTTAAGGATATGTAGATAACTACTCAGGATCAGCTGGAACGGTATAGATATTGCATGTCTTCTACTCAGAGCCATGGAATACTGAAATGCAAGCTGAATTTAGGACCCTACGGCATAACAGTTAGAATGGAACAACTAACATCTTGGTTGAATTCTGTAAATGCTAATATTCCAAAAGGTGAGTTACTGAACGTAACTTCTGGAAAATTGGTAGCACACTGATAAAATTGGTTGCATACTAGTCTAAATCATATGGCAAGTAAAATAACATGGTTTCCATCAAGTTAGCACAGTTTTTAACTACACGATTGAACTAAATGCATTACTTTGTATTCTATGCATTTTGGTTAAGGATGTGTACATAAGTACTCAGGATCAGCTGGAACTGTATAAATATTGCATGTCTTCTACATAAAGCAATGGAATTCTCAAAGGCATGCTGAATTCAGGAACCTACCTCACAACATTTAGAGTGGAACAGCCAATATCTTTGTTTAGTTCCGTAAACGCTAATGTTCCAATGCGTACAAAAGGTGAGTTACTGAAATTAACATGGAAAATTGGTAACACACTGATAAAATTGTTTGCATACAACTCTAAATCATATGTCAAGTAAAATAACACGGATTACATCAAGAGCACAGTTTTCAGCAATTTTCAACTACACGATTGAGCGAAATGCATTATTTTGTATTCTATGCATTTTGGTTAAGGATGTGTACATAAGTACTCAGGATCAGCTGGAACTGTATAAATATTGCATGTCTTCTACATAAAGCAATGGAATTCTCAAAGGCAAGCTGAATTCAGGAACCTACCTCACAACATTTAGAATGGAACAGCCAATATCTTTGATTAGTTCTGTATGGTAAGTAAAATAATAAGGTTTACATCAAGTTAGCACATACTAGTTTTCAGCAAAATTCAGCTCTACACACTATTGAGCTGAATGCATTACCTTCCATTCAATGCATTTTGAGTTGAACATCTGTGCATCATTACTCAGAGTGAGCTGGAACTGTATAGATATTGCATGTCTTCTACTCAGAACCATAGAATACTCAAATGCAAGCTGAATTCAGAAACCTACCTCATAATATTCAGACTGGAACAGCCATTATCTTTGTTTAGTTCTGTAAACGCTAATGTTCCATTGCGTACAAAAGTTGAGTTACTGAGCGTAACTCCTGGAAAATTGGTGGCACACTGATAAAATTGGTTGTATAAATCATATAGCAAGTAAACGATCATGGTTTACATCATTAGCACATAAGAGTTTTCAACAAAATTCAAATCTACACTACTGAGTTGATGCATTACTTTCTATTCTATGCATTTTGGTTAAGGATGTGTACATAACTACTCAGGATCAGCTGGAACGGTATAGATATTGCATGTCTTCTACTCAGAACCATGGAATACTCAAATGCAAGCTGAATTCAAAACCTACCGCATAACATTTAGAATGGAACAACCAACATCTTGGTTTAGTTCTGTAAATGCTAATATTCCATTGAATTGAAAAGGTGAGTTACTGAACGTAACTCCTCGAATATTGATAGCAAACCGATAAAATTGGTTGCATACTACTCTAAATCATATGGTAAGTAAAATAATAAGGATTACATCAAGTTAGCACCTAGTAGTTTTCAGCAAAATTCAACACTACACTCGATTGAGCTGAATGCATTAATTTGTATTCTAAGCATTTTGGTTAAGGATGTGTACATAACTACTCAGCATCAGCTGGAACTGTATAAATATTGCATGTCTTCTACATAAAGCAATGGAATTCTCAAAGGCAAGCTGAATTCAGGAACCTACCTCACAACATTTAGAATGGAACAGCCAATATCTTTGATTAGTTCTGTATGGTAAGTAAAATAATAAGGTTTACATCAAGTTAGCACATACTAGTTTTCAGCAAAATTCAGCTCTACACACTATTGAGCTGAATGCATTACCTTCCATTCAATGCATTTTGAGTTGAGCATCTGTGCATCATTACTCAGAGTGAGCTGGAACTGTATAGATATTGCATGTCTTCTACTCAGAACCATAGAATACTCAAATGCAAGCTGAATTCAGAAACCTACCTCATAATATTCAGACTGGAACAGCCAATATCTTTGTTTAGTTCTGTAAACGCTAATGTTCCATTGCGTACAAAAGCTGAGTTACTGAAACTAACTCCTGGAAAATTGGTAGCACACTGATAAAATTGGTTGTATACTACTCTAAATCATATAGCAAGTAAAAGAACATGGTTTACATCATTAGCACATAAGGGTTTTCAGCAAAATTCAAATCTACACTACGTACAGATGCATTACTTTCTATTCTATGCATTTTGGTTAAGGATATGTAGATAACTACTCAGGATCAGCTGGAACGGTATAGATATTGCATGTCTTCTACTCAGAGCTTTGGAATACTGAAATGCAAGCTGAATTTAGGACCCTACGGCATAACAGTTAGAATGGAACAACTAACATCTTGGTTGAATTCTGTAAATGCTAATATTCCAAAAGGTGAGTTACTGAACGTAACTTCTGGAAAATTGGTAGCACACTGATAAAATTGGTTGCATACTAGTCTAAATCATATGGCAAGTAACATAACATGGTTTCCATCAAGTTAGCACAGTTTTTAACTACACGATTGAACTAAATGCATTACTTTGTATTCTATGCATTTTGGTTAAGGATGTGTACATAAGTACTCAGGATCAGCTGGAACTGTATAAATATTGCATGTCTTCTACATAAAGCAATGGAATTCTCAAAGGCATGCTGAATTCAGGAACCTACCTCACAACATTTAGAGTGGAACAGCCAATATCTTTGTTTAGTTCCGTAAACGCTAATGTTCCAATGCGTACAAAAGGTGAGTTACTGAAATTAACATGGAAAATTGGTAACACACTGATAAAATTGTTTGCATACAACTCTAAATCATATGTCAAGTAAAATAACATGGATTACATCAAGAGCACAGTTTTCAGCAATTTTCAACTACACGATTGAGCGAAATGCATTATTTTGTATTCTATGCATTTTGGTTAAGGATGTGTACATAAGTACTCAGGATCAGCTGGAACTGTATAGATATTGCATGTCTTCTACTCAGAACCATGGAATACTCAAATGCAAGCTGAATTCAAAACCTACCGCATAACCAACATCTTGGTTTAGTTCTGTAAATGCTAATATTCCATTGAATTGAAAAGGTGAGTTACTGAACGTAACTCCTCGAATATTGATAGCAAACTGATAAAATTGGTTGCATACTACTCTAAATCATATGGTAAGTAAAATAATAAGGATTACATCAAGTTAGCACCTAGTAGTTTTCAGCAAATTTCAACACTACACTCGATTGAGCTGAATGCATTAATTTGTATTCTAAGCATTTTGGTTGATGTGTACATAACTACTCAGCATCAGCTGGAACTGTATAAATATTGCATGTCTTCTACATAAAGCAATGGAATTCTCAAAGGCATGCTGAATTCAGGAACCTACCTCACAACATTTAGAGTGGAACAGCCAATATCTTTGTTTAGTTCCGTAAACGCTAATGTTCCAATGCGTACAAAAGGTGAGTTACTGAAATTAACATGGAAAATTGGTAACACACTGATAAAATTGTTTGCATACAACTCTAAATCATATGTCAAGTAAAATAACACGGATTACATCAAGAGCACAGTTTTCAGCAATTTTCAACTACACGATTGAGCGAAATGCATTATTTTGTATTCTATGCATTTTGGTTAAGGATGTGTACATAAGTACTCAGGATCAGCTGGAACTGTATAAATATTGCATGTCTTCTACATAAAGCAATGGAATTCTCAAAGGCAAGCTGAATTCAGGAACCTACCTCACAACATTTAGAATGGAACAGCCAATATCTTTGATTAGTTCTGTATGGTAAGTAAAATAATAAGGTTTACATCAAGTTAGCACATACTAGTTTTCAGCAAAATTCAGCTCTACACACTATTGAGCTGAATGCATTACCTTCCATTCAATGCATTTTGAGTTGAACATCTGTGCATCATTACTCAGAGTGAGCTGGAACTGTATAGATATTGCATGTCTTCTACTCAGAACCATAGAATACTCAAATGCAAGCTGAATTCAGAAACCTACCTCATAATATTCAGACTGGAACAGCCATTATCTTTGTTTAGTTCTGTAAACGCTAATGTTCCATTGCGTACAAAAGTTGAGTTACTGAGCGTAACTCCTGGAAAATTGGTGGCACACTGATAAAATTGGTTGTATAAATCATATAGCAAGTAAACGATCATGGTTTACATCATTAGCACATAAGAGTTTTCAACAAAATTCAAATCTACACTACTGAGTTGATGCATTACTTTCTATTCTATGCATTTTGGTTAAGGATGTGTACATAACTACTCAGGATCAGCTGGAACGGTATAGATATTGCATGTCTTCTACTCAGAACCATGGAATACTCAAATGCAAGCTGAATTCAAAACCTACCGCATAACATTTAGAATGGAACAACCAACATCTTGGTTTAGTTCTGTAAATGCTAATATTCCATTGAATTGAAAAGGTGAGTTACTGAACGTAACTCCTCGAATATTGATAGCAAACCGATAAAATTGGTTGCATACTACTCTAAATCATATGGTAAGTAAAATAATAAGGATTACATCAAGTTAGCACCTAGTAGTTTTCAGCAAAATTCAACACTACACTCGATTGAGCTGAATGCATTAATTTGTATTCTAAGCATTTTGGTTAAGGATGTGTACATAACTACTCAGCATCAGCTGGAACTGTATAAATATTGCATGTCTTCTACATAAAGCAATGGAATTCTCAAAGGCAAGCTGAATTCAGGAACCTACCTCACAACATTTAGAATGGAACAGCCAATATCTTTGATTAGTTCTGTATGGTAAGTAAAATAATAAGGTTTACATCAAGTTAGCACATACTAGTTTTCAGCAAAATTCAGCTCTACACACTATTGAGCTGAATGCATTACCTTCCATTCAATGCATTTTGAGTTGAACATCTGTGCATCATTACTCAGAGTGAGCTGGAACTGTATAGATATTGCATGTCTTCTACTCAGAACCATAGAATACTCAAATGCAAGCTGAATTCAGAAACCTACCTCATAATATTCAGACTGGAACAGCCAATATCTTTGTTTAGTTCTGTAAACGCTAATGTTCCATTGCGTACAAAAGCTGAGTTACTGAAACTAACTCCTGGAAAATTGGTAGCACACTGATAAAATTGGTTGTATACTACTCTAAATCATATAGCAAGTAAAAGAACATGGTTTACATCATTAGCACATAAGGGTTTTCAGCAAAATTCAAATCTACACTACGTACAGATGCATTACTTTCTATTCTATGCATTTTGGTTAAGGATATGTAGATAACTACTCAGGATCAGCTGGAACGGTATAGATATTGCATGTCTTCTACTCAGAGCCATGGAATACTGAAATGCAAGCTGAATTTAGGACCCTACGGCATAACAGTTAGAATGGAACAACTAACATCTTGGTTGAATTCTGTAAATGCTAATATTCCAAAAGGTGAGTTACTGAACGTAACTTCTGGAAAATTGGTAGCACACTGATAAAATTGGTTGCATACTAGTCTAAATCATATGGCAAGTAAAATAACATGGTTTCCATCAAGTTAGCACAGTTTTTAACTACACGATTGAACTAAATGCATTACTTTGTATTCTATGCATTTTGGTTAAGGATGTGTACATAAGTACTCAGGATCAGCTGGAACTGTATAAATATTGCATGTCTTCTACATAAAGCAATGGAATTCTCAAAGGCATGCTGAATTCAGGAACCTACCTCACAACATTTAGAGTGGAACAGCCAATATCTTTGTTTAGTTCCGTAAACGCTAATGTTCCAATGCGTACAAAAGGTGAGTTACTGAAATTAACATGGAAAATTGGTAACACACTGATAAAATTGTTTGCATACAACTCTAAATCATATGTCAAGTAAAATAACATGGATTACATCAAGAGCACAGTTTTCAGCAATTTTCAACTACACGATTGAGCGAAATGCATTATTTTGTATTCTATGCATTTTGGTTAAGGATGTGTACATAAGTACTCAGGATCAGCTGGAACTGTATAAATATTGCATGTCTTCTACATAAAGCAATGGAATTCTCAAAGGCAAGCTGAATTCAGGAACCTACCTCACAACATTTAGAATGGAACAGCCAATATCTTTGATTAGTTCTGTATGGTAAGTAAAATAATAAGGTTTACATCAAGTTAGCACATACTAGTTTTCAGCAAAATTCAGCTCTACACACTATTGAGCTGAATGCATTACCTTCCATTCAATGCATTTTGAGTTGAACATCTGTGCATCATTACTCAGAGTGAGCTGGAACTGTATAGATATTGCATGTCTTCTACTCAGAACCATAGAATACTCAAATGCAAGCTGAATTCAGAAACCTACCTCATAATATTCAGACTGGAACAGCCATTATCTTTGTTTAGTTCTGTAAACGCTAATGTTCCATTGCGTACAAAAGTTGAGTTACTGAGCGTAACTCCTGGAAAATTGGTAGCACACTGATAACATTGGTTGCATACTACTCTAAATCATATGGCAAGTAAAAGAACATGGTTTACATCATTAGCACATACTGGTTTTCAGCAAAATTCAGCTCTGCACACTATTGAGCTGAATGCATTACTTTGTACTCTATGCATTTTGGTTAAGGATATGTACATAACTACTCAGGATCAGCTGGAACGCTATAGATATTGCATGTCTTCTACTCAGAGCCATGGAATACTGAAATGCAAGCTGAATTCAGGACCCTACGGCATAACAGTTAGAATGGAACAACTAACATCTTGGTTGAATTCTGTAAATGCTAAAATTCCAAAAGGTGAGTTACTGAACGTAACTTCTGGAACATTGGTAGCACACTGATAAAATTGGTTGCATACTAGTCTAAATCATATGGCAAGTAAAATAACATGGTTTCCATCAAGTTAGCACAGTTTTCAACTACACGATTGAGCTAAATGCATTACTTTGTATTCTATGCATTTTGGTTAAGGATGTGTACATAAGTACTCAAGATCAGCTGGAACTGTATAAATATTGCATGTCTTCTACATAAAGCAATGGAATACTCAAAGGTAAGCTGAATTCAGAAAACTACCTCATAATATTCAGACAGGAACTGCCAATTTCTTTGTTTAGTTCTGTAAACGCTAATGTTCCATTGCGTACAAAAGTTGAGTTACTGAAAGTAACTCCTGGAAAATTGGTGGCACACTGATAAAATTGGTTGTATAAATCATATAGCAAGTAAAAGATCATGGTTTACATCATTAGCACATAAGAGTTTTCAACAAAATTCAAATCTACACTACTGAGTTGATGCATTACTTTCTATTCTATGCATTTTGGTTAAGGATGTGTACATAACTACTCAGGATCAGCTGGAACGGTATAGATATTGCATGTCTTCTACTCAGAACCATGGAATACTCAAATGCAAGCTGAATTCAAAACCTACCGCATAACATTTAGAATGGAACAACCAACATCTTGGTTTAGTTCTGTAAATGCTAATATTCCATTGAATTGAAAAGGTGAGTTACTGAACGTAACTCCTCGAATATTGATAGCAAACCGATAAAATTGGTTGCATACTACTCTAAATCATATGGTAAGTAAAATAATAAGGATTACATCAAGTTAGCACCTAGTAGTTTTCAGCAAAATTCAACACTACACTCGATTGAGCTGAATGCATTAATTTGTATTCTAAGCATTTTGGTTAAGGATGTGTACATAACTACTCAGCATCAGCTGGAACTGTATAAATATTGCATGTCTTCTACATAAAGCAATGGAATTCTCAAAGGCAAGCTGAATTCAGGAACCTACCTCACAACATTTAGAATGGAACAGCCAATATCTTTGATTAGTTCTGTATGGTAAGTAAAATAATAAGGTTTACATCAAGTTAGCACATACTAGTTTTCAGCAAAATTCAGCTCTACACACTATTGAGCTGAATGCATTACCTTCCATTCAATGCATTTTGAGTTGAGCATCTGTGCATCATTACTCAGAGTGAGCTGGAACTGTATAGATATTGCATGTCTTCTACTCAGAACCATAGAATACTCAAATGCAAGCTGAATTCAGAAACCTACCTCATAATATTCAGACTGGAACAGCCAATATCTTTGTTTAGTTCTGTAAACGCTAATGTTCCATTGCGTACAAAAGCTGAGTTACTGAAACTAACTCCTGGAAAATTGGTAGCACACTGATAAAATTGGTTGTATACTACTCTAAATCATATAGCAAGTAAAAGAACATGGTTTACATCATTAGCACATAAGGGTTTTCAGCAAAATTCAAATCTACACTACGTACAGATGCATTACTTTCTATTCTATGCATTTTGGTTAAGGATATGTAGATAACTACTCAGGATCAGCTGGAACGGTATAGATATTGCATGTCTTCTACTCAGAGCCATGGAATACTGAAATGCAAGCTGAATTTAGGACCCTACGGCATAACAGTTAGAATGGAACAACTAACATCTTGGTTGAATTCTGTAAATGCTAATATTCCAAAAGGTGAGTTACTGAACGTAACTTCTGGAAAATTGGTAGCACACTGATAAAATTGGTTGCATACTAGTCTAAATCATATGGCAAGTAAAATAACATGGTTTCCATCAAGTTAGCACAGTTTTTAACTACACGATTGAACTAAATGCATTACTTTGTATTCTATGCATTTTGGTTAAGGATGTGTACATAAGTACTCAGGATCAGCTGGAACTGTATAAATATTGCATGTCTTCTACATAAAGCAATGGAATACTCAAAGGTAAGCTGAATTCAGAAAACTACCTCATAATATTCAGACAGGAACTGCCAATTTCTTTGTTTAGTTCTGTAAACGCTAATGTTCCATTGCGTACAAAAGTTGAGTTACTGAAAGTAACTCCTGGAAAATTGGTGGCACACTGATAAAATTGGTTGTATAAATCATATAGCAAGTAAACGATCATGGTTTACATCATTAGCACATAAGAGTTTTCAACAAAATTCAAATCTACACTACTGAGTTGATGCATTACTTTCTATTCTATGCATTTTGGTTAAGGATGTGTACATAACTACTCAGGATCAGCTGGAACGGTATAGATATTGCATGTCTTCTACTCAGAACCATGGAATACTCAAATGCAAGCTGAATTCAAAACCTACCGCATAACATTTAGAATGGAACAACCAACATCTTGGTTTAGTTCTGTAAATGCTAATATTCCATTGAATTGAAAAGGTGAGTTACTGAACGTAACTCCTCGAATATTGATAGCAAACCGATAAAATTGGTTGCATACTACTCTAAATCATATGGTAAGTAAAATAATAAGGATTACATCAAGTTAGCACCTAGTAGTTTTCAGCAAAATTCAACACTACACTCGATTGAGCTGAATGCATTAATTTGTATTCTAAGCATTTTGGTTAAGGATGTGTACATAACTACTCAGCATCAGCTGGAACTGTATAAATATTGCATGTCTTCTACATAAAGCAATGGAATTCTCAAAGGCAAGCTGAATTCAGGAACCTACCTCACAACATTTAGAATGGAACAGCCAATATCTTTGATTAGTTCTGTATGGTAAGTAAAATAATAAGGTTTACATCAAGTTAGCACATACTAGTTTTCAGCAAAATTCAGCTCTACACACTATTGAGCTGAATGCATTACCTTCCATTCAATGCATTTTGAGTTGAACATCTGTGCATCATTACTCAGAGTGAGCTGGAACTGTATAGATATTGCATGTCTTCTACTCAGAACCATAGAATACTCAAATGCAAGCTGAATTCAGAAACCTACCTCATAATATTCAGACTGGAACAGCCATTATCTTTGTTCAGTTCTGTAAACGCTAATGTTCCATTGCGTACAAAAGTTGAGTTACTGAGCGTAACTCCTGGAAAATTGGTAGCACACTGATAACATTGGTTGCATACTACTCTAAATCATATGGCAAGTAAAAGAACATGGTTTACATCATTAGCACATACTGGTTTTCAGCAAAATTCAGCTCTGCACACTATTGAGCTGAATGCATTACTTTGTACTCTATGCATTTTGGTTAAGGATATGTACATAACTACTCAGGATCAGCTGGAACGCTATAGATATTGCATGTCTTCTACTCAGAGCCATGGAATACTGAAATGCAAGCTGAATTCAGGACCCTACGGCATAACAGTTAGAATGGAACAACTAACATCTTGGTTGAATTCTGTAAATGCTAAAATTCCAAAAGGTGAGTTACTGAACGTAACTTCTGGAACATTGGTAGCACACTGATAAAATTGGTTGCATACTAGTCTAAATCATATGGCAAGTAAAATAACATGGTTTCCATCAAGTTAGCACAGTTTTCAACTACACGATTGAGCTAAATGCATTACTTTGTATTCTATGCATTTTGGTTAAGGATGTGTACATAAGTACTCAAGATCAGCTGGAACTGTATAAATATTGCATGTCTTCTACATAAAGCAATGGAATACTCAAAGGTAAGCTGAATTCAGAAAACTACCTCATAATATTCAGACAGGAACTGCCAATTTCTTTGTTTAGTTCTGTAAACGCTAATGTTCCATTGCGTACAAAAGTTGAGTTACTGAAAGTAACTCCTGGAAAATTGGTGGCACACTGATAAAATTGGTTGTATAAATCATATAGCAAGTAAAAGATCATGGTTTACATCATTAGCACATAAGAGTTTTCAACAAAATTCAAATCTACACTACTGAGTTGATGCATTACTTTCTATTCTATGCATTTTGGTTAAGGATGTGTACATAACTACTCAGGATCAGCTGGAACGGTATAGATATTGCATGTCTTCTACTCAGAACCATGGAATACTCAAATGCAAGCTGAATTCAAAACCTACCGCATAACATTTAGAATGGAACAACCAACATCTTGGTTTAGTTCTGTAAATGCTAATATTCCATTGAATTGAAAAGGTGAGTTACTGAACGTAACTCCTCGAATATTGATAGCAAACCGATAAAATTGGTTGCATACTACTCTAAATCATATGGTAAGTAAAATAATAAGGATTACATCAAGTTAGCACCTAGTAGTTTTCAGCAAATTTCAACACTACACTCGATTGAGCTGAATGCATTAATTTGTATTCTAAGCATTTTGGTTAAGGATGTGTACATAACTACTCAGCATCAGCTGGAACTGTATAAATATTGCATGTCTTCTACATAAAGCAATGGAATTCTCAAAGGCAAGCTGAATTCAGGAACCTACCTCACAACATTTAGAATGGAACAGCCAATATCTTTGATTAGTTCTGTATGGTAAGTAAAATAATAAGGTTTACATCAAGTTAGCACATACTAGTTTTCAGCAAAATTCAGCTCTACACACTATTGAGCTGAATGCATTACCTTCCATTCAATGCATTTTGAGTTGAGCATCTGTGCATCATTACTCAGAGTGAGCTGGAACTGTATAGATATTGCATGTCTTCTACTCAGAACCATAGAATACTCAAATGCAAGCTGAATTCAGAAACCTACCTCATAATATTCAGACTGGAACAGCCAATATCTTTGTTTAGTTCTGTAAACGCTAATGTTCCATTGCGTACAAAAGCTGAGTTACTGAAACTAACTCCTGGAAAATTGGTAGCACACTGATAAAATTGGTTGTATACTACTCTAAATCATATAGCAAGTAAAAGAACATGGTTTACATCATTAGCACATAAGGGTTTTCAGCAAAATTCAAATCTACACTACGTACAGATGCATTACTTTCTATTCTATGCATTTTGGTTAAGGATATGTAGATAACTACTCAGGATCAGCTGGAACGGTATAGATATTGCATGTCTTCTACTCAGAGCCATGGAATACTGAAATGCAAGCTGAATTTAGGACCCTACGGCATAACAGTTAGAATGGAACAACTAACATCTTGGTTGAATTCTGTAAATGCTAATATTCCAAAAGGTGAGTTACTGAACGTAACTTCTGGAAAATTGGTAGCACACTGATAAAATTGGTTGCATACTAGTCTAAATCATATGGCAAGTAAAATAACATGGTTTCCATCAAGTTAGCACAGTTTTTAACTACACGATTGAACTAAATGCATTACTTTGTATTCTATGCATTTTGGTTAAGGATGTGTACATAAGTACTCAGGATCAGCTGGAACTGTATAAATATTGCATGTCTTCTACATAAAGCAATGGAATACTCAAAGGTAAGCTGAATTCAGAAAACTACCTCATAATATTCAGACAGGAACTGCCAATTTCTTTGTTTAGTTCTGTAAACGCTAATGTTCCATTGCGTACAAAAGTTGAGTTACTGAAAGTAACTCCTGGAAAATTGGTGGCACACTGATAAAATTGGTTGTATAAATCATATAGCAAGTAAACGATCATGGTTTACATCATTAGCACATAAGAGTTTTCAACAAAATTCAAATCTACACTACTGAGTTGATGCATTACTTTCTATTCTATGCATTTTGGTTAAGGATGTGTACATAACTACTCAGGATCAGCTGGAACGGTATAGATATTGCATGTCTTCTACTCAGAACCATGGAATACTCAAATGCAAGCTGAATTCAAAACCTACCGCATAACATTTAGAATGGAACAACCAACATCTTGGTTTAGTTCTGTAAATGCTAATATTCCATTGAATTGAAAAGGTGAGTTACTGAACGTAACTCCTCGAATATTGATAGCAAACCGATAAAATTGGTTGCATACTACTCTAAATCATATGGTAAGTAAAATAATAAGGATTACATCAAGTTAGCACCTAGTAGTTTTCAGCAAAATTCAACACTACACTCGATTGAGCTGAATGCATTAATTTGTATTCTAAGCATTTTGGTTAAGGATGTGTACATAACTACTCAGCATCAGCTGGAACTGTATAAATATTGCATGTCTTCTACATAAAGCAATGGAATTCTCAAAGGCAAGCTGAATTCAGGAACCTACCTCACAACATTTAGAATGGAACAGCCAATATCTTTGATTAGTTCTGTATGGTAAGTAAAATAATAAGGTTTACATCAAGTTAGCACATACTAGTTTTCAGCAAAATTCAGCTCTACACACTATTGAGCTGAATGCATTACCTTCCATTCAATGCATTTTGAGTTGAACATCTGTGCATCATTACTCAGAGTGAGCTGGAACTGTATAGATATTGCATGTCTTCTACTCAGAACCATAGAATACTCAAATGCAAGCTGAATTCAGAAACCTACCTCATAATATTCAGACTGGAACAGCCAATATCTTTGTTTAGTTCTGTAAACGCTAATGTTCCATTGCGTACAAAAGCTGAGTTACTGAAACTAACTCCTGGAAAATTGGTAGCACACTGATAAAATTGGTTGTATACTACTCTAAATCATATAGCAAGTAAAAGAACATGGTTTACATCATTAGCACATAAGGGTTTTCAGCAAAATTCAAATCTACACTACGTACAGATGCATTACTTTCTATTCTATGCATTTTGGTTAAGGATATGTAGATAACTACTCAGGATCAGCTGGAACGGTATAGATATTGCATGTCTTCTACTCAGAGCCATGGAATACTGAAATGCAAGCTGAATTTAGGACCCTACGGCATAACAGTTAGAATGGAACAACTAACATCTTGGTTGAATTCTGTAAATGCTAATATTCCAAAAGGTGAGTTACTGAACGTAACTTCTGGAAAATTGGTAGCACACTGATAAAATTGGTTGCATACTAGTCTAAATCATATGGCAAGTAAAATAACATGGTTTCCATCAAGTTAGCACAGTTTTTAACTACACGATTGAACTAAATGCATTACTTTGTATTCTATGCATTTTGGTTAAGGATGTGTACATAAGTACTCAGGATCAGCTGGAACTGTATAAATATTGCATGTCTTCTACATAAAGCAATGGAATTCTCAAAGGCATGCTGAATTCAGGAACCTACCGCATAACATTTAGAATGGAACAACCAACATCTTGGTTTAGTTCTGTAAATGCTAATATTCCATTGAATTGAAAAGGTGAGTTACTGAACGTAACTCCTCGAATATTGATAGCAAACCGATAAAATTGGTTGCATACTACTCTAAATCATATGGTAAGTAAAATAATAAGGATTACATCAAGTTAGCACCTAGTAGTTTTCAGCAAAATTCAACACTACACTCGATTGAGCTGAATGCATTAATTTGTATTCTAAGCATTTTGGTTAAGGATGTGTACATAACTACTCAGCATCAGCTGGAACTGTATAAATATTGCATGTCTTCTACATAAAGCAATGGAATTCTCAAAGGCAAGCTGAATTCAGGAACCTACCTCACAACATTTAGAATGGAACAGCCAATATCTTTGATTAGTTCTGTATGGTAAGTAAAATAATAAGGTTTACATCAAGTTAGCACATACTAGTTTTCAGCAAAATTCAGCTCTACACACTATTGAGCTGAATGCATTACCTTCCATTCAATGCATTTTGAGTTGAACATCTGTGCATCATTACTCAGAGTGAGCTGGAACTGTATAGATATTGCATGTCTTCTACTCAGAACCATAGAATACTCAAATGCAAGCTGAATTCAGAAACCTACCTCATAATATTCAGACTGGAACAGCCATTATCTTTGTTTAGTTCTGTAAACGCTAATGTTCCATTGCGTACAAAAGTTGAGTTACTGAGCGTAACTCCTGGAAAATTGGTAGCACACTGATAACATTGGTTGCATACTACTCTAAATCATATGGCAAGTAAAAGAACATGGTTTACATCATTAGCACATACTGGTTTTCAGCAAAATTCAGCTCTGCACACTATTGAGCTGAATGCATTACTTTGTACTCTATGCATTTTGGTTAAGGATATGTACATAACTACTCAGGATCAGCTGGAACGCTATAGATATTGCATGTCTTCTACTCAGAGCCATGGAATACTGAAATGCAAGCTGAATTCAGGACCCTACGGCATAACAGTTAGAATGGAACAACTAACATCTTGGTTGAATTCTGTAAATGCTAAAATTCCAAAAGGTGAGTTACTGAACGTAACTTCTGGAACATTGGTAGCACACTGATAAAATTGGTTGCATACTAGTCTAAATCATATGGCAAGTAAAATAACATGGTTTCCATCAAGTTAGCACAGTTTTCAACTACACGATTGAGCTAAATGCATTACTTTGTATTCTATGCATTTTGGTTAAGGATGTGTACATAAGTACTCAAGATCAGCTGGAACTGTATAAATATTGCATGTCTTCTACATAAAGCAATGGAATACTCAAAGGTAAGCTGAATTCAGAAAACTACCTCATAATATTCAGACAGGAACTGCCAATTTCTTTGTTTAGTTCTGTAAACGCTAATGTTCCATTGCGTACAAAAGTTGAGTTACTGAAAGTAACTCCTGGAAAATTGGTGGCACACTGATAAAATTGGTTGTATAAATCATATAGCAAGTAAAAGATCATGGTTTACATCATTAGCACATAAGAGTTTTCAACAAAATTCAAATCTACACTACTGAGTTGATGCATTACTTTCTATTCTATGCATTTTGGTTAAGGATGTGTACATAACTACTCAGGATCAGCTGGAACGGTATAGATATTGCATGTCTTCTACTCAGAACCATGGAATACTCAAATGCAAGCTGAATTCAAAACCTACCGCATAACATTTAGAATGGAACAACCAACATCTTGGTTTAGTTCTGTAAATGCTAATATTCCATTGAATTGAAAAGGTGAGTTACTGAACGTAACTCCTCGAATATTGATAGCAAACCGATAAAATTGGTTGCATACTACTCTAAATCATATGGTAAGTAAAATAATAAGGATTACATCAAGTTAGCACCTAGTAGTTTTCAGCAAAATTCAACACTACACTCGATTGAGCTGAATGCATTAATTTGTATTCTAAGCATTTTGGTTAAGGATGTGTACATAACTACTCAGCATCAGCTGGAACTGTATAAATATTGCATGTCTTCTACATAAAGCAATGGAATTCTCAAAGGCAAGCTGAATTCAGGAACCTACCTCACAACATTTAGAATGGAACAGCCAATATCTTTGATTAGTTCTGTATGGTAAGTAAAATAATAAGGTTTACATCAAGTTAGCACATACTAGTTTTCAGCAAAATTCAGCTCTACACACTATTGAGCTGAATGCATTACCTTCCATTCAATGCATTTTGAGTTGAGCATCTGTGCATCATTACTCAGAGTGAGCTGGAACTGTATAGATATTGCATGTCTTCTACTCAGAACCATAGAATACTCAAATGCAAGCTGAATTCAGAAACCTACCTCATAATATTCAGACTGGAACAGCCAATATCTTTGTTTAGTTCTGTAAACGCTAATGTTCCATTGCGTACAAAAGCTGAGTTACTGAAACTAACTCCTGGAAAATTGGTAGCACACTGATAAAATTGGTTGTATACTACTCTAAATCATATAGCAAGTAAAAGAACATGGTTTACATCATTAGCACATAAGGGTTTTCAGCAAAATTCAAATCTACACTACGTACAGATGCATTACTTTCTATTCTATGCATTTTGGTTAAGGATATGTAGATAACTACTCAGGATCAGCTGGAACGGTATAGATATTGCATGTCTTCTACTCAGAGCCATGGAATACTGAAATGCAAGCTGAATTTAGGACCCTACGGCATAACAGTTAGAATGGAACAACTAACATCTTGGTTGAATTCTGTAAATGCTAATATTCCAAAAGGTGAGTTACTGAACGTAACTTCTGGAAAATTGGTAGCACACTGATAAAATTGGTTGCATACTAGTCTAAATCATATGGCAAGTAAAATAACATGGTTTCCATCAAGTTAGCACAGTTTTTAACTACACGATTGAACTAAATGCATTACTTTGTATTCTATGCATTTTGGTTAAGGATGTGTACATAAGTACTCAGGATCAGCTGGAACTGTATAAATATTGCATGTCTTCTACATAAAGCAATGGAATACTCAAAGGTAAGCTGAATTCAGAAAACTACCTCATAATATTCAGACAGGAACTGCCAATTTCTTTGTTTAGTTCTGTAAACGCTAATGTTCCATTGCGTACAAAAGTTGAGTTACTGAAAGTAACTCCTGGAAAATTGGTGGCACACTGATAAAATTGGTTGTATAAATCATATAGCAAGTAAACGATCATGGTTTACATCATTAGCACATAAGAGTTTTCAACAAAATTCAAATCTACACTACTGAGTTGATGCATTACTTTCTATTCTATGCATTTTGGTTAAGGATGTGTACATAACTACTCAGGATCAGCTGGAACGGTATAGATATTGCATGTCTTCTACTCAGAACCATGGAATACTCAAATGCAAGCTGAATTCAAAACCTACCGCATAACATTTAGAATGGAACAACCAACATCTTGGTTTAGTTCTGTAAATGCTAATATTCCATTGAATTGAAAAGGTGAGTTACTGAACGTAACTCCTCGAATATTGATAGCAAACCGATAAAATTGGTTGCATACTACTCTAAATCATATGGTAAGTAAAATAATAAGGATTACATCAAGTTAGCACCTAGTAGTTTTCAGCAAAATTCAACACTACACTCGATTGAGCTGAATGCATTAATTTGTATTCTAAGCATTTTGGTTAAGGATGTGTACATAACTACTCAGCATCAGCTGGAACTGTATAAATATTGCATGTCTTCTACATAAAGCAATGGAATTCTCAAAGGCAAGCTGAATTCAGGAACCTACCTCACAACATTTAGAATGGAACAGCCAATATCTTTGATTAGTTCTGTATGGTAAGTAAAATAATAAGGTTTACATCAAGTTAGCACATACTAGTTTTCAGCAAAATTCAGCTCTACACACTATTGAGCTGAATGCATTACCTTCCATTCAATGCATTTTGAGTTGAACATCTGTGCATCATTACTCAGAGTGAGCTGGAACTGTATAGATATTGCATGTCTTCTACTCAGAACCATAGAATACTCAAATGCAAGCTGAATTCAGAAACCTACCTCATAATATTCAGACTGGAACAGCCAATATCTTTGTTTAGTTCTGTAAACGCTAATGTTCCATTGCGTACAAAAGCTGAGTTACTGAAACTAACTCCTGGAAAATTGGTAGCACACTGATAAAATTGGTTGTATACTACTCTAAATCATATAGCAAGTAAAAGAACATGGTTTACATCATTAGCACATAAGGGTTTTCAGCAAAATTCAAATCTACACTACGTACAGATGCATTACTTTCTATTCTATGCATTTTGGTTAAGGATATGTAGATAACTACTCAGGATCAGCTGGAACGGTATAGATATTGCATGTCTTCTACTCAGAGCCATGGAATACTGAAATGCAAGCTGAATTTAGGACCCTACGGCATAACAGTTAGAATGGAACAACTAACATCTTGGTTGAATTCTGTAAATGCTAATATTCCAAAAGGTGAGTTACTGAACGTAACTTCTGGAAAATTGGTAGCACACTGATAAAATTGGTTGCATACTAGTCTAAATCATATGGCAAGTAAAATAACATGGTTTCCATCAAGTTAGCACAGTTTTTAACTACACGATTGAACTAAATGCATTACTTTGTATTCTATGCATTTTGGTTAAGGATGTGTACATAAGTACTCAGGATCAGCTGGAACTGTATAAATATTGCATGTCTTCTACATAAAGCAATGGAATACTCAAAGGTAAGCTGAATTCAGAAAACTACCTCATAATATTCAGACAGGAACTGCCAATTTCTTTGTTTAGTTCTGTAAACGCTAATGTTCCATTGCGTACAAAAGTTGAGTTACTGAAAGTAACTCCTGGAAAATTGGTGGCACACTGATAAAATTGGTTGTATAAATCATATAGCAAGTAAACGATCATGGTTTACATCATTAGCACATAAGAGTTTTCAACAAAATTCAAATCTACACTACTGAGTTGATGCATTACTTTCTATTCTATGCATTTTGGTTAAGGATGTGTACATAACTACTCAGGATCAGCTGGAACGGTATAGATATTGCATGTCTTCTACTCAGAACCATGGAATACTCAAATGCAAGCTGAATTCAAAACCTACCGCATAACATTTAGAATGGAACAACCAACATCTTGGTTTAGTTCTGTAAATGCTAATATTCCATTGAATTGAAAAGGTGAGTTACTGAACGTAACTCCTCGAATATTGATAGCAAACCGATAAAATTGGTTGCATACTACTCTAAATCATATGGTAAGTAAAATAATAAGGATTACATCAAGTTAGCACCTAGTAGTTTTCAGCAAAATTCAACACTACACTCGATTGAGCTGAATGCATTAATTTGTATTCTAAGCATTTTGGTTAAGGATGTGTACATAACTACTCAGCATCAGCTGGAACTGTATAAATATTGCATGTCTTCTACATAAAGCAATGGAATTCTCAAAGGCAAGCTGAATTCAGGAACCTACCTCACAACATTTAGAATGGAACAGCCAATATCTTTGATTAGTTCTGTATGGTAAGTAAAATAATAAGGTTTACATCAAGTTAGCACATACTAGTTTTCAGCAAAATTCAGCTCTACACACTATTGAGCTGAATGCATTACCTTCCATTCAATGCATTTTGAGTTGAACATCTGTGCATCATTACTCAGAGTGAGCTGGAACTGTATAGATATTGCATGTCTTCTACTCAGAACCATAGAATACTCAAATGCAAGCTGAATTCAGAAACCTACCTCATAATATTCAGACTGGAACAGCCAATATCTTTGTTTAGTTCTGTAAACGCTAATGTTCCATTGCGTACAAAAGCTGAGTTACTGAAACTAACTCCTGGAAAATTGGTAGCACACTGATAAAATTGGTTGTATACTACTCTAAATCATATAGCAAGTAAAAGAACATGGTTTACATCATTAGCACATAAGGGTTTTCAGCAAAATTCAAATCTACACTACGTACAGATGCATTACTTTCTATTCTATGCATTTTGGTTAAGGATATGTAGATAACTACTCAGGATCAGCTGGAACGGTATAGATATTGCATGTCTTCTACTCAGAGCCATGGAATACTGAAATGCAAGCTGAATTTAGGACCCTACGGCATAACAGTTAGAATGGAACAACTAACATCTTGGTTGAATTCTGTAAATGCTAATATTCCAAAAGGTGAGTTACTGAACGTAACTTCTGGAAAATTGGTAGCACACTGATAAAATTGGTTGCATACTAGTCTAAATCATATGGCAAGTAAAATAACATGGTTTCCATCAAGTTAGCACAGTTTTTAACTACACGATTGAACTAAATGCATTACTTTGTATTCTATGCATTTTGGTTAAGGATGTGTACATGTACTCAGGATCAGCTGGAACTGTATAAATATTGCATGTCTTCTACATAAAGCAATGGAATACTCAAAGGTAAGCTGAATTCAGAAAACTACCTCATAATATTCAGACAGGAACTGCCAATTTCTTTGTTTAGTTCTGTAAACGCTAATGTTCCATTGCGTACAAAAGTTGAGTTACTGAAAGTAACTCCTGGAAAATTGGTGGCACACTGATAAAATTGGTTGTATAAATCATATAGCAAGTAAACGATCATGGTTTACATCATTAGCACATAAGAGTTTTCAACAAAATTCAAATCTACACTACTGAGTTGATGCATTACTTTCTATTCTATGCATTTTGGTTAAGGATGTGTACATAACTACTCAGGATCAGCTGGAACGGTATAGATATTGCATGTCTTCTACTCAGAACCATGGAATACTCAAATGCAAGCTGAATTCAAAACCTACCGCATAACATTTAGAATGGAACAACCAACATCTTGGTTTAGTTCTGTAAATGCTAATATTCCATTGAATTGAAAAGGTGAGTTACTGAACGTAACTCCTCGAATATTGATAGCAAACCGATAAAATTGGTTGCATACTACTCTAAATCATATGGTAAGTAAAATAATAAGGATTACATCAAGTTAGCACCTAGTAGTTTTCAGCAAAATTCAACACTACACTCGATTGAGCTGAATGCATTAATTTGTATTCTAAGCATTTTGGTTAAGGATGTGTACATAACTACTCAGCATCAGCTGGAACTGTATAAATATTGCATGTCTTCTACATAAAGCAATGGAATTCTCAAAGGCAAGCTGAATTCAGGAACCTACCTCACAACATTTAGAATGGAACAGCCAATATCTTTGATTAGTTCTGTATGGTAAGTAAAATAATAAGGTTTACATCAAGTTAGCACATACTAGTTTTCAGCAAAATTCAGCTCTACACACTATTGAGCTGAATGCATTACCTTCCATTCAATGCATTTTGAGTTGAACATCTGTGCATCATTACTCAGAGTGAGCTGGAACTGTATAGATATTGCATGTCTTCTACTCAGAACCATAGAATACTCAAATGCAAGCTGAATTCAGAAACCTACCTCATAATATTCAGACTGGAACAGCCAATATCTTTGTTTAGTTCTGTAAACGCTAATGTTCCATTGCGTACAAAAGCTGAGTTACTGAAACTAACTCCTGGAAAATTGGTAGCACACTGATAAAATTGGTTGTATACTACTCTAAATCATATAGCAAGTAAAAGAACATGGTTTACATCATTAGCACATAAGGGTTTTCAGCAAAATTCAAATCTACACTACGTACAGATGCATTACTTTCTATTCTATGCATTTTGGTTAAGGATATGTAGATAACTACTCAGGATCAGCTGGAACGGTATAGATATTGCATGTCTTCTACTCAGAGCCATGGAATACTGAAATGCAAGCTGAATTTAGGACCCTACGGCATAACAGTTAGAATGGAACAACTAACATCTTGGTTGAATTCTGTAAATGCTAATATTCCAAAAGGTGAGTTACTGAACGTAACTTCTGGAAAATTGGTAGCACACTGATAAAATTGGTTGCATACTAGTCTAAATCATATGGCAAGTAAAATAACATGGTTTCCATCAAGTTAGCACAGTTTTTAACTACACGATTGAACTAAATGCATTACTTTGTATTCTATGCATTTTGGTTAAGGATGTGTACATAAGTACTCAGGATCAGCTGGAACTGTATAAATATTGCATGTCTTCTACATAAAGCAATGGAATTCTCAAAGGCATGCTGAATTCAGGAACCTACCTCACAACATTTAGAGTGGAACAGCCAATATCTTTGTTTAGTTCCGTAAACGCTAATGTTCCAATGCGTACAAAAGGTGAGTTACTGAAATTAACATGGAAAATTGGTAACACACTGATAAAATTGTTTGCATACAACTCTAAATCATATGTCAAGTAAAATAACACGGATTACATCAAGAGCACAGTTTTCAGCAATTTTCAACTACACGATTGAGCGAAATGCATTATTTTGTATTCTATGCATTTTGGTTAAGGATGTGTACATAAGTACTCAGGATCAGCTGGAACTGTATAAATATTGCATGTCTTCTACATAAAGCAATGGAATTCTCAAAGGCAAGCTGAATTCAGGAACCTACCTCACAACATTTAGAATGGAACAGCCAATATCTTTGATTAGTTCTGTATGGTAAGTAAAATAATAAGGTTTACATCAAGTTAGCACATACTAGTTTTCAGCAAAATTCAGCTCTACACACTATTGAGCTGAATGCATTACCTTCCATTCAATGCATTTTGAGTTGAACATCTGTGCATCATTACTCAGAGTGAGCTGGAACTGTATAGATATTGCATGTCTTCTACTCAGAACCATAGAATACTCAAATGCAAGCTGAATTCAGAAACCTACCTCATAATATTCAGACTGGAACAGCCATTATCTTTGTTTAGTTCTGTAAACGCTAATGTTCCATTGCGTACAAAAGTTGAGTTACTGAGCGTAACTCCTGGAAAATTGGTGGCACACTGATAAAATTGGTTGTATAAATCATATAGCAAGTAAACGATCATGGTTTACATCATTAGCACATAAGAGTTTTCAACAAAATTCAAATCTACACTACTGAGTTGATGCATTACTTTCTATTCTATGCATTTTGGTTAAGGATGTGTACATAACTACTCAGGATCAGCTGGAACGGTATAGATATTGCATGTCTTCTACTCAGAACCATGGAATACTCAAATGCAAGCTGAATTCAAAACCTACCGCATAACATTTAGAATGGAACAACCAACATCTTGGTTTAGTTCTGTAAATGCTAATATTCCATTGAATTGAAAAGGTGAGTTACTGAACGTAACTCCTCGAATATTGATAGCAAACCGATAAAATTGGTTGCATACTACTCTAAATCATATGGTAAGTAAAATAATAAGGATTACATCAAGTTAGCACCTAGTAGTTTTCAGCAAAATTCAACACTACACTCGATTGAGCTGAATGCATTAATTTGTATTCTAAGCATTTTGGTTAAGGATGTGTACATAACTACTCAGCATCAGCTGGAACTGTATAAATATTGCATGTCTTCTACATAAAGCAATGGAATTCTCAAAGGCAAGCTGAATTCAGGAACCTACCTCACAACATTTAGAATGGAACAGCCAATATCTTTGATTAGTTCTGTATGGTAAGTAAAATAATAAGGTTTACATCAAGTTAGCACATACTAGTTTTCAGCAAAATTCAGCTCTACACACTATTGAGCTGAATGCATTACCTTCCATTCAATGCATTTTGAGTTGAGCATCTGTGCATCATTACTCAGAGTGAGCTGGAACTGTATAGATATTGCATGTCTTCTACTCAGAACCATAGAATACTCAAATGCAAGCTGAATTCAGAAACCTACCTCATAATATTCAGACTGGAACAGCCAATATCTTTGTTTAGTTCTGTAAACGCTAATGTTCCATTGCGTACAAAAGCTGAGTTACTGAAACTAACTCCTGGAAAATTGGTAGCACACTGATAAAATTGGTTGTATACTACTCTAAATCATATAGCAAGTAAAAGAACATGGTTTACATCATTAGCACATAAGGGTTTTCAGCAAAATTCAAATCTACACTACGTACAGATGCATTACTTTCTATTCTATGCATTTTGGTTAAGGATATGTAGATAACTACTCAGGATCAGCTGGAACGGTATAGATATTGCATGTCTTCTACTCAGAGCCATGGAATACTGAAATGCAAGCTGAATTTAGGACCCTACGGCATAACAGTTAGAATGGAACAACTAACATCTTGGTTGAATTCTGTAAATGCTAATATTCCAAAAGGTGAGTTACTGAACGTAACTTCTGGAAAATTGGTAGCACACTGATAAAATTGGTTGCATACTAGTCTAAATCATATGGCAAGTAAAATAACATGGTTTCCATCAAGTTAGCACAGTTTTTAACTACACGATTGAACTAAATGCATTACTTTGTATTCTATGCATTTTGGTTAAGGATGTGTACATAAGTACTCAGGATCAGCTGGAACTGTATAAATATTGCATGTCTTCTACATAAAGCAATGGAATTCTCAAAGGCATGCTGAATTCAGGAACCTACCTCACAACATTTAGAGTGGAACAGCCAATATCTTTGTTTAGTTCCGTAAACGCTAATGTTCCAATGCGTACAAAAGGTGAGTTACTGAAATTAACATGGAAAATTGGTAACACACTGATAAAATTGTTTGCATACAACTCTAAATCATATGTCAAGTAAAATAACACGGATTACATCAAGAGCACAGTTTTCAGCAATTTTCAACTACACGATTGAGCGAAATGCATTATTTTGTATTCTATGCATTTTGGTTAAGGATGTGTACATAAGTACTCAGGATCAGCTGGAACTGTATAAATATTGCATGTCTTCTACATAAAGCAATGGAATTCTCAAAGGCAAGCTGAATTCAGGAACCTACCTCACAACATTTAGAATGGAACAGCCAATATCTTTGATTAGTTCTGTATGGTAAGTAAAATAATAAGGTTTACATCAAGTTAGCACATACTAGTTTTCAGCAAAATTCAGCTCTACACACTATTGAGCTGAATGCATTACCTTCCATTCAATGCATTTTGAGTTGAACATCTGTGCATCATTACTCAGAGTGAGCTGGAACTGTATAGATATTGCATGTCTTCTACTCAGAACCATAGAATACTCAAATGCAAGCTGAATTCAGAAACCTACCTCATAATATTCAGACTGGAACAGCCATTATCTTTGTTTAGTTCTGTAAACGCTAATGTTCCATTGCGTACAAAAGTTGAGTTACTGAGCGTAACTCCTGGAAAATTGGTGGCACACTGATAAAATTGGTTGTATAAATCATATAGCAAGTAAACGATCATGGTTTACATCATTAGCACATAAGAGTTTTCAACAAAATTCAAATCTACACTACTGAGTTGATGCATTACTTTCTATTCTATGCATTTTGGTTAAGGATGTGTACATAACTACTCAGGATCAGCTGGAACGGTATAGATATTGCATGTCTTCTACTCAGAACCATGGAATACTCAAATGCAAGCTGAATTCAAAACCTACCGCATAACATTTAGAATGGAACAACCAACATCTTGGTTTAGTTCTGTAAATGCTAATATTCCATTGAATTGAAAAGGTGAGTTACTGAACGTAACTCCTCGAATATTGATAGCAAACCGATAAAATTGGTTGCATACTACTCTAAATCATATGGTAAGTAAAATAATAAGGATTACATCAAGTTAGCACCTAGTAGTTTTCAGCAAAATTCAACACTACACTCGATTGAGCTGAATGCATTAATTTGTATTCTAAGCATTTTGGTTAAGGATGTGTACATAACTACTCAGCATCAGCTGGAACTGTATAAATATTGCATGTCTTCTACATAAAGCAATGGAATTCTCAAAGGCAAGCTGAATTCAGGAACCTACCTCACAACATTTAGAATGGAACAGCCAATATCTTTGATTAGTTCTGTATGGTAAGTAAAATAATAAGGTTTACATCAAGTTAGCACATACTAGTTTTCAGCAAAATTCAGCTCTACACACTATTGAGCTGAATGCATTACCTTCCATTCAATGCATTTTGAGTTGAGCATCTGTGCATCATTACTCAGAGTGAGCTGGAACTGTATAGATATTGCATGTCTTCTACTCAGAACCATAGAATACTCAAATGCAAGCTGAATTCAGAAACCTACCTCATAATATTCAGACTGGAACAGCCAATATCTTTGTTTAGTTCTGTAAACGCTAATGTTCCATTGCGTACAAAAGCTGAGTTACTGAAACTAACTCCTGGAAAATTGGTAGCACACTGATAAAATTGGTTGTATACTACTCTAAATCATATAGCAAGTAAAAGAACATGGTTTACATCATTAGCACATAAGGGTTTTCAGCAAAATTCAAATCTACACTACGTACAGATGCATTACTTTCTATTCTATGCATTTTGGTTAAGGATATGTAGATAACTACTCAGGATCAGCTGGAACGGTATAGATATTGCATGTCTTCTACTCAGAGCCATGGAATACTGAAATGCAAGCTGAATTTAGGACCCTACGGCATAACAGTTAGAATGGAACAACTAACATCTTGGTTGAATTCTGTAAATGCTAATATTCCAAAAGGTGAGTTACTGAACGTAACTTCTGGAAAATTGGTAGCACACTGATAAAATTGGTTGCATACTAGTCTAAATCATATGGCAAGTAACATAACATGGTTTCCATCAAGTTAGCACAGTTTTTAACTACACGATTGAACTAAATGCATTACTTTGTATTCTATGCATTTTGGTTAAGGATGTGTACATAAGTACTCAGGATCAGCTGGAACTGTATAAATATTGCATGTCTTCTACATAAAGCAATGGAATTCTCAAAGGCATGCTGAATTCAGGAACCTACCTCACAACATTTAGAGTGGAACAGCCAATATCTTTGTTTAGTTCCGTAAACGCTAATGTTCCAATGCGTACAAAAGGTGAGTTACTGAAATTAACATGGAAAATTGGTAACACACTGATAAAATTGTTTGCATACAACTCTAAATCATATGTCAAGTAAAATAACATGGATTACATCAAGAGCACAGTTTTCAGCAATTTTCAACTACAGGATTGAGCGAAATGCATTATTTTGTATTCTATGCATTTTGGTTAAGGATGTGTACATAACTACTCAGGATCAGCTGGAACTGTATAGATATTGCATGTCTTCTACTCAGAACCATGGAATACTCAAATGCAAGCTGAATTCAAAACCTACCGCATAACCAACATCTTGGTTTAGTTCTGTAAATGCTAATATTCCATTGAATTGAAAAGGTGAGTTACTGAACGTAACTCCTCGAATATTGATAGCAAACTGATAAAATTGGTTGCATACTACTCTAAATCATATGGTAAGTAAAATAATAAGGATTACATCAAGTTAGCACCTAGTAGTTTTCAGCAAATTTCAACACTACACTCGATTGAGCTGAATGCATTAATTTGTATTCTAAGCATTTTGGTTAAGGATGTGTACATAACTACTCAGCATCAGCTGGAACTGTATAAATATTGCATGTCTTCTACATAAAGCAATGGAATTCTCAAAGGCATGCTGAATTCAGGAACCTACCTCACAACATTTAGAGTGGAACAGCCAATATCTTTGTTTAGTTCCGTAAACGCTAATGTTCCAATGCGTACAAAAGGTGAGTTACTGAAATTAACATGGAAAATTGGTAACACACTGATAAAATTGTTTGCATACAACTCTAAATCATATGTCAAGTAAAATAACACGGATTACATCAAGAGCACAGTTTTCAGCAATTTTCAACTACACGATTGAGCGAAATGCATTATTTTGTATTCTATGCATTTTGGTTAAGGATGTGTACATAAGTACTCAGGATCAGCTGGAACTGTATAAATATTGCATGTCTTCTACATAAAGCAATGGAATTCTCAAAGGCAAGCTGAATTCAGGAACCTACCTCACAACATTTAGAATGGAACAGCCAATATCTTTGATTAGTTCTGTATGGTAAGTAAAATAATAAGGTTTACATCAAGTTAGCACATACTAGTTTTCAGCAAAATTCAGCTCTACACACTATTGAGCTGAATGCATTACCTTCCATTCAATGCATTTTGAGTTGAACATCTGTGCATCATTACTCAGAGTGAGCTGGAACTGTATAGATATTGCATGTCTTCTACTCAGAACCATAGAATACTCAAATGCAAGCTGAATTCAGAAACCTACCTCATAATATTCAGACTGGAACAGCCATTATCTTTGTTTAGTTCTGTAAACGCTAATGTTCCATTGCGTACAAAAGTTGAGTTACTGAGCGTAACTCCTGGAAAATTGGTGGCACACTGATAAAATTGGTTGTATAAATCATATAGCAAGTAAACGATCATGGTTTACATCATTAGCACATAAGAGTTTTCAACAAAATTCAAATCTACACTACTGAGTTGATGCATTACTTTCTATTCTATGCATTTTGGTTAAGGATGTGTACATAACTACTCAGGATCAGCTGGAACGGTATAGATATTGCATGTCTTCTACTCAGAACCATGGAATACTCAAATGCAAGCTGAATTCAAAACCTACCGCATAACATTTAGAATGGAACAACCAACATCTTGGTTTAGTTCTGTAAATGCTAATATTCCATTGAATTGAAAAGGTGAGTTACTGAACGTAACTCCTCGAATATTGATAGCAAACCGATAAAATTGGTTGCATACTACTCTAAATCATATGGTAAGTAAAATAATAAGGATTACATCAAGTTAGCACCTAGTAGTTTTCAGCAAAATTCAACACTACACTCGATTGAGCTGAATGCATTAATTTGTATTCTAAGCATTTTGGTTAAGGATGTGTACATAACTACTCAGCATCAGCTGGAACTGTATAAATATTGCATGTCTTCTACATAAAGCAATGGAATTCTCAAAGGCAAGCTGAATTCAGGAACCTACCTCACAACATTTAGAATGGAACAGCCAATATCTTTGATTAGTTCTGTATGGTAAGTAAAATAATAAGGTTTACATCAAGTTAGCACATACTAGTTTTCAGCAAAATTCAGCTCTACACACTATTGAGCTGAATGCATTACCTTCCATTCAATGCATTTTGAGTTGAGCATCTGTGCATCATTACTCAGAGTGAGCTGGAACTGTATAGATATTGCATGTCTTCTACTCAGAACCATAGAATACTCAAATGCAAGCTGAATTCAGAAACCTACCTCATAATATTCAGACTGGAACAGCCAATATCTTTGTTTAGTTCTGTAAACGCTAATGTTCCATTGCGTACAAAAGCTGAGTTACTGAAACTAACTCCTGGAAAATTGGTAGCACACTGATAAAATTGGTTGTATACTACTCTAAATCATATAGCAAGTAAAAGAACATGGTTTACATCATTAGCACATAAGGGTTTTCAGCAAAATTCAAATCTACACTACGTACAGATGCATTACTTTCTATTCTATGCATTTTGGTTAAGGATATGTAGATAACTACTCAGGATCAGCTGGAACGGTATAGATATTGCATGTCTTCTACTCAGAGCCATGGAATACTGAAATGCAAGCTGAATTTAGGACCCTACGGCATAACAGTTAGAATGGAACAACTAACATCTTGGTTGAATTCTGTAAATGCTAATATTCCAAAAGGTGAGTTACTGAACGTAACTTCTGGAAAATTGGTAGCACACTGATAAAATTGGTTGCATACTAGTCTAAATCATATGGCAAGTAACATAACATGGTTTCCATCAAGTTAGCACAGTTTTTAACTACACGATTGAACTAAATGCATTACTTTGTATTCTATGCATTTTGGTTAAGGATGTGTACATAAGTACTCAGGATCAGCTGGAACTGTATAAATATTGCATGTCTTCTACATAAAGCAATGGAATTCTCAAAGGCATGCTGAATTCAGGAACCTACCTCACAACATTTAGAGTGGAACAGCCAATATCTTTGTTTAGTTCCGTAAACGCTAATGTTCCAATGCGTACAAAAGGTGAGTTACTGAAATTAACATGGAAAATTGGTAACACACTGATAAAATTGTTTGCATACAACTCTAAATCATATGTCAAGTAAAATAACATGGATTACATCAAGAGCACAGTTTTCAGCAATTTTCAACTACACGATTGAGCGAAATGCATTATTTTGTATTCTATGCATTTTGGTTAAGGATGTGTACATAACTACTCAGGATCAGCTGGAACTGTATAGATATTGCATGTCTTCTACTCAGAACCATGGAATACTCAAATGCAAGCTGAATTCAAAACCTACCGCATAACCAACATCTTGGTTTAGTTCTGTAAATGCTAATATTCCATTGAATTGAAAAGGTGAGTTACTGAACGTAACTCCTCGAATATTGATAGCAAACTGATAAAATTGGTTGCATACTACTCTAAATCATATGGTAAGTAAAATAATAAGGATTACATCAAGTTAGCACCTAGTAGTTTTCAGCAAATTTCAACACTACACTCGATTGAGCTGAATGCATTAATTTGTATTCTAAGCATTTTGGTTAAGGATGTGTACATAACTACTCAGCATCAGCTGGAACTGTATAAATATTGCATGTCTTCTACATAAAGCAATGGAATTCTCAAAGGCATGCTGAATTCAGGAACCTACCTCACAACATTTAGAGTGGAACAGCCAATATCTTTGTTTAGTTCCGTAAACGCTAATGTTCCAATGCGTACAAAAGGTGAGTTACTGAAATTAACATGGAAAATTGGTAACACACTGATAAAATTGTTTGCATACAACTCTAAATCATATGTCAAGTAAAATAACACGGATTACATCAAGAGCACAGTTTTCAGCAATTTTCAACTACACGATTGAGCGAAATGCATTATTTTGTATTCTATGCATTTTGGTTAAGGATGTGTACATAAGTACTCAGGATCAGCTGGAACTGTATAAATATTGCATGTCTTCTACATAAAGCAATGGAATTCTCAAAGGCAAGCTGAATTCAGGAACCTACCTCACAACATTTAGAATGGAACAGCCAATATCTTTGATTAGTTCTGTATGGTAAGTAAAATAATAAGGTTTACATCAAGTTAGCACATACTAGTTTTCAGCAAAATTCAGCTCTACACACTATTGAGCTGAATGCATTACCTTCCATTCAATGCATTTTGAGTTGAACATCTGTGCATCATTACTCAGAGTGAGCTGGAACTGTATAGATATTGCATGTCTTCTACTCAGAACCATAGAATACTCAAATGCAAGCTGAATTCAGAAACCTACCTCATAATATTCAGACTGGAACAGCCATTATCTTTGTTTAGTTCTGTAAACGCTAATGTTCCATTGCGTACAAAAGTTGAGTTACTGAGCGTAACTCCTGGAAAATTGGTGGCACACTGATAAAATTGGTTGTATAAATCATATAGCAAGTAAACGATCATGGTTTACATCATTAGCACATAAGAGTTTTCAACAAAATTCAAATCTACACTACTGAGTTGATGCATTACTTTCTATTCTATGCATTTTGGTTAAGGATGTGTACATAACTACTCAGGATCAGCTGGAACGGTATAGATATTGCATGTCTTCTACTCAGAACCATGGAATACTCAAATGCAAGCTGAATTCAAAACCTACCGCATAACATTTAGAATGGAACAACCAACATCTTGGTTTAGTTCTGTAAATGCTAATATTCCATTGAATTGAAAAGGTGAGTTACTGAACGTAACTCCTCGAATATTGATAGCAAACCGATAAAATTGGTTGCATACTACTCTAAATCATATGGTAAGTAAAATAATAAGGATTACATCAAGTTAGCACCTAGTAGTTTTCAGCAAAATTCAACACTACACTCGATTGAGCTGAATGCATTAATTTGTATTCTAAGCATTTTGGTTAAGGATGTGTACATAACTACTCAGCATCAGCTGGAACTGTATAAATATTGCATGTCTTCTACATAAAGCAATGGAATTCTCAAAGGCAAGCTGAATTCAGGAACCTACCTCACAACATTTAGAATGGAACAGCCAATATCTTTGATTAGTTCTGTATGGTAAGTAAAATAATAAGGTTTACATCAAGTTAGCACATACTAGTTTTCAGCAAAATTCAGCTCTACACACTATTGAGCTGAATGCATTACCTTCCATTCAATGCATTTTGAGTTGAGCATCTGTGCATCATTACTCAGAGTGAGCTGGAACTGTATAGATATTGCATGTCTTCTACTCAGAACCATAGAATACTCAAATGCAAGCTGAATTCAGAAACCTACCTCATAATATTCAGACTGGAACAGCCAATATCTTTGTTTAGTTCTGTAAACGCTAATGTTCCATTGCGTACAAAAGCTGAGTTACTGAAACTAACTCCTGGAAAATTGGTAGCACACTGATAAAATTGGTTGTATACTACTCTAAATCATATAGCAAGTAAAAGAACATGGTTTACATCATTAGCACATAAGGGTTTTCAGCAAAATTCAAATCTACACTACGTACAGATGCATTACTTTCTATTCTATGCATTTTGGTTAAGGATATGTAGATAACTACTCAGGATCAGCTGGAACGGTATAGATATTGCATGTCTTCTACTCAGAGCCATGGAATACTGAAATGCAAGCTGAATTTAGGACCCTACGGCATAACAGTTAGAATGGAACAACTAACATCTTGGTTGAATTCTGTAAATGCTAATATTCCAAAAGGTGAGTTACTGAACGTAACTTCTGGAAAATTGGTAGCACACTGATAAAATTGGTTGCATACTAGTCTAAATCATATGGCAAGTAACATAACATGGTTTCCATCAAGTTAGCACAGTTTTTAACTACACGATTGAACTAAATGCATTACTTTGTATTCTATGCATTTTGGTTAAGGATGTGTACATAAGTACTCAGGATCAGCTGGAACTGTATAAATATTGCATGTCTTCTACATAAAGCAATGGAATTCTCAAAGGCATGCTGAATTCAGGAACCTACCTCACAACATTTAGAGTGGAACAGCCAATATCTTTGTTTAGTTCCGTAAACGCTAATGTTCCAATGCGTACAAAAGGTGAGTTACTGAAATTAACATGGAAAATTGGTAACACACTGATAAAATTGTTTGCATACAACTCTAAATCATATGTCAAGTAAAATAACATGGATTACATCAAGAGCACAGTTTTCAGCAATTTTCAACTACACGATTGAGCGAAATGCATTATTTTGTATTCTATGCATTTTGGTTAAGGATGTGTACATAACTACTCAGGATCAGCTGGAACTGTATAGATATTGCATGTCTTCTACTCAGAACCATGGAATACTCAAATGCAAGCTGAATTCAAAACCTACCGCATAACCAACATCTTGGTTTAGTTCTGTAAATGCTAATATTCCATTGAATTGAAAAGGTGAGTTACTGAACGTAACTCCTCGAATATTGATAGCAAACTGATAAAATTGGTTGCATACTACTCTAAATCATATGGTAAGTAAAATAATAAGGATTACATCAAGTTAGCACCTAGTAGTTTTCAGCAAATTTCAACACTACACTCGATTGAGCTGAATGCATTAATTTGTATTCTAAGCATTTTGGTTAAGGATGTGTACATAACTACTCAGCATCAGCTGGAACTGTATAAATATTGCATGTCTTCTACATAAAGCAATGGAATTCTCAAAGGCATGCTGAATTCAGGAACCTACCTCACAACATTTAGAGTGGAACAGCCAATATCTTTGTTTAGTTCCGTAAACGCTAATGTTCCCATGCGTACAAAAGGTGAGTTACTGAAATTAACATGGAAAATTGGTAACACACTGATAAAATTGTTTGCATACAACTCTAAATCATATGTCAAGTAAAATAACACGGATTACATCAAGAGCACAGTTTTCAGCAATTTTCAACTACACGATTGAGCGAAATGCATTATTTTGTATTCTATGCATTTTGGTTAAGGATGTGTACATAAGTACTCAGGATCAGCTGGAACTGTATAAATATTGCATGTCTTCTACATAAAGCAATGGAATTCTCAAAGGCAAGCTGAATTCAGGAACCTACCTCACAACATTTAGAATGGAACAGCCAATATCTTTGATTAGTTCTGTATGGTAAGTAAAATAATAAGGTTTACATCAAGTTAGCACATACTAGTTTTCAGCAAAATTCAGCTCTACACACTATTGAGCTGAATGCATTACCTTCCATTCAATGCATTTTGAGTTGAACATCTGTGCATCATTACTCAGAGTGAGCTGGAACTGTATAGATATTGCATGTCTTCTACTCAGAACCATAGAATACTCAAATGCAAGCTGAATTCAGAAACCTACCTCATAATATTCAGACTGGAACAGCCATTATCTTTGTTTAGTTCTGTAAACGCTAATGTTCCATTGCGTACAAAAGTTGAGTTACTGAGCGTAACTCCTGGAAAATTGGTGGCACACTGATAAAATTGGTTGTATAAATCATATAGCAAGTAAACGATCATGGTTTACATCATTAGCACATAAGAGTTTTCAACAAAATTCAAATCTACACTACTGAGTTGATGCATTACTTTCTATTCTATGCATTTTGGTTAAGGATGTGTACATAACTACTCAGGATCAGCTGGAACGGTATAGATATTGCATGTCTTCTACTCAGAACCATGGAATACTCAAATGCAAGCTGAATTCAAAACCTACCGCATAACATTTAGAATGGAACAACCAACATCTTGGTTTAGTTCTGTAAATGCTAATATTCCATTGAATTGAAAAGGTGAGTTACTGAACGTAACTCCTCGAATATTGATAGCAAACCGATAAAATTGGTTGCATACTACTCTAAATCATATGGTAAGTAAAATAATAAGGATTACATCAAGTTAGCACCTAGTAGTTTTCAGCAAAATTCAACACTACACTCGATTGAGCTGAATGCATTAATTTGTATTCTAAGCATTTTGGTTAAGGATGTGTACATAACTACTCAGCATCAGCTGGAACTGTATAAATATTGCATGTCTTCTACATAAAGCAATGGAATTCTCAAAGGCAAGCTGAATTCAGGAACCTACCTCACAACATTTAGAATGGAACAGCCAATATCTTTGATTAGTTCTGTATGGTAAGTAAAATAATAAGGTTTACATCAAGTTAGCACATACTAGTTTTCAGCAAAATTCAGCTCTACACACTATTGAGCTGAATGCATTACCTTCCATTCAATGCATTTTGAGTTGAGCATCTGTGCATCATTACTCAGAGTGAGCTGGAACTGTATAGATATTGCATGTCTTCTACTCAGAACCATAGAATACTCAAATGCAAGCTGAATTCAGAAACCTACCTCATAATATTCAGACTGGAACAGCCAAT
Source organism: Hemitrygon akajei (assembly GCF_048418815.1). Taxonomy (NCBI): domain Eukaryota; kingdom Metazoa; phylum Chordata; class Chondrichthyes; order Myliobatiformes; family Dasyatidae; genus Hemitrygon; species Hemitrygon akajei. The sequence goes on along the minus strand of NC_133152.1, from coordinate 203,963 downwards.
ATCTTTGTTTAGTTCTGTAAACGCTAATGTTCCATTGCGTACAAAAGCTGAGTTACTGAAACTAACTCCTGGAAAATTGGTAGCACACTGATAAAATTGGTTGTATACTACTCTAAATCATATAGCAAGTAAAAGAACATGGTTTACATCATTAGCACATAAGGGTTTTCAGCAAAATTCAAATCTACACTACGTACAGATGCATTACTTTCTATTCTATGCATTTTGGTTAAGGATATGTAGATAACTACTCAGGATCAGCTGGAACGGTATAGATATTGCATGTCTTCTACTCAGAGCCATGGAATACTGAAATGCAAGCTGAATTTAGGACCCTACGGCATAACAGTTAGAATGGAACAACTAACATCTTGGTTGAATTCTGTAAATGCTAATATTCCAAAAGGTGAGTTACTGAACGTAACTTCTGGAAAATTGGTAGCACACTGATAAAATTGGTTGCATACTAGTCTAAATCATATGGCAAGTAAAATAACATGGTTTCCATCAAGTTAGCACAGTTTTTAACTACACGATTGAACTAAATGCATTACTTTGTATTCTATGCATTTTGGTTAAGGATGTGTACATAAGTACTCAGGATCAGCTGGAACTGTATAAATATTGCATGTCTTCTACATAAAGCAATGGAATTCTCAAAGGCATGCTGAATTCAGGAACCTACCTCACAACATTTAGAGTGGAACAGCCAATATCTTTGTTTAGTTCCGTAAACGCTAATGTTCCAATGCGTACAAAAGGTGAGTTACTGAAATTAACATGGAAAATTGGTAACACTCTGATAAAATTGTTTGCATACAACTCTAAATCATATGTCAAGTAAAATAACACGGATTACATCAAGAGCACAGTTTTCAGCAATTTTCAACTACACGATTGAGCGAAATGCATTATTTTGTATTCTATGCATTTTGGTTAAGGATGTGTACATAAGTACTCAGGATCAGCTGGAACTGTATAAATATTGCATGTCTTCTACATAAAGCAATGGAATTCTCAAAGGCAAGCTGAATTCAGGAACCTACCTCACAACATTTAGAATGGAACAGCCAATATCTTTGATTAGTTCTGTATGGTAAGTAAAATAATAAGGTTTACATCAAGTTAGCACATACTAGTTTTCAGCAAAATTCAGCTCTACACACTATTGAGCTGAATGCATTACCTTCCATTCAATGCATTTTGAGTTGAACATCTGTGCATCATTACTCAGAGTGAGCTGGAACTGTATAGATATTGCATGTCTTCTACTCAGAACCATAGAATACTCAAATGCAAGCTGAATTCAGAAACCTACCTCATAATATTCAGACTGGAACAGCCATTATCTTTGTTTAGTTCTGTAAACGCTAATGTTCCATTGCGTACAAAAGTTGAGTTACTGAGCGTAACTCCTGGAAAATTGGTGGCACACTGATAAAATTGGTTGTATAAATCATATAGCAAGTAAACGATCATGGTTTACATCATTAGCACATAAGAGTTTTCAACAAAATTCAAATCTACACTACTGAGTTGATGCATTACTTTCTATTCTATGCATTTTGGTTAAGGATGTGTACATAACTACTCAGGATCAGCTGGAACGGTATAGATATTGCATGTCTTCTACTCAGAACCATGGAATACTCAAATGCAAGCTGAATTCAAAACCTACCGCATAACATTTAGAATGGAACAACCAACATCTTGGTTTAGTTCTGTAAATGCTAATATTCCATTGAATTGAAAAGGTGAGTTACTGAACGTAACTCCTCGAATATTGATAGCAAACCGATAAAATTGGTTGCATACTACTCTAAATCATATGGTAAGTAAAATAATAAGGATTACATCAAGTTAGCACCTAGTAGTTTTCAGCAAAATTCAACACTACACTCGATTGAGCTGAATGCATTAATTTGTATTCTAAGCATTTTGGTTAAGGATGTGTACATAACTACTCAGCATCAGCTGGAACTGTATAAATATTGCATGTCTTCTACATAAAGCAATGGAATTCTCAAAGGCAAGCTGAATTCAGGAACCTACCTCACAACATTTAGAATGGAACAGCCAATATCTTTGATTAGTTCTGTATGGTAAGTAAAATAATAAGGTTTACATCAAGTTAGCACATACTAGTTTTCAGCAAAATTCAGCTCTACACACTATTGAGCTGAATGCATTACCTTCCATTCAATGCATTTTGAGTTGAACATCTGTGCATCATTACTCAGAGTGAGCTGGAACTGTATAGATATTGCATGTCTTCTACTCAGAACCATAGAATACTCAAATGCAAGCTGAATTCAGAAACCTACCTCATAATATTCAGACTGGAACAGCCAATATCTTTGTTTAGTTCTGTAAACGCTAATGTTCCAATGCGTACAAAAGGTGAGTTACTGAAATTAACATGGAAAATTGGTAACACACTGATAAAATTGTTTGCATACAACTCTAAATCATATGTCAAGTAAAATAACATGGATTACATCAAGAGCACAGTTTTCAGCAATTTTCAACTACACGATTGAGCGAAATGCATTATTTTGTATTCTATGCATTTTGGTTAAGGATGTGTACATAACTACTCAGGATCAGCTGGAACTGTATAAATATTGCATGTCTTCTACATAAAGCAATGGAATTCTCAAAGGCAAGCTGAATTCAGGAACCTACCTCACAACATTTAGAATGGAACAGCCAATATCTTTGATTAGTTCTGTATGGTAAGTAAAATAATAAGGTTTACATCAAGTTAGCACATACTAGTTTTCAGCAAAATTCAGCTCTACACACTATTGAGCTGAATGCATTACCTTCCATTCAATGCATTTTGAGTTGAACATCTGTGCATCATTACTCAGAGTGAGCTGGAACTGTATAGATATTGCATGTCTTCTACTCAGAACCATAGAATACTCAAATGCAAGCTGAATTCAGAAACCTACCTCATAATATTCAGACTGGAACAGCCAATATCTTTGTTTAGTTCTGTAAACGCTAATGTTCCATTGCGTACAAAAGCTGAGTTACTGAAACTAACTCCTGGAAAATTGGTAGCACACTGATAAAATTGGTTGTATACTACTCTAAATCATATAGCAAGTAAAAGAACATGGTTTACATCATTAGCACATAAGGGTTTTCAGCAAAATTCAAATCTACACTACGTACAGATGCATTACTTTCTATTCTATGCATTTTGGTTAAGGATATGTAGATAACTACTCAGGATCAGCTGGAACGGTATAGATATTGCATGTCTTCTACTCAGAGCCATGGAATACTGAAATGCAAGCTGAATTTAGGAACCTACGGCATAACAGTTAGAATGGAACAACTAACATCTTGGTTGAATTCTGTAAATGCTAATATTCCAAAAGGTGAGTTACTGAACGTAACTTCTGGAAAATTGGTAGCACACTGATAAAATTGGTTGCATACTAGTCTAAATCATATGGCAAGTAACATAACATGGTTTCCATCAAGTTAGCACAGTTTTTAACTACACGATTGAACTAAATGCATTACTTTGTATTCTATGCATTTTGGTTAAGGATGTGTACATAAGTACTCAGGATCAGCTGGAACTGTATAAATATTGCATGTCTTCTACATAAAGCAATGGAATTCTCAAAGGCATGCTGAATTCAGGAACCTACCTCACAACATTTAGAGTGGAACAGCCAATATCTTTGTTTAGTTCCGTAAACGCTAATGTTCCAATGCGTACAAAAGGTGAGTTACTGAAATTAACATGGAAAATTGGTAACACACTGATAAAATTGTTTGCATACAACTCTAAATCATATGTCAAGTAAAATAACATGGATTACATCAAGAGCACAGTTTTCAGCAATTTTCAACTACACGATTGAGCGAAATGCATTATTTTGTATTCTATGCATTTTGGTTAAGGATGTGTACATAACTACTCAGGATCAGCTGGAACTGTATAGATATTGCATGTCTTCTACTCAGAACCATGGAATACTCAAATGCAAGCTGAATTCAAAACCTACCGCATAACCAACATCTTGGTTTAGTTCTGTAAATGCTAATATTCCATTGAATTGAAAAGGTGAGTTACTGAACGTAACTCCTCGAATATTGATAGCAAACTGATAAAATTGGTTGCATACTACTCTAAATCATATGGTAAGTAAAATAATAAGGATTACATCAAGTTAGCACCTAGTAGTTTTCAGCAAATTTCAACACTACACTCGATTGAGCTGAATGCATTAATTTGTATTCTAAGCATTTTGGTTAAGGATGTGTACATAACTACTCAGCATCAGCTGGAACTGTATAAATATTGCATGTCTTCTACATAAAGCAATGGAATTCTCAAAGGCATGCTGAATTCAGGAACCTACCTCACAACATTTAGAGTGGAACAGCCAATATCTTTGTTTAGTTCCGTAAACGCTAATGTTCCAATGCGTACAAAAGGTGAGTTACTGAAATTAAGATGGAAAATTGGTAACACACTGATGAAATTGGTTGCATACTAGTCTAAATCATATGTCAAGTAAAATAACATGGATTACATCAAGAGCACAGTTTTCAGCAATTTTCAACTACACGATTGAGCGAAATGCATTATTTTGTATTCTATGCATTTTGGTTAAGGATGTGTACATAACTACTCAGGATCAGCTGGAACTGTATAAATATTGCATGTCTTCTACATAAAGCAATGGAATTCTCAAAGGCAAGCTGAATTCAGGAACCTACCTCACAACATTTAGAATGGAACAGCCAATATCTTTGATTAGTTCTGTATGGTAAGTAAAATAATAAGGTTTACATCAAGTTAGCACATACTAGTTTTCAGCAAAATTCAGCTCTACACACTATTGAGCTGAATGCATTACCTTCCATTCAATGCATTTTGAGTTGAACATCTGTGCATCATTACTCAGAGTGAGCTGGAACTGTATAGATATTGCATGTCTTCTACTCAGAACCATAGAATACTCAAATGCAAGCTGAATTCAGAAACCTACCTCATAATATTCAGACTGGAACAGCCATTATCTTTGTTTAGTTCTGTAAACGCTAATGTTCCATTGCGTACAAAAGTTGAGTTACTGAGCGTAACTCCTGGAAAGTTGGTAGCACACTGATAAAATTGGTTGCATACTACTCTAAATCATATGGCAAGTAAAAGAACATGGTTTACATCATTAGCACATACTAGTTTTCAGCAAAATTCAGCTCTACACACTATTGAGCTGAATGCATTACTTTGTACTCTATGCATTTTGGTTAAGAATGTGTACATAACTAAGGATTAGATGGAACTGTATAGATATTGCATGTACACTACAAAAGCAATGGAATACTCAAAGGTAAGCTGAATTCAGAAAACTACCTCATAATATTCAGACAGGAACTGCCAATTTCTTTGTTTAGTTCTGTAAACGCTAATGTTCCATTGCGTACAAAAGTTGAGTTACTGAGCGTAACTCCTGGAAAATTGGTGGCACACTGATAAAATTGGTTGTATAAATCATATAGCAAGTAAACGATCATGGTTTACATCATTAGCACATAAGAGTTTTCAACAAAATTCAAATCTACACTACTGAGTTGATGCATTACTTTCTATTCTATGCATTTTGGTTAAGGATGTGTACATAACTACTCAGGATCAGCTGGAACGGTATAGATATTGCATGTCTTCTACTCAGAACCATGGAATACTCAAATGCAAGCTGAATTCAAAACCTACCGCATAACATTTAGAATGGAACAACCAACATCTTGGTTTAGTTCTGTAAATGCTAATATTCCATTGAATTGAAAAGGTGAGTTACTGAACGTAACTCCTCGAATATTGATAGCAAACCGATAAAATTGGTTGCATACTACTCTAAATCATATGGTAAGTAAAATAATAAGGATTACATCAAGTTAGCACCTAGTAGTTTTCAGCAAAATTCAACACTACACTCGATTGAGCTGAATGCATTAATTTGTATTCTAAGCATTTTGGTTAAGGATGTGTACATAACTACTCAGCATCAGCTGGAACTGTATAAATATTGCATGTCTTCTACATAAAGCAATGGAATTCTCAAAGGCAAGCTGAATTCAGGAACCTACCTCACAACATTTAGAATGGAACAGCCAATATCTTTGATTAGTTCTGTATGGTAAGTAAAATAATAAGGTTTACATCAAGTTAGCACATACTAGTTTTCAGCAAAATTCAGCTCTACACACTATTGAGCTGAATGCATTACCTTCCATTCAATGCATTTTGAGTTGAGCATCTGTGCATCATTACTCAGAGTGAGCTGGAACTGTATAGATATTGCATGTCTTCTACTCAGAACCATAGAATACTCAAATGCAAGCTGAATTCAGAAACCTACCTCATAATATTCAGACTGGAACAGCCAATATCTTTGTTTAGTTCTGTAAACGCTAATGTTCCAATGCGTACAAAAGGTGAGTTACTGAAATTAACATGGAAAATTGGTAACACACTGATAAAATTGTTTGCATACAACTCTAAATCATATGTCAAGTAAAATAACATGGATTACATCAAGAGCACAGTTTTCAGCAATTTTCAACTACACGATTGAGCGAAATGCATTATTTTGTATTCTATGCATTTTGGTTAAGGATGTGTACATAAGTACTCAGGATCAGCTGGAACTGTATAAATATTGCATGTCTTCTACATAAAGCAATGGAATTCTCAAAGGCAAGCTGAATTCAGGAACCTACCTCACAACATTTAGAATGGAACAGCCAATATCTTTGATTAGTTCTGTATGGTAAGTAAAATAATAAGGTTTACATCAAGTTAGCACATACTAGTTTTCAGCAAAATTCAGCTCTACACACTATTGAGCTGAATGCATTACCTTCCATTCAATGCATTTTGAGTTGAACATCTGTGCATCATTACTCAGAGTGAGCTGGAACTGTATAGATATTGCATGTCTTCTACTCAGAACCATAGAATACTCAAATGCAAGCTGAATTCAGAAACCTACCTCATAATATTCAGACTGGAACAGCCAATATCTTTGTTTAGTTCTGTAAACGCTAATGTTCCATTGCGTACAAAAGCTGAGTTACTGAAACTAACTCCTGGAAAATTGGTAGCACACTGATAAAATTGGTTGTATACTACTCTAAATCATATAGCAAGTAAAAGAACATGGTTTACATCATTAGCACATAAGGGTTTTCAGCAAAATTCAAATCTACACTACGTACAGATGCATTACTTTCTATTCTATGCATTTTGGTTAAGGATATGTAGATAACTACTCAGGATCAGCTGGAACGGTATAGATATTGCATGTCTTCTACTCAGAGCCATGGAATACTGAAATGCAAGCTGAATTTAGGAACCTACGGCATAACAGTTAGAATGGAACAACTAACATCTTGGTTGAATTCTGTAAATGCTAATATTCCAAAAGGTGAGTTACTGAACGTAACTTCTGGAAAATTGGTAGCACACTGATAAAATTGGTTGCATACTAGTCTAAATCATATGGCAAGTAACATAACATGGTTTCCATCAAGTTAGCACAGTTTTTAACTACACGATTGAACTAAATGCATTACTTTGTATTCTATGCATTTTGGTTAAGGATGTGTACATAAGTACTCAGGATCAGCTGGAACTGTATAAATATTGCATGTCTTCTACATAAAGCAATGGAATTCTCAAAGGCATGCTGAATTCAGGAACCTACCTCACAACATTTAGAGTGGAACAGCCAATATCTTTGTTTAGTTCCGTAAACGCTAATGTTCCAATGCGTACAAAAGGTGAGTTACTGAAATTAACATGGAAAATTGGTAACACACTGATAAAATTGTTTGCATACAACTCTAAATCATATGTCAAGTAAAATAACATGGATTACATCAAGAGCACAGTTTTCAGCAATTTTCAACTACACGATTGAGCGAAATGCATTATTTTGTATTCTATGCATTTTGGTTAAGGATGTGTACATAACTACTCAGGATCAGCTGGAACTGTATAGATATTGCATGTCTTCTACTCAGAACCATGGAATACTCAAATGCAAGCTGAATTCAAAACCTACCGCATAACCAACATCTTGGTTTAGTTCTGTAAATGCTAATATTCCATTGAATTGAAAAGGTGAGTTACTGAACGTAACTCCTCGAATATTGATAGCAAACTGATAAAATTGGTTGCATACTACTCTAAATCATATGGTAAGTAAAATAATAAGGATTACATCAAGTTAGCACCTAGTAGTTTTCAGCAAATTTCAACACTACACTCGATTGAGCTGAATGCATTAATTTGTATTCTAAGCATTTTGGTTAAGGATGTGTACATAACTACTCAGCATCAGCTGGAACTGTATAAATATTGCATGTCTTCTACATAAAGCAATGGAATTCTCAAAGGCATGCTGAATTCAGGAACCTACCTCACAACATTTAGAGTGGAACAGCCAATATCTTTGTTTAGTTCCGTAAACGCTAATGTTCCAATGCGTACAAAAGGTGAGTTACTGAAATTAACATGGAAAATTGGTAACACACTGATGAAATTGGTTGCATACTAGTCTAAATCATATGTCAAGTAAAATAACATGGATTACATCAAGAGCACAGTTTTCAGCAATTTTCAACTACACGATTGAGCGAAATGCATTATTTTGTATTCTATGCATTTTGGTTAAGGATGTGTACATAACTACTCAGGATCAGCTGGAACTGTATAAATATTGCATGTCTTCTACATAAAGCAATGGAATTCTCAAAGGCAAGCTGAATTCAGGAACCTACCTCACAACATTTAGAATGGAACAGCCAATATCTTTGATTAGTTCTGTATGGTAAGTAAAATAATAAGGTTTACATCAAGTTAGCACATACTAGTTTTCAGCAAAATTCAGCTCTACACACTATTGAGCTGAATGCATTACCTTCCATTCAATGCATTTTGAGTTGAACATCTGTGCATCATTACTCAGAGTGAGCTGGAACTGTATAGATATTGCATGTCTTCTACTCAGAACCATAGAATACTCAAATGCAAGCTGAATTCAGAAACCTACCTCATAATATTCAGACTGGAACAGCCATTATCTTTGTTTAGTTCTGTAAACGCTAATGTTCCATTGCGTACAAAAGTTGAGTTACTGAGCGTAACTCCTGGAAAGTTGGTAGCACACTGATAAAATTGGTTGCATACTACTCTAAATCATATGGCAAGTAAAAGAACATGGTTTACATCATTAGCACATACTAGTTTTCAGCAAAATTCAGCTCTACACACTATTGAGCTGAATGCATTACTTTGTACTCTATGCATTTTGGTTAAGAATGTGTACATAACTAAGGATTAGATGGAACTGTATAGATATTGCATGTACACTACAAAAGCAATGGAATACTCAAAGGTAAGCTGAATTCAGAAAACTACCTCATAATATTCAGACAGGAACTGCCAATTTCTTTGTTTAGTTCTGTAAACGCTAATGTTCCATTGCGTACAAAAGTTGAGTTACTGAGCGTAACTCCTGGAAAATTGGTAGCACACTGATAACATTGGTTGCATACTACTCTAAATCATATGGCAAGTAAAAGAACATGGTTTACATCATTAGCACATACTAGTTTTCAGCAAAATTCAGCTCTGCACACTATTGAGCTGAATGCATTACTTTGTACTCTATGCATTTTGGTTAAGGATATGTACATAACTACTCAGGATCAGCTGGAACGCTATAGATATTGCATGTCTTCTACTCAGAGCCATGGAATACTGAAATGCAAGCTGAATTCAGGACCCTACGGCATAACAGTTAGAATGGAACAACTAACATCTTGGTTGAATTCTGTAAATGCTAATATTCCAAAAGGTGAGTTACTGATTGTAACTTCTGGAACATTGGTAGCACACTGATAAAATTGGTTGCATACTAGTCTAAATCATATGGCAAGTAAAATAACATGGTTTCCATCAAGTTAGCACAGTTTTCAACTACACGATTGAGCTAAATGCATTACTTTGTATTCTATGCATTTTGGTTAAGGATGTGTACATAAGTACTCAAGATCAGCTGGAACTGTATAAATATTGCATGTCTTCTACATAAAGCAATGGAATACTCAAAGGTAAGCTGAATTCAGAAAACTACCTCATAATATTCAGACAGGAACTGCCAATTTCTTTGTTTAGTTCTGTAAACGCTAATGTTCCATTGCGTACAAAAGTTGAGTTACTGAAAGTAACTCCTGGAAAATTGGTGGCACACTGATAAAATTGGTTGTATAAATCATATAGCAAGTAAAAGATCATGGTTTACATCATTAGCACATAAGAGTTTTCAACAAAATTCAAATCTACACTACTGAGTTGATGCATTACTTTCTATTCTATGCATTTTGGTTAAGGATGTGTACATAACTACTCAGGATTAGCTGGAACGGTATAGATATTGCATGTCTTCTACTCAGAACCATGGAATACTCAAATGCAAGCTGAATTCAAAACCTACCGCATAACATTTAGAATGGAACAACCAACATCTTGGTTTAGTTCTGTAAATGCTAATATTCCATTGAATTGAAAAGGTGAGTTACTGAACGTAACTCCTCGAATATTGATAGCAAACCGATAAAATTGGTTGCATACTACTCTAAATCATATGGTAAGTAAAATAATAAGGATTACATCAAGTTAGCACATACTACTTTTCAGCAAAATTCAGCTCTACACACTATTGAGCTGAATGCATTACCTTCCATTCAATGCATTTTGAGTTGAGCATCTGTACATCATTACTCAGAGTGAGCTGGAACTGTATAGATATTGCATGTCTTCTACTCAGAACCATAGAATACTCAAATGCAAGCTGAATTCAGAAACCTACCTCATAATATTCAGACTGGAACAGCCGATATCTTTGTTTAGTTCTGTAAACGCTAATGTTCCATTGCGTACAAAAGCTGAGTTACTGAAACTAACTCCTGGAAAATTGGTAGCACACTGATAAAATTGGTTGTATACTACTCTAAATCATATAGCAAGTAAAAGAACATGGTTTACATCATTAGCACATAAGGGTTTTCAGCAAAATTCAAATCTACACTACGTACAGATGCATTACTTTCTATTCTATGCATTTTGGTTAAGGATATGTAGATAACTACTCAGGATCAGCTGGAACGGTATAGATATTGCATGTCTTCTACTCAGAGCCATGGAATACTGAAATGCAAGCTGAATTTAGGACCCTACGGCATAACAGTTAGAATGGAACAACTAACATCTTGGATGAATTCTGTAAATGCTAATATTCCAAAAGGTGAGTTACTGAACGTAACTTCTGGAAAATTGGTAGCACACTGATAAAATTGGTTGCATACTAGTCTAAATCATATGGCAAGTAAAATAACATGGTTTCCATCAAGTTAGCACAGTTTTCAACTACACGATTGAGCTAAATGCATTACTTTGTATTCTATGCATTTTGGTTAAGGATGTGTACATAAGTACTCAAGATCAGCTGGAACTGTATAAATATTGCATGTCTTCTACATAAAGCAATGGAATACTCAAAGGTAAGCTGAATTCAGAAAACTACCTCACAACATTTAGAATGGAACAGCCAATATCTTTGATTAGTTCTGTATGGTAAGTAAAATAATAAGGTTTACATCAAGTTAGCACATACTAGTTTTCAGCAAAATTCAGCTCTACACACTATTGAGCTGAATGCATTACCTTCCATTCAATGCATTTTGAGTTGAACATCTGTGCATCATTACTCAGAGTGAGCTGGAACTGTATAGATATTGCATGTCTTCTACTCAGAACCATAGAATACTCAAATGCAAGCTGAATTCAGAAACCTACCTCATAATATTCAGACTGGAACAGCCAGTATCTTTGTTTAGTTCTGTAAACGCTAATGTTCCATTGCGTACAAAAGTTGAGTTACTGAAAGTAACTCCTGGAAAATTGGTGCCACACTGATAAAATTGGTTGTATACTACTCTAAATCATATAGCAAGTAAAAGAACATGGTTTACATCATTAGCACATAAGGGTTTTCAGCAAAATTCAAATCTACACTACGTACAGATGCATTACTTTCTATTCTATGCATTTTGGTTAAGGATATGTAGATAACTACTCAGGATCAGCTGGAACGCTATAGATATTGCATGTCTTCTACTCAGAGCCATGGAATACTGAAATGCAAGCTGAATTCAGGACCCTACGGCATAACAGTTAGAATGGAACAACTAACATCTTGGTTGAATTCTGTAAATGCTAATATTCCAAAAGGTGAGTTACTGAACGTAACTTCTGGAACATTGGTAGCACACTGATAAAATTGGTTGCATACTAGTCTAAATCATATGGCAAGTAAAATAACATGGTTTCCATCAAGTTAGCACCTAGTAGTTTTCAGCAAAATTCAACACTACACTCGATTGAGCTGAATGCATTAATTTGTATTCTAAGCATTTTGGTTAAGGATGTGTACATAACTACTCAGCATCAGCTGGAACTGTATAAATATTGCATGTCTTCTACATAAAGCAATGGAATTCTCAAAGGCAAGCTGAATTCAGGAACCTACCTCACAACATTTAGAATGGAACAGCCAATATCTTTGATTAGTTCTGTATGGTAAGTAAAATAATAAGGTTTACATCAAGTTAGCACATACTACTTTTCAGCAAAATTCAGCTCTACACACTATTGAGCTGAATGCATTACCTTCCATTCAATGCATTTTGAGTTGAGCATCTGTACATCATTACTCAGAGTGAGCTGGAACTGTATAGATATTGCATGTCTTCTACTCAGAACCATAGAATACTCAAATGCAAGCTGAATTCAGAAACCTACCTCATAATATTCAGACTGGAACAGCCGATATCTTTGTTTAGTTCTGTAAACGCTAATGTTCCATTGCGTACAAAAGCTGAGTTACTGAAACTAACTCCTGGAAAATTGGTAGCACACTGATAAAATTGGTTGTATACTACTCTAAATCATATAGCAAGTAAAAGAACATGGTTTACATCATTAGCACATAAGGGTTTTCAGCAAAATTCAAATCTACACTACGTACAGATGCATTACTTTCTATTCTATGCATTTTGGTTAAGGATATGTAGATAACTACTCAGGATCAGCTGGAACGGTATAGATATTGCATGTCTTCTACTCAGAGCCATGGAATACTGAAATGCAAGCTGAATTTAGGACCCTACGGCATAACAGTTAGAATGGAACAACTAACATCTTGGATGAATTCTGTAAATGCTAATATTCCAAAAGGTGAGTTACTGAACGTAACTTCTGGAAAATTGGTAGCACACTGATAAAATTGGTTGCATACTAGTCTAAATCATATGGCAAGTAAAATAACATGGTTTCCATCAAGTTAGCACAGTTTTCAACTACACGATTGAGCTAAATGCATTACTTTGTATTCTATGCATTTTGGTTAAGGATGTGTACATAAGTACTCAAGATCAGCTGGAATTGTATAAATATTGCATGTCTTCTACATAAAGCAATGGAATACTCAAAGGTAAGCTGAATTCAGAAAACTACCTCACAACATTTAGAATGGAACAGCCAATATCTTTGATTAGTTCTGTATGGTAAGTAAAATAATAAGGTTTACATCAAGTTAGCACATACTAGTTTTCAGCAAAATTCAGCTCTACACACTATTGAGCTGAATGCATTACCTTCCATTCAATGCATTTTGAGTTGAACATCTGTGCATCATTACTCAGAGTGAGCTGGAACTGTATAGATATTGCATGTCTTCTACTCAGAACCATAGAATACTCAAATGCAAGCTGAATTCAGAAACCTACCTCATAATATTCAGACTGGAACAGCCAGTATCTTTGTTTAGTTCTGTAAACGCTAATGTTCCATTGCGTACAAAAGCTGAGTTACTGAAACTAACTCCTGGAAAATTGGTAGCACACTGATAAAATTGGTTGTATACTACTCTAAATCATATAGCAAGTAAAAGAACATGGTTTACATCATTAGCACATAAGGGTTTTCAGCAAAATTCAAATCTACACTACGTACAGATGCATTACTTTCTATTCTATGCATTTTGGTTAAGGATATGTAGATAACTACTCAGGATCAGCTGGAAAGGTATAGATATTGCATGTCTTCTACTCAGAGCCATGGAATACTGAAATGCAAGCTGAATTTAGGACCCTACGGCATAACAGTTAGAATGGAACAACTAACATCTTGGTTGAATTCTGTAAATGCTAATATTCCAAAAGGTGAGTTACTTAACGTAACTTCTGGAAAATTGGTAGCACACTGATAAAATTGGTTGCATACTAGTCTAAATCATATGGCAAGTAAAATAACATGGTTTCCATCAAGTTAGCACAGTTTTTAACTACACGATTGAACTAAATGCATTACTTTGTATTCTATGCATTTTGGTTAAGGATGTGTACATAAGTACTCAGGATCAGCTGGAACTGTATAAATATTGCATGTCTTCTACATAAAGCAATGGAATTCTCAAAGGCATGCTGAATTCAGGAACCTACCTCACAACATTTAGAGTGGAACAGCCAATATCTTTGTTTAGTTCCGTAAACGCTAATGTTCCAATGCGTACAAAAGGTGAGTTACTGAAATTAACATGGAAAATTGGTAACACACTGATAAAATTGTTTGCATACAACTCTAAATCATATGTCAAGTAAAATAACATGGATTACATCAAGAGCACAGTTTTCAGCAATTTTCAACTACACGATTGAGCGAAATGCATTATTTTGTATTCTATGCATTTTGGTTAAGGATGTGTACATAAGTACTCAGGATCAGCTGGAACTGTATAAATATTGCATGTCTTCTACATAAAGCAATGGAATTCTCAAAGGCAAGCTGAATTCAGGAACCTACCTCACAACATTTAGAATGGAACAGCCAATATCTTTGATTAGTTCTGTATGGTAAGTAAAATAATAAGGTTTACATCAAGTTAGCACATACTAGTTTTCAGCAAAATTCAGCTCTACACACTATTGAGCTGAATGCATTACCTTCCATTCAATGCATTTTGAGTTGAGCATCTGTACATCATTACTCAGAGTGAGCTGGAACTGTATAGATATTGCATGTCTTCTACTCAGAACCATAGAATACTCAAATGCAAGCTGAATTCAGAAACCTACCTCATAATATTCAGACTGGAACAGCCAATATCTTTGTTTAGTTCTGTAAACGCTAATGTTCCATTGCGTACAAAAACTGAGTTACTGAAACTAACTCCTGGAAAATTGGTAGCACACTGATAAAATTGGTTGTATACTACTCTAAATCATATAGCAAGTAAAAGAACATGGTTTACATCATTAGCACATAAGGGTTTTCAGCAAAATTCAAATCTACACTACGTACAGATGCATTACTTTCTATTCTATGCATTTTGGTTAAGGATATGTAGATAACTACTCAGGATCAGCTGGAACGGTATAGATATTGCATGTCTTCTACTCAGAGCCATGGAATACTGAAATGCAAGCTGAATTTAGGACCCTACGGCATAACAGTTAGAATGGAACAACTAACATCTTGGTTGAATTCTGTAAATGCTAATATTCCAAAAGGTGAGTTACTGAACGTAACTTCTGGAAAATTGGTAGCACACTGATAAAATTGGTTGCATACTAGTCTAAATCATATGGCAAGTAAAATAACATGGTTTCCATCAAGTTAGCACAGTTTTCAACTACACGATTGAGCTAAATGCATTACTTTGTATTCTATGCATTTTGGTTAAGGATGTGTACATAAGTACTCAAGATCAGCTGGAACTGTATAAATATTGCATGTCTTCTACATAAAGCAATGGAATACTCAAAGGTAAGCTGAATTCAGAAAACTACCTCACAACATTTAGAATGGAACAGCCAATATCTTTGATTAGTTCTGTATGGTAAGTAAAATAATAAGGTTTACATCAAGTTAGCACATACTAGTTTTCAGCAAAATTCAGCTCTACACACTATTGAGCTGAATGCATTACCTTCCATTCAATGCATTTTGAGTTGAACATCTGTGCATCATTACTCAGAGTGAGCTGGAACTGTATAGATATTGCATGTCTTCTACTCAGAACCATAGAATACTCAAATGCAAGCTGAATTCAGAAACCTACCTCATAATATTCAGACTGGAACAGCCAGTATCTTTGTTTAGTTCTGTAAACGCTAATGTTCCATTGCGTACAAAAGCTGAGTTACTGAAACTAACTCCTGGAAAATTGGTAGCACACTGATAAAATTGGTTGTATACTACTCTAAATCATATAGCAAGTAAAAGAACATGGTTTACATCATTAGCACATAAGGGTTTTCAGCAAAATTCAAATCTACACTACGTACAGATGCATTACTTTCTATTCTATGCATTTTGGTTAAGGATATGTAGATAACTACTCAGGATCAGCTGGAACGGTATAGATATTGCATGTCTTCTACTCAGAGCCATGGAATACTGAAATCTAAGCTGAATTTAGGACCCTACGGCATAACAGTTAGAATGGAACAACTAACATCTTGGTTGAATTCTGTAAATGCTAATATTCCAAAAGGTGAGTTACTTAACGTAACTTCTGGAAAATTGGTAGCACACTGATAAAATTGGTTGCATACTAGTCTAAATCATATGGCAAGTAAAATAACATGGTTTCCATCAAGTTAGCACAGTTTTTAACTACACGATTGAACTAAATGCATTACTTTGTATTCTATGCATTTTGGTTAAGGATGTGTACATAAGTACTCAGGATCAGCTGGAACTGTATAAATATTGCATGTCTTCTACATAAAGCAATGGAATTCTCAAAGGCATGCTGAATTCAGGAACCTACCTCACAACATTTAGAGTGGAACAGCCAATATCTTTGTTTAGTTCCGTAAACGCTAATGTTCCAATGCGTACAAAAGGTGAGTTACTGAAATTAACATGGAAAATTGGTAACACACTGATAAAATTGTTTGCATACAACTCTAAATCATATGTCAAGTAAAATAACATGGATTACATCAAGAGCACAGTTTTCAGCAATTTTCAACTACACGATTGAGCGAAATGCATTATTTTGTATTCTATGCATTTTGGTTAAGGATGTGTACATAAGTACTCAGGATCAGCTGGAACTGTATAAATATTGCATGTCTTCTACATAAAGCAATGGAATTCTCAAAGGCAAGCTGAATTCAGGAACCTACCTCACAACATTTAGAATGGAACAGCCAATATCTTTGATTAGTTCTGTATGGTAAGTAAAATAATAAGGTTTACATCAAGTTAGCACATACTAGTTTTCAGCAAAATTCAGCTCTACACACTATTGAGCTGAATGCATTACCTTCCATTCAATGCATTTTGAGTTGAGCATCTGTACATCATTACTCAGAGTGAGCTGGAACTGTATAGATATTGCATGTCTTCTACTCAGAACCATAGAATACTCAAATGCAAGCTGAATTCAGAAACCTACCTCATAATATTCAGACTGGAACAGCCAATATCTTTGTTTAGTTCTGTAAACGCTAATGTTCCATTGCGTACAAAAGCTGAGTTACTGAAACTAACTCCTGGAAAATTGGTAGCACACTGATAAAATTGGTTGTATACTACTCTAAATCATATAGCAAGTAAAAGAACATGGTTTACATCATTAGCACATAAGGGTTTTCAGCAAAATTCAAATCTACACTACGTACAGATGCATTACTTTCTATTCTATGCATTTTGGTTAAGGATATGTAGATAACTACTCAGGATCAGCTGGAACGGTATAGATATTGCATGTCTTCTACTCAGAGCCATGGAATACTGAAATGCAAGCTGAATTTAGGACCCTACGGCATAACAGTTAGAATGGAACAACTAACATCTTGGTTGAATTCTGTAAATGCTAATATTCCAAAAGGTGAGTTACTGAACGTAACTTCTGGAAAATTGGTAGCACACTGATAAAATTGGTTGCATACTAGTCTAAATCATATGGCAAGTAAAATAACATGGTTTCCATCAAGTTAGCACAGTTTTCAACTACACGATTGAGCTAAATGCATTACTTTGTATTCTATGCATTTTGGTTAAGGATGTGTACATAAGTACTCAAGATCAGCTGGAACTGTATAAATATTGCATGTCTTCTACATAAAGCAATGGAATACTCAAAGGTAAGCTGAATTCAGAAAACTACCTCACAACATTTAGAATGGAACAGCCAATATCTTTGATTAGTTCTGTATGGTAAGTAAAATAATAAGGTTTACATCAAGTTAGCACATACTAGTTTTCAGCAAAATTCAGCTCTACACACTATTGAGCTGAATGCATTACCTTCCATTCAATGCATTTTGAGTTGAACATCTGTGCATCATTACTCAGAGTGAGCTGGAACTGTATAGATATTGCATGTCTTCTACTCAGAACCATAGAATACTCAAATGCAAGCTGAATTCAGAAACCTACCTCATAATATTCAGACTGGAACAGCCAGTATCTTTGTTTAGTTCTGTAAACGCTAATGTTCCATTGCGTACAAAAGCTGAGTTACTGAAACTAACTCCTGGAAAATTGGTAGCACACTGATAAAATTGGTTGTATACTACTCTAAATCATATAGCAAGTAAAAGAACATGGTTTACATCATTAGCACATAAGGGTTTTCAGCAAAATTCAAATCTACACTACGTACAGATGCATTACTTTCTATTCTATGCATTTTGGTTAAGGATATGTAGATAACTACTCAGGATCAGCTGGAACGGTATAGATATTGCATGTCTTCTACTCAGAGCCATGGAATACTGAAATCTAAGCTGAATTTAGGACCCTACGGCATAACAGTTAGAATGGAACAACTAACATCTTGGTTGAATTCTGTAAATGCTAATATTCCAAAAGGTGAGTTACTTAACGTAACTTCTGGAAAATTGGTAGCACACTGATAAAATTGGTTGCATACTAGTCTAAATCATATGGCAAGTAAAATAACATGGTTTCCATCAAGTTAGCACAGTTTTTAACTACACGATTGAACTAAATGCATTACTTTGTATTCTATGCATTTTGGTTAAGGATGTGTACATAAGTACTCAGGATCAGCTGGAACTGTATAAATATTGCATGTCTTCTACATAAAGCAATGGAATTCTCAAAGGCATGCTGAATTCAGGAACCTACCTCACAACATTTAGAGTGGAACAGCCAATATCTTTGTTTAGTTCCGTAAACGCTAATGTTCCAATGCGTACAAAAGGTGAGTTACTGAAATTAACATGGAAAATTGGTAACACACTGATAAAATTGTTTGCATACAACTCTAAATCATATGTCAAGTAAAATAACATGGATTACATCAAGAGCACAGTTTTCAGCAATTTTCAACTACACGATGAGCGAAATGCATTATTTTGTATTCTATGCATTTTGGTTAAGGATGTGTACATAAGTACTCAGGATCAGCTGGAACTGTATAAATATTGCATGTCTTCTACATAAAGCAATGGAATTCTCAAAGGCAAGCTGAATTCAGGAACCTACCTCACAACATTTAGAATGGAACAGCCAATATCTTTGATTAGTTCTGTATGGTAAGTAAAATAATAAGGTTTACATCAAGTTAGCACATACTAGTTTTCAGCAAAATTCAGCTCTACACACTATTGAGCTGAATGCATTACCTTCCATTCAATGCATTTTGAGTTGAACATCTGTGCATCATTACTCAGAGTGAGCTGGAACTGTATAGATATTGCATGTCTTCTACTCAGAACCATAGAATACTCAAATGCAAGCTGAATTCAGAAACCTACCTCATAATATTCAGACTGGAACAGCCATTATCTTTGTTTAGTTCTGTAAACGCTAATGTTCCATTGCGTACAAAAGTTGAGTTACTGAGCGTAACTCCTGGAAAATTGGTAGCACACTGATAAAATTGGTTGCTTACTACTCTAAATCATATGGCAAGTAAAAGAACATGGTTTACATCATTAGCACATACTAGGTTTCAGCAAAATTCAGCTCTACACACTATTGAGCTGAATGCATTACTTTGTACTCTATGCATTTTGGTTAAGAATGTGTACATAACTAAGGATTAGATGGAACTGTATAGATATTGCATGTACACTACAAAAGCAATGGAATACTCAAAGGTAAGCTGAATTCAGAAAACTACCTCATAATATTCAGACAGGAACTGCCAATTTCTTTGTTTAGTTCTGTAAACGCTAATGTTGCATTGCGTACAAAAGTTGAGTTACTGAAAGTAACTCCTGGAATATTGGTGGCACACTGATAAAATTGGTTGTATAAATCATATAGCAAGTAAAAGATCATGGTTTACATCATTAGCACATAAGAGTTTTCAGCAAAATTCAAATCTACACTACTGAGTTGATGCATTACTTTCTATTCTATGCATTTTGGTTAAGGATGTGTACATAACTACTCAGGATCAGCTGGAACGGTATAGATATTGCATGTCTTCTACTCAGAACCATGGAATACTCAAATGCAAGCTGAATTCAAAACCTACCGCATAACATTTAGAATGGAACAACCAACATCTTGGTTTAGTTCTGTAAATGCTAATATTCCATTGAATTGAAAAGGTGAGTTACTGAACGTAACTCCTCGAATATTGATAGCAAACTGATAAAATTGGTTGCATACTACTCTAAATCATATGGTAAGTAAAATAATAAGGATTACATCAAGTTAGCACCTAGTAGTTTTCAGCAAATTTCAACACTACACTCGATTGAGCTGAATGCATTACTTTGTATTCTAAGCATTTTGGTTAAGGATGTGTACATAACTACTCAGCATCAGCTGGAACTGTATAAATATTGCATGTCTTCTACATAAAGCAATGGAATTCTCAAAGGCAAGCTGAATTCAGGAACCTACCTCACAACATTTAGAATGGAACAGCCAATATCTTTGATTAGTTCTGTATGGTAAGTAAAATAATAAGGTTTACATCAAGTTAGCACATACTAGTTTTCAGCAAAATTCAGCTCTACACACTATTGAGCTGAATGCATTACCTTCCATTCAATGCATTTTGAGTTGAACATCTGTGCATCATTACTCAGAGTGAGCTGGAACTGTATAGATATTGCATGTCTTCTACTCAGAACCATAGAATACTCAAATGCAAGCTGAATTCAGAAACCTACCTCATAATATTCAGACTGGAACAGCCATTATCTTTGTTTAGTTCTGTAAACGCTAATGTTCCATTGCGTACAAAAGTTGAGTTACTGAGCGTAACTCCTGGAAAATTGGTAGCACACTGATAAAATTGGTTGCATACTACTCTAAATCATATGGCAAGTAAAAGAACATGGTTTACATCATTAGCACATACTAGTTTTCAGCAAAATTCAGCTCTACACACTATTGAGCTGAATGCATTACTTTGTACTCTATGCATTTTGGTTAAGAATGTGTACATAACTAAGGATTAGATGGAACTGTATAGATATTGCATGTACACTACAAAAGCAATGGAATACTCAAAGGTAAGCTGAATTCAGAAAACTACCTCATAATATTCAGACAGGAACTGCCAATTTCTTTGTTTAGTTCTGTAAACGCTAATGTTGCATTGCGTACAAAAGTTGAGTTACTGAAAGTAACTCCTGGAATATTGGTGGCACACTGATAAAATTGGTTGTATAAATCATATAGCAAGTAAAAGATCATGGTTTACATCATTAGCACATAAGAGTTTTCAGCAAAATTCAAATCTACACTACTGAGTTGATGCATTACTTTCTATTCTATGCATTTTGGTTAAGGATGTGTACATAACTACTCAGGATCAGCTGGAACGGTATAGATATTGCATGTCTTCTACTCAGAACCATGGAATACTCAAATGCAAGCTGAATTCAAAACCTACCGCATAACATTTAGAATGGAACAACCAACATCTTGGTTTAGTTCTGTAAATGCTAATATTCCATTGAATTGAAAAGGTGAGTTACTGAACGTAACTCCTCGAATATTGATAGCAAACTGATAAAATTGGTTGCATACTACTCTAAATCATATGGTAAGTAAAATAATAAGGATTACATCAAGTTAGCACCTAGTAGTTTTCAGCAAATTTCAACACTACACTCGATTGAGCTGAATGCATTACTTTGTATTCTAAGCATTTTGGTTAAGGATGTGTACATAACTACTCAGCATCAGCTGGAACTGTATAAATATTGCATGTCTTCTACATAAAGCAATGGAATTCTCAAAGGCAAGCTGAATTCAGGAACCTACCTCACAACATTTAGAATGGAACAGCCAATATCTTTGATTAGTTCTGTATGGTAAGTAAAATAATAAGGTTTACATCAAGTTAGCACATACTAGTTTTCAGCAAAATTCAGCTCTACACACTATTGAGCTGAATGCATTACCTTCCATTCAATGCATTTTGAGTTGAACATCTGTGCATCATTACTCAGAGTGAGCTGGAACTGTATAGATATTGCATGTCTTCTACTCAGAACCATAGAATACTCAAATGCAAGCTGAATTCAGAAACCTACCTCATAATATTCAGACTGGAACAGCCATTATCTTTGTTTAGTTCTGTAAACGCTAATGTTCCATTGCGTACAAAAGTTGAGTTACTGAGCGTAACTCCTGGAAAATTGGTAGCACACTGATAAAATTGGTTGCATACTACTCTAAATCATATGGCAAGTAAAAGAACATGGTTTACATCATTAGCACATACTAGTTTTCAGCAAAATTCAGCTCTACACACTATTGAGCTGAATGCATTTGTACTCTATGCATTTTGGTTAAGAATGTGTACATAACTAAGGATTAGATGGAACTGTATAGATATTGCATGTACACTACAAAAGCAATGGAATACTCAAAGGTAAGCTGAATTCAGAAAACTACCTCATAATATTCAGACAGGAACTGCCAATTTCTTTGTTTAGTTCTGTAAACGCTAATGTTGCATTGCGTACAAAAGTTGAGTTACTGAAAGTAACTCCTGGAATATTGGTGGCACACTGATAAAATTGGTTGTATAAATCATATAGCAAGTAAAAGATCATGGTTTACATCATTTGCACATAAGAGTTTTCAGCAAAATTCAAATCTACACTACTGATTTGATGCATTACTTTCTATTCTATGCATTTTGGTTAAGGATGTGTACATAACTACTCAGGATCAGCTGGAACGGTATAGATATTGCATGTCTTCTACTCAGAACCATGGAATACTCAAATGCAAGCTGAATTCAAAACCTACCGCATAACATTTAGAATGGAACAACCAACATCTTGGTTTAGTTCTGTAAATGCTAATATTCCATTGAATTGAAAAGGTGAATTACTGAACGTAACTCCTCGAATATTGATAGCAAACTGATAAAATTGGTTGCATACTACTCTAAATCATATGGTAAGTAAAATAATAAGGATTACATCGTTAGCACCTAGTAGTTTTCAGCAAATTTCAACACTACACTCGATTGAGCTGAATGCATTACTTTGTATTCTAAGCATTTTGGTTAAGGATGTGTACATAACTACTCAGCATCAGCTGGAACTGTATAAATATTGCATGTCTTCTACATAAAGCAATGGAATTCTCAAAGGCAAGCTGAATTCAGGAACCTACCTCACAACATTTAGAATGGAACAGCCAATATCTTTGATTAGTTCTGTATGGTAAGTAAAATAATAAGGTTTACATCAAGTTAGCACATACTAGTTTTCAGCAAAATTCAGCTCTACACACTATTGAGCTGAATGCATTACCTTCCATTCAATGCATTTTGAGTTGAACATCTGTGCATCATTACTCAGAGTGAGCTGGAACTGTATAGATATTGCATGTCTTCTACTCAGAACCATAGAATACTCAAATGCAAGCTGAATTCAGAAACCTACCTCATAATATTCAGACTGGAACAGCCATTATCTTTGTTTAGTTCTGTAAACGCTAATGTTCCATTGCGTACAAAAGTTGAGTTACTGAGCGTAACTCCTGGAAAATTGGTAGCACACTGATAAAATTGGTTGCATACTACTCTAAATCATATGGCAAGTAAAAGAACATGGTTTACATCATTAGCACATACTAGTTTTCAGCAAAATTCAGCTCTACACACTATTGAGCTGAATGCATTACTTTGTACTCTATGCATTTTGGTTAAGAATGTGTACATAACTAAGGATTAGATGGAACTGTATAGATATTGCATGTACACTACAAAAGCAATGGAATACTCAAAGGTAAGCTGAATTCAGAAAACTACCTCATAATATTCAGACAGGAACTGCCAATTTCTTTGTTTAGTTCTGTAAACGCTAATGTTGCATTGCGTACAAAAGTTGAGTTACTGAAAGTAACTCCTGGAATATTGGTGGCACACTGATAAAATTGGTTGTATAAATCATATAGCAAGTAAAAGATCATGGTTTACATCATTAGCACATAAGAGTTTTCAGCAAAATTCAAATCTACACTACTGAGTTGATGCATTACTTTCTATTCTATGCATTTTGGTTAAGGATGTGTACATAACTACTCAGGATCAGCTGGAACGGTATAGATATTGCATGTCTTCTACTCAGAACCATGGAATACTCAAATGCAAGCTGAATTCAAAACCTACCGCATAACATTTAGAATGGAACAACCAACATCTTGGTTTAGTTCTGTAAATGCTAATATTCCATTGAATTGAAAAGGTGAGTTACTGAACGTAACTCCTCGAATATTGATAGCAAACTGATAAAATTGGTTGCATACTACTCTAAATCATATGGTAAGTAAAATAATAAGGATTACATCAAGTTAGCACCTAGTAGTTTTCAGCAAATTTCAACACTACACTCGATTGAGCTGAATGCATTACTTTGTATTCTAAGCATTTTGGTTAAGGATGTGTACATAACTACTCAGCATCAGCTGGAACTGTATAAATATTGCATGTCTTCTACATAAAGCAATGGAATTCTCAAAGGCAAGCTGAATTCAGGAACCTACCTCACAACATTTAGAATGGAACAGCCAATATCTTTGATTAGTTCTGTATGGTAAGTAAAATAATAAGGTTTACATCAAGTTAGCACATACTAGTTTTCAGCAAAATTCAGCTCTACACACTATTGAGCTGAATGCATTACCTTCCATTCAATGCATTTTGAGTTGAACATCTGTGCATCATTACTCAGAGTGAGCTGGAACTGTATAGATATTGCATGTCTTCTACTCAGAACCATAGAATACTCAAATGCAAGCTGAATTCAGAAACCTACCTCATAATATTCAGACTGGAACAGCCATTATCTTTGTTTAGTTCTGTAAACGCTAATGTTCCATTGCGTACAAAAGTTGAGTTACTGAGCGTAACTCCTGGAAAATTGGTAGCACACTGATAAAATTGGTTGCATACTACTCTAAATCATATGGCAAGTAAAAGAACATGGTTTACATCATTAGCACATACTAGTTTTCAGCAAAATTCAGCTCTACACACTATTGAGCTGAATGCATTTGTACTCTATGCATTTTGGTTAAGAATGTGTACATAACTAAGGATTAGATGGAACTGTATAGATATTGCATGTACACTACAAAAGCAATGGAATACTCAAAGGTAAGCTGAATTCAGAAAACTACCTCATAATATTCAGACAGGAACTGCCAATTTCTTTGTTTAGTTCTGTAAACGCTAATGTTGCATTGCGTACAAAAGTTGAGTTACTGAAAGTAACTCCTGGAATATTGGTGGCACACTGATAAAATTGGTTGTATAAATCATATAGCAAGTAAAAGATCATGGTTTACATCATTTGCACATAAGAGTTTTCAGCAAAATTCAAATCTACACTACTGATTTGATGCATTACTTTCTATTCTATGCATTTTGGTTAAGGATGTGTACATAACTACTCAGGATCAGCTGGAACGGTATAGATATTGCATGTCTTCTACTCAGAACCATGGAATACTCAAATGCAAGCTGAATTCAAAACCTACCGCATAACATTTAGAATGGAACAACCAACATCTTGGTTTAGTTCTGTAAATGCTAATATTCCATTGAATTGAAAAGGTGAATTACTGAACGTAACTCCTCGAATATTGATAGCAAACTGATAAAATTGGTTGCATACTACTCTAAATCATATGGTAAGTAAAATAATAAGGATTACATCGTTAGCACCTAGTAGTTTTCAGCAAATTTCAACACTACACTCGATTGAGCTGAATGCATTACTTTGTATTCTAAGCATTTTGGTTAAGGATGTGTACATAACTACTCAGCATCAGCTGGAACTGTATAAATATTGCATGTCTTCTACATAAAGCAATGGAATTCTCAAAGGCAAGCTGAATTCAGGAACCTACCTCACAACATTTAGAATGGAACAGCCAATATCTTTGATTAGTTCTGTATGGTAAGTAAAATAATAAGGTTTACATCAAGTTAGCACATACTAGTTTTCAGCAAAATTCAGCTCTACACACTATTGAGCTGAATGCATTACCTTCCATTCAATGCATTTTGAGTTGAACATCTGTGCATCATTACTCAGAGTGAGCTGGAACTGTATAGATATTGCATGTCTTCTACTCAGAACCATAGAATACTCAAATGCAAGCTGAATTCAGAAACCTACCTCATAATATTCAGACTGGAACAGCCATTATCTTTGTTTAGTTCTGTAAACGCTAATGTTCCATTGCGTACAAAAGTTGAGTTACTGAGCGTAACTCCTGGAAAATTGGTAGCACACTGATAAAATTGGTTGCATACTACTCTAAATCATATGGCAAGTAAAAGAACATGGTTTACATCATTAGCACATACTAGTTTTCAGCAAAATTCAGCTCTACACACTATTGAGCTGAATGCATTACTTTGTACTCTATGCATTTTGGTTAAGAATGTGTACATAACTAAGGATTAGATGGAACTGTATAGATATTGCATGTACACTACAAAAGCAATGGAATACTCAAAGGTAAGCTGAATTCAGAAAACTACCTCATAATATTCAGACAGGAACTGCCAATTTCTTTGTTTAGTTCTGTAAACGCTAATGTTGCATTGCGTACAAAAGTTGAGTTACTGAAAGTAACTCCTGGAATATTGGTGGCACACTGATAAAATTGGTTGTATAAATCATATAGCAAGTAAAAGATCATGGTTTACATCATTAGCACATAAGAGTTTTCAGCAAAATTCAAATCTACACTACTGAGTTGATGCATTACTTTCTATTCTATGCATTTTGGTTAAGGATGTGTACATAACTACTCAGGATCAGCTGGAACGGTATAGATATTGCATGTCTTCTACTCAGAACCATGGAATACTCAAATGCAAGCTGAATTCAAAACCTACCGCATAACATTTAGAATGGAACAACCAACATCTTGGTTTAGTTCTGTAAATGCTAATATTCCATTGAATTGAAAAGGTGAGTTACTGAACGTAACTCCTCGAATATTGATAGCAAACTGATAAAATTGGTTGCATACTACTCTAAATCATATGGTAAGTAAAATAATAAGGATTACATCAAGTTAGCACCTAGTAGTTTTCAGCAAATTTCAACACTACACTCGATTGAGCTGAATGCATTACTTTGTATTCTAAGCATTTTGGTTAAGGATGTGTACATAACTACTCAGCATCAGCTGGAACTGTATAAATATTGCATGTCTTCTACATAAAGCAATGGAATTCTCAAAGGCAAGCTGAATTCAGGAACCTACCTCACAACATTTAGAATGGAACAGCCAATATCTTTGATTAGTTCTGTATGGTAAGTAAAATAATAAGGTTTACATCAAGTTAGCACATACTAGTTTTCAGCAAAATTCAGCTCTACACACTATTGAGCTGAATGCATTACCTTCCATTCAATGCATTTTGAGTTGAACATCTGTGCATCATTACTCAGAGTGAGCTGGAACTGTATAGATATTGCATGTCTTCTACTCAGAACCATAGAATACTCAAATGCAAGCTGAATTCAGAAACCTACCTCATAATATTCAGACTGGAACAGCCATTATCTTTGTTTAGTTCTGTAAACGCTAATGTTCCATTGCGTACAAAAGTTGAGTTACTGAGCGTAACTCCTGGAAAATTGGTAGCACACTGATAAAATTGGTTGCATACTACTCTAAATCATATGGCAAGTAAAAGAACATGGTTTACATCATTAGCACATACTAGTTTTCAGCAAAATTCAGCTCTACACACTATTGAGCTGAATGCATTACTTTGTACTCTATGCATTTTGGTTAAGAATGTGTACATAACTAAGGATTAGATGGAACTGTATAGATATTGCATGTACACTACAAAAGCAATGGAATACTCAAAGGTAAGCTGAATTCAGAAAACTACCTCATAATATTCAGACAGGAACTGCCAATTTCTTTGTTTAGTTCTGTAAACGCTAATGTTGCATTGCGTACAAAAGTTGAGTTACTGAAAGTAACTCCTGGAATATTGGTGGCACACTGATAAAATTGGTTGTATAAATCATATAGCAAGTAAAAGATCATGGTTTACATCATTTGCACATAAGAGTTTTCAGCAAAATTCAAATCTACACTACTGATTTGATGCATTACTTTCTATTCTATGCATTTTGGTTAAGGATGTGTACATAACTACTCAGGATCAGCTGGAACGGTATAGATATTGCATGTCTTCTACTCAGAACCATGGAATACTCAAATGCAAGCTGAATTCAAAACCTACCGCATAACATTTAGAATGGAACAACCAACATCTTGGTTTAGTTCTGTAAATGCTAATATTCCATTGAATTGAAAAGGTGAATTACTGAACGTAACTCCTCGAATATTGATAGCAAACTGATAAAATTGGTTGCATACTACTCTAAATCATATGGTAAGTAAAATAATAAGGATTACATCAAGTTAGCACCTAGTAGTTTTCAGCAAATTTCAACACTACACTCGATTGAGCTGAATGCATTACTTTGTATTCTAAGCATTTTGGTTAAGGATGTGTACATAACTACTCAGGATCAGCTGGAACTGTATAAATATTGCATGTCTTCTACATAAAGCAATGGAATTCTCAAAGGCAAGCTGAATTCAGGAACCTACCTCACAACATTTAGAATGGAACAGCCAATATCTTTGATTAGTTCTGTATGGTAAGTAAAATAATAAGGTTTACATCAAGTTAGCACATACTAGTTTTCAGCAAAATTCAGCTCTACACACTATTGAGCTGAATGCATTACCTTCCATTCAATGCATTTTGAGTTGAACATCTGTGCATCATTACTCAGAGTGAGCTGGAACTGTATAGATATTGCATGTCTTCTACTCAGAACCATAGAATACTCAAATGCAAGCTGAATTCAGAAACCTACCTCATAATATTCAGACTGGAACAGCCATTATCTTTGTTTAGTTCTGTAAACGCTAATGTTCCATTGCGTACAAAAGCTGAGTTACTGAGCGTAACTCCTGGAAAATTGGTAGCACACTGATAAAATTGGTTGCTTACTACTCTAAATCATATGGCAAGTAAAAGAACATGGTTTACATCATTAGCACATACTAGGTTTCAGCAAAATTCAGCTCTACACACTATTGAGCTGAATGCATTACTTTGTACTCTATGCATTTTGGTTAAGAATGTGTACATAACTAAGGATTAGATGGAACTGTATAGATATTGCATGTACACTACAAAAGCAATGGAATACTCAAAGGTAAGCTGAATTCAGAAAACTACCTCATAATATTCAGACAGGAACTGCCAATTTCTTTGTTTAGTTCTGTAAACGCTAATGTTGCATTGCGTACAAAAGTTGAGTTACTGAAAGTAACTCCTGGAATATTGGTGGCACACTGATAAAATTGGTTGTATAAATCATATAGCAAGTAAAAGATCATGGTTTACATCATTAGCACATAAGAGTTTTCAGCAAAATTCAAATCTACACTACTGAGTTGATGCATTACTTTCTATTCTATGCATTTTGGTTAAGGATGTGTACATAACTACTCAGGATCAGCTGGAACGGTATAGATATTGCATGTCTTCTACTCAGAACCATGGAATACTCAAATGCAAGCTGAATTCAAAACCTACCGCATAACATTTAGAATGGAACAACCAACATCTTGGTTTAGTTCTGTAAATGCTAATATTCCATTGAATTGAAAAGGTGAGTTACTGAACGTAACTCCTCGAATATTGATAGCAAACTGATAAAATTGGTTGCATACTACTCTAAATCATATGGTAAGTAAAATAATAAGGATTACATCAAGTTAGCACCTAGTAGTTTTCAGCAAATTTCAACACTACACTCGATTGAGCTGAATGCATTACTTTGTATTCTAAGCATTTTGGTTAAGGATGTGTACATAACTACTCAGCATCAGCTGGAACTGTATAAATATTGCATGTCTTCTACATAAAGCAATGGAATTCTCAAAGGCAAGCTGAATTCAGGAACCTACCTCACAACATTTAGAATGGAACAGCCAATATCTTTGATTAGTTCTGTATGGTAAGTAAAATAATAAGGTTTACATCAAGTTAGCACATACTAGTTTTCAGCAAAATTCAGCTCTACACACTATTGAGCTGAATGCATTACCTTCCATTCAATGCATTTTGAGTTGAACATCTGTGCATCATTACTCAGAGTGAGCTGGAACTGTATAGATATTGCATGTCTTCTACTCAGAACCATAGAATACTCAAATGCAAGCTGAATTCAGAAACCTACCTCATAATATTCAGACTGGAACAGCCATTATCTTTGTTTAGTTCTGTAAACGCTAATGTTCCATTGCGTACAAAAGTTGAGTTACTGAGCGTAACTCCTGGAAAATTGGTAGCACACTGATAAAATTGGTTGCATACTACTCTAAATCATATGGCAAGTAAAAGAACATGGTTTACATCATTAGCACATACTAGTTTTCAGCAAAATTCAGCTCTACACACTATTGAGCTGAATGCATTACTTTGTACTCTATGCATTTTGGTTAAGAATGTGTACATAACTAAGGATTAGATGGAACTGTATAGATATTGCATGTACACTACAAAAGCAATGGAATACTCAAAGGTAAGCTGAATTCAGAAAACTACCTCATAATATTCAGACAGGAACTGCCAATTTCTTTGTTTAGTTCTGTAAACGCTAATGTTGCATTGCGTACA
The DNA here is from genome assembly GCF_048418815.1 of Hemitrygon akajei. Lineage (NCBI taxonomy): Eukaryota > Metazoa > Chordata > Chondrichthyes > Myliobatiformes > Dasyatidae > Hemitrygon > Hemitrygon akajei. Next base: position 172,641 of record NC_133152.1, on the reverse strand, counting down.
AAAGTTGAGTTACTGAAAGTAACTCCTGGAATATTGGTGGCACACTGATAAAATTGGTTGTATAAATCATATAGCAAGTAAAAGATCATGGTTTACATCATTTGCACATAAGAGTTTTCAGCAAAATTCAAATCTACACTACTGATTTGATGCATTACTTTCTATTCTATGCATTTTGGTTAAGGATGTGTACATAACTACTCAGGATCAGCTGGAACGGTATAGATATTGCATGTCTTCTACTCAGAACCATGGAATACTCAAATGCAAGCTGAATTCAAAACCTACCGCATAACATTTAGAATGGAACAACCAACATCTTGGTTTAGTTCTGTAAATGCTAATATTCCATTGAATTGAAAAGGTGAATTACTGAACGTAACTCCTCGAATATTGATAGCAAACTGATAAAATTGGTTGCATACTACTCTAAATCATATGGTAAGTAAAATAATAAGGATTACATCGTTAGCACCTAGTAGTTTTCAGCAAATTTCAACACTACACTCGATTGAGCTGAATGCATTACTTTGTATTCTAAGCATTTTGGTTAAGGATGTGTACATAACTACTCAGCATCAGCTGGAACTGTATAAATATTGCATGTCTTCTACATAAAGCAATGGAATTCTCAAAGGCAAGCTGAATTCAGGAACCTACCTCACAACATTTAGAATGGAACAGCCAATATCTTTGATTAGTTCTGTATGGTAAGTAAAATAATAAGGTTTACATCAAGTTAGCACATACTAGTTTTCAGCAAAATTCAGCTCTACACACTATTGAGCTGAATGCATTACCTTCCATTCAATGCATTTTGAGTTGAACATCTGTGCATCATTACTCAGAGTGAGCTGGAACTGTATAGATATTGCATGTCTTCTACTCAGAACCATAGAATACTCAAATGCAAGCTGAATTCAGAAACCTACCTCATAATATTCAGACTGGAACAGCCATTATCTTTGTTTAGTTCTGTAAACGCTAATGTTCCATTGCGTACAAAAGTTGAGTTACTGAGCGTAACTCCTGGAAAATTGGTAGCACACTGATAAAATTGGTTGCATACTACTCTAAATCATATGGCAAGTAAAAGAACATGGTTTACATCATTAGCACATACTAGTTTTCAGCAAAATTCAGCTCTACACACTATTGAGCTGAATGCATTACTTTGTACTCTATGCATTTTGGTTAAGAATTATGTACATAACTACTCAGGATCAGCTGGAACGCTATAGATATTGCATGTCTTCTACTCAGAGCCATGGAATACTGAAATGCAAGCTGAATTCAGGACCCTACGGCATAACAGTTAGAATGGAACAACTAACATCTTGGTTGAATTCTGTAAATGCTAATATTCCAAAAGGTGAGTTACTGAACGTAACTTCTGGAACATTGGTAGCACACTGATAAAATTGGTTGCATACTAGTCTAAATCATATGGCAAGTAAAATAACATGGTTTCCATCAAGTTAGCACAGTTTTCAACTACACGATTGAGCTAAATGCATTACCTTGTATTCTATGCATTTTGGTTAAGGATGTGTACATAAGTACTCAGGATCAGCTGGAACTGTATAAATATTGCATGTCTTCTACATAAAGCAATGGAATACTCAAAGGTAAGCTGAATTCAGAAAACTACCTCATAATATTCAGACAGGAACTGCCAATTTCTTTGTTTAGTTCTGTAAACGCTAATGTTCCATTGCGTACAAAAGTTGAGTTACTGAAAGTAACTCCTGGAAAATTGCTGGCACACTGATAAAATTGGTTGTATAAATCATATAGCAAGTAAAAGATCATGGTTTACATCATTAGCACATAAGAGTTTTCAACAAAATTCAAATCTACACTACTGAGTTGATGCATTACTTTCTATTCTATGCATTTTGGTTAAGGGTGTGTACATAACTACTCAGGATCAGCTGGAACGGTATAGATATTGCATGTCTTCTACTCAGAACCATGGAATACTCAAATGCAAGCTGAATTCAAAACCTACCGCATAACATTTAGAATGGAACAACCAACATCTTGGTTTAGTTCTGTAAATGCTAATATTCCATTGAATTGAAAAGGTGAGTTACTGAACGTAACTCCTCGAATATTGATAGCAAACCGATAAAATTGGTTGCATACTACTCTAAATCATATGGTAAGTAAAATAATAAGGATTACATCAAGTTAGCACATACTAGTTTTCAGCAAAATTCAGCTCTACACACTATTGAGCTGAATGCATTACCTTCCATTCAATGCATTTTGAGTTGAACATCTGTGCATCATTACTCAGAGTGAGCTGGAACTGTATAGATATTGCATGTCTTCTACTCAGAACCATGGAATACTCAAATGCAAGCTGAATTCAAAACCTACCGCATAACCAACATCTTGGTTTAGTTCTGTAAATGCTAATATTCCATTGAATTGAAAAGGTGAGTTACTGAACGTAACTCCTCGAATATTGATAGCAAACTGATAAAATTGGTTGCATACTACTCTAAATCATATGGTAAGTAAAATAATAAGGATTACATCAAGTTAGCACCTAGTAGTTTTCAGCAAATTTCAACACTACACTCGATTGAGCTGAATGCATTAATTTGTATTCTAAGCATTTTGGTTAAGGATGTGTACATAACTACTCAGCATCAGCTGGAACTGTATAAATATTGCATGTCTTCTACATAAAGCAATGGAATTCTCAAAGGCATGCTGAATTCAGGAACCTACCTCACAACATTTAGAGTGGAACAGCCAATATCTTTGTTTAGTTCCGTAAACGCTAATGTTCCAATGCGTACAAAAGGTGAGTTACTGAAATTAACATGGAAAATTGGTAACACACTGATGAAATTGGTTGCATACTAGTCTAAATCATATGTCAAGTAAAATAACATGGATTACATCAAGAGCACAGTTTTCAGCAATTTTCAACTACACGATTGAGCGAAATGCATTATTTTGTATTCTATGCATTTTGGTTAAGGATGTGTACATAACTACTCAGGATCAGCTGGAACTGTATAAATATTGCATGTCTTCTACATAAAGCAATGGAATTCTCAAAGGCAAGCTGAATTCAGGAACCTACCTCACAACATTTAGAATGGAACAGCCAATATCTTTGATTAGTTCTGTATGGTAAGTAAAATAATAAGGTTTACATCAAGTTAGCACATACTAGTTTTCAGCAAAATTCAGCTCTACACACTATTGAGCTGAATGCATTACCTTCCATTCAATGCATTTTGAGTTGAACATCTGTGCATCATTACTCAGAGTGAGCTGGAACTGTATAGATATTGCATGTCTTCTACTCAGAACCATAGAATACTCAAATGCAAGCTGAATTCAGAAACCTACCTCATAATATTCAGACTGGAACAGCCATTATCTTTGTTTAGTTCTGTAAACGCTAATGTTCCATTGCGTACAAAAGTTGAGTTACTGAGCGTAACTCCTGGAAAGTTGGTAGCACACTGATAAAATTGGTTGCATACTACTCTAAATCATATGGCAAGTAAAAGAACATGGTTTACATCATTAGCACATACTAGTTTTCAGCAAAATTCAGCTCTACACACTATTGAGCTGAATGCATTACTTTGTACTCTATGCATTTTGGTTAAGAATGTGTACATAACTAAGGATTAGATGGAACTGTATAGATATTGCATGTACACTACAAAAGCAATGGAATACTCAAAGGTAAGCTGAATTCAGAAAACTACCTCATAATATTCAGACAGGAACTGCCAATTTCTTTGTTTAGTTCTGTAAACGCTAATGTTCCATTGCGTACAAAAGTTGAGTTACTGAGCGTAACTCCTGGAAAATTGGTGGCACACTGATAAAATTGGTTGTATAAATCATATAGCAAGTAAACGATCATGGTTTACATCATTAGCACATAAGAGTTTTCAACAAAATTCAAATCTACACTACTGAGTTGATGCATTACTTTCTATTCTATGCATTTTGGTTAAGGATGTGTACATAACTACTCAGGATCAGCTGGAACGGTATAGATATTGCATGTCTTCTACTCAGAACCATGGAATACTCAAATGCAAGCTGAATTCAAAACCTACCGCATAACATTTAGAATGGAACAACCAACATCTTGGTTTAGTTCTGTAAATGCTAATATTCCATTGAATTGAAAAGGTGAGTTACTGAACGTAACTCCTCGAATATTGATAGCAAACCGATAAAATTGGTTGCATACTACTCTAAATCATATGGTAAGTAAAATAATAAGGATTACATCAAGTTAGCACCTAGTAGTTTTCAGCAAAATTCAACACTACACTCGATTGAGCTGAATGCATTAATTTGTATTCTAAGCATTTTGGTTAAGGATGTGTACATAACTACTCAGCATCAGCTGGAACTGTATAAATATTGCATGTCTTCTACATAAAGCAATGGAATTCTCAAAGGCAAGCTGAATTCAGGAACCTACCTCACAACATTTAGAATGGAACAGCCAATATCTTTGATTAGTTCTGTATGGTAAGTAAAATAATAAGGTTTACATCAAGTTAGCACATACTAGTTTTCAGCAAAATTCAGCTCTACACACTATTGAGCTGAATGCATTACCTTCCATTCAATGCATTTTGAGTTGAGCATCTGTGCATCATTACTCAGAGTGAGCTGGAACTGTATAGATATTGCATGTCTTCTACTCAGAACCATAGAATACTCAAATGCAAGCTGAATTCAGAAACCTACCTCATAATATTCAGACTGGAACAGCCAATATCTTTGTTTAGTTCTGTAAACGCTAATGTTCCAATGCGTACAAAAGGTGAGTTACTGAAATTAACATGGAAAATTGGTAACACACTGATAAAATTGTTTGCATACAACTCTAAATCATATGTCAAGTAAAATAACATGGATTACATCAAGAGCACAGTTTTCAGCAATTTTCAACTACACGATTGAGCGAAATGCATTATTTTGTATTCTATGCATTTTGGTTAAGGATGTGTACATAACTACTCAGGATCAGCTGGAACTGTATAAATATTGCATGTCTTCTACATAAAGCAATGGAATTCTCAAAGGCAAGCTGAATTCAGGAACCTACCTCACAACATTTAGAATGGAACAGCCAATATCTTTGATTAGTTCTGTATGGTAAGTAAAATAATAAGGTTTACATCAAGTTAGCACATACTAGTTTTCAGCAAAATTCAGCTCTACACACTATTGAGCTGAATGCATTACCTTCCATTCAATGCATTTTGAGTTGAACATCTGTGCATCATTACTCAGAGTGAGCTGGAACTGTATAGATATTGCATGTCTTCTACTCAGAACCATAGAATACTCAAATGCAAGCTGAATTCAGAAACCTACCTCATAATATTCAGACTGGAACAGCCAATATCTTTGTTTAGTTCTGTAAACGCTAATGTTCCATTGCGTACAAAAGCTGAGTTACTGAAACTAACTCCTGGAAAATTGGTAGCACACTGATAAAATTGGTTGTATACTACTCTAAATCATGTAGCAAGTAAAAGAACATGGTTTACATCATTAGCACATAAGGGTTTTCAGCAAAATTCAAATCTACACTACGTACAGATGCATTACTTTCTATTCTATGCATTTTGGTTAAGGATATGTAGATAACTACTCAGGATCAGCTGGAACGGTATAGATATTGCATGTCTTCTACTCAGAGCCATGGAATACTGAAATGCAAGCTGAATTTAGGAACCTACGGCATAACAGTTAGAATGGAACAACTAACATCTTGGTTGAATTCTGTAAATGCTAATATTCCAAAAGGTGAGTTACTGAACGTAACTTCTGGAAAATTGGTAGCACACTGATAAAATTGGTTGCATACTAGTCTAAATCATATGGCAAGTAACATAACATGGTTTCCATCAAGTTAGCACAGTTTTTAACTACACGATTGAACTAAATGCATTACTTTGTATTCTATGCATTTTGGTTAAGGATGTGTACATAAGTACTCAGGATCAGCTGGAACTGTATAAATATTGCATGTCTTCTACATAAAGCAATGGAATTCTCAAAGGCATGCTGAATTCAGGAACCTACCTCACAACATTTAGAGTGGAACAGCCAATATCTTTGTTTAGTTCCGTAAACGCTAATGTTCCAATGCGTACAAAAGGTGAGTTACTGAAATTAACATGGAAAATTGGTAACACACTGATAAAATTGTTTGCATACAACTCTAAATCATATGTCAAGTAAAATAACATGGATTACATCAAGAGCACAGTTTTCAGCAATTTTCAACTACACGATTGAGCGAAATGCATTATTTTGTATTCTATGCATTTTGGTTAAGGATGTGTACATAACTACTCAGGATCAGCTGGAACTGTATAGATATTGCATGTCTTCTACTCAGAACCATGGAATACTCAAATGCAAGCTGAATTCAAAACCTACCGCATAACCAACATCTTGGTTTAGTTCTGTAAATGCTAATATTCCATTGAATTGAAAAGGTGAGTTACTGAACGTAACTCCTCGAATATTGATAGCAAACTGATAAAATTGGTTGCATACTACTCTAAATCATATGGTAAGTAAAATAATAAGGATTACATCAAGTTAGCACCTAGTAGTTTTCAGCAAATTTCAACACTACACTCGATTGAGCTGAATGCATTAATTTGTATTCTAAGCATTTTGGTTAAGGATGTGTACATAACTACTCAGCATCAGCTGGAACTGTATAAATATTGCATGTCTTCTACATAAAGCAATGGAATTCTCAAAGGCATGCTGAATTCAGGAACCTACCTCACAACATTTAGAGTGGAACAGCCAATATCTTTGTTTAGTTCCGTAAACGCTAATGTTCCAATGCGTACAAAAGGTGAGTTACTGAAATTAACATGGAAAATTGGTAACACACTGATGAAATTGGTTGCATACTAGTCTAAATCATATGTCAAGTAAAATAACATGGATTACATCAAGAGCACAGTTTTCAGCAATTTTCAACTACACGATTGAGCGAAATGCATTATTTTGTATTCTATGCATTTTGGTTAAGGATGTGTACATAACTACTCAGGATCAGCTGGAACTGTATAAATATTGCATGTCTTCTACATAAAGCAATGGAATTCTCAAAGGCAAGCTGAATTCAGGAACCTACCTCACAACATTTAGAATGGAACAGCCAATATCTTTGATTAGTTCTGTATGGTAAGTAAAATAATAAGGTTTACATCAAGTTAGCACATACTAGTTTTCAGCAAAATTCAGCTCTACACACTATTGAGCTGAATGCATTACCTTCCATTCAATGCATTTTGAGTTGAACATCTGTGCATCATTACTCAGAGTGAGCTGGAACTGTATAGATATTGCATGTCTTCTACTCAGAACCATAGAATACTCAAATGCAAGCTGAATTCAGAAACCTACCTCATAATATTCAGACTGGAACAGCCATTATCTTTGTTTAGTTCTGTAAACGCTAATGTTCCATTGCGTACAAAAGTTGAGTTACTGAGCGTAACTCCTGGAAAGTTGGTAGCACACTGATAAAATTGGTTGCATACTACTCTAAATCATATGGCAAGTAAAAGAACATGGTTTACATCATTAGCACATACTAGTTTTCAGCAAAATTCAGCTCTACACACTATTGAGCTGAATGCATTACTTTGTACTCTATGCATTTTGGTTAAGAATGTGTACATAACTAAGGATTAGATGGAACTGTATAGATATTGCATGTACACTACAAAAGCAATGGAATACTCAAAGGTAAGCTGAATTCAGAAAACTACCTCATAATATTCAGACAGGAACTGCCAATTTCTTTGTTTAGTTCTGTAAACGCTAATGTTCCATTGCGTACAAAAGTTGAGTTACTGAGCGTAACTCCTGGAAAATTGGTAGCACACTGATAACATTGGTTGCATACTACTCTAAATCATATGGCAAGTAAAAGAACATGGTTTACATCATTAGCACATACTAGTTTTCAGCAAAATTCAGCTCTGCACACTATTGAGCTGAATGCATTACTTTGTACTCTATGCATTTTGGTTAAGGATATGTACATAACTACTCAGGATCAGCTGGAACGCTATAGATATTGCATGTCTTCTACTCAGAGCCATGGAATACTGAAATGCAAGCTGAATTCAGGACCCTACGGCATAACAGTTAGAATGGAACAACTAACATCTTGGTTGAATTCTGTAAATGCTAATATTCCAAAAGGTGAGTTACTGAACGTAACTTCTGGAACATTGGTAGCACACTGATAAAATTGGTTGCATACTAGTCTAAATCATATGGCAAGTAAAATAACATGGTTTCCATCAAGTTAGCACAGTTTTCAACTACACGATTGAGCTAAATGCATTACTTTGTATTCTAAGCATTTTGGTTAAGGATGTGTACATAACTACTCAGCATCAGCTGGAACTGTATAAATATTGCATGTCTTCTACATAAAGCAATGGAATTCTCAAAGGCAAGCTGAATTCAGGAACCTACCTCACAACATTTAGAATGGAACAGCCAATATCTTTGATTAGTTCTGTATGGTAAGTAAAATAATAAGGTTTACATCAAGTTAGCACATACTACTTTTCAGCAAAATTCAGCTCTACACACTATTGAGCTGAATGCATTACCTTCCATTCAATGCATTTTGAGTTGAGCATCTGTACATCATTACTCAGAGTGAGCTGGAACTGTATAGATATTGCATGTCTTCTACTCAGAACCATAGAATACTCAAATGCAAGCTGAATTCAGAAACCTACCTCATAATATTCAGACTGGAACAGCCGATATCTTTGTTTAGTTCTGTAAACGCTAATGTTCCATTGCGTACAAAAGCTGAATTACTGAAACTAACTCCTGGAAAATTGGTAGCACACTGATAAAATTGGTTGTATACTACTCTAAATCATATAGCAAGTAAAAGAACATGGTTTACATCATTAGCACATAAGGGTTTTCAGCAAAATTCAAATCTACACTACGTACAGATGCATTACTTTCTATTCTATGCATTTTGGTTAAGGATATGTAGATAACTACTCAGGATCAGCTGGAACGGTATAGATATTGCATGTCTTCTACTCAGAGCCATGGAATACTGAAATGCAAGCTGAATTTAGGACCCTACGGCATAACAGTTAGAATGGAACAACTAACATCTTGGATGAATTCTGTAAATGCTAATATTCCAAAAGGTGAGTTACTGAACGTAACTTCTGGAAAATTGGTAGCACACTGATAAAATTGGTTGCATACTAGTCTAAATCATATGGCAAGTAAAATAACATGGTTTCCATCAAGTTAGCACAGTTTTCAACTACACGATTGAGCTAAATGCATTACTTTGTATTCTATGCATTTTGGTTAAGGATGTGTACATAAGTACTCAAGATCAGCTGGAACTGTATAAATATTGCATGTCTTCTACATAAAGCAATGGAATACTCAAAGGTAAGCTGAATTCAGAAAACTACCTCACAACATTTAGAATGGAACAGCCAATATCTTTGATTAGTTCTGTATGGTAAGTAAAATAATAAGGTTTACATCAAGTTAGCACATACTAGTTTTCAGCAAAATTCAGCTCTACACACTATTGAGCTGAATGCATTACCTTCCATTCAATGCATTTTGAGTTGAACATCTGTGCATCATTACTCAGAGTGAGCTGGAACTGTATAGATATTGCATGTCTTCTACTCAGAACCATAGAATACTCAAATGCAAGCTGAATTCAGAAACCTACCTCATAATATTCAGACTGGAACAGCCATTATCTTTGTTTAGTTCTGTAAACGCTAATGTTCCATTGCGTACAAAAGTTGAGTTACTGAGCGTAACTCCTGGAAAGTTGGTAGCACACTGATAAAATTGGTTGCATACTACTCTAAATCATATGGCAAGTAAAAGAACATGGTTTACATCATTAGCACATACTAGTTTTCAGCAAAATTCAGCTCTACACACTATTGAGCTGAATGCATTACTTTGTACTCTATGCATTTTGGTTAAGAATGTGTACATAACTAAGGATTAGATGGAACTGTATAGATATTGCATGTACACTACAAAAGCAATGGAATACTCAAAGGTAAGCTGAATTCAGAAAACTACCTCATAATATTCAGACAGGAACTGCCAATTTCTTTGTTTAGTTCTGTAAACGCTAATGTTCCATTGCGTACAAAAGTTGAGTTACTGAGCGTAACTCCTGGAAAATTGGTGGCACACTGATAAAATTGGTTGTATAAATCATATAGCAAGTAAACGATCGTGGTTTACATCATTAGCACATAAGAGTTTTCAACAAAATTCAAATCTACACTACTGAGTTGATGCATTACTTTCTATTCTATGCATTTTGGTTAAGGATGTGTACATAACTACTCAGGATCAGCTGGAACGGTATAGATATTGCATGTCTTCTACTCAGAACCATGGAATACTCAAATGCAAGCTGAATTCAAAACCTACCGCATAACATTTAGAATGGAACAACCAACATCTTGGTTTAGTTCTGTAAATGCTAATATTCCATTGAATTGAAAAGGTGAGTTACTGAACGTAACTCCTCGAATATTGATAGCAAACCGATAAAATTGGTTGCATACTACTCTAAATCATATGGTAAGTAAAATAATAAGGATTACATCAAGTTAGCACCTAGTAGTTTTCAGCAAAATTCAACACTACACTCGATTGAGCTGAATGCATTAATTTGTATTCTAAGCATTTTGGTTAAGGATGTGTACATAACTACTCAGCATCAGCTGGAACTGTATAAATATTGCATGTCTTCTACATAAAGCAATGGAATTCTCAAAGGCAAGCTGAATTCAGGAACCTACCTCACAACATTCAGAATGGAACAGCCAATATCTTTGATTAGTTCTGTATGGTAAGTAAAATAATAAGGTTTACATCAAGTTAGCACATACTAGTTTTCAGCAAAATTCAGCTCTACACACTATTGAGCTGAATGCATTACCTTCCATTCAATGCATTTTGAGTTGAGCATCTGTGCATCATTACTCAGAGTGAGCTGGAACTGTATAGATATTGCATGTCTTCTACTCAGAACCATAGAATACTCAAATGCAAGCTGAATTCAGAAACCTACCTCATAATATTCAGACTGGAACAGCCAATATCTTTGTTTAGTTCTGTAAACGCTAATGTTCCAATGCGTACAAAAGGTGAGTTACTGAAATTAACATGGAAAATTGGTAACACACTGATAAAATTGTTTGCATACAACTCTAAATCATATGTCAAGTAAAATAACATGGATTACATCAAGAGCACAGTTTTCAGCAATTTTCAACTACACGATTGAGCGAAATGCATTATTTTGTATTCTATGCATTTTGGTTAAGGATGTGTACATAAGTACGCAGGATCAGCTGGAACTGTATAAATATTGCATGTCTTCTACATAAAGCAATGGAATTCTCAAAGGCAAGCTGAATTCAGGAACCTACCTCACAACATTTAGAATGGAACAGCCAATATCTTTGATTAGTTCTGTATGGTAAGTAAAATAATAAGGTTTACATCAAGTTAGCACATACTAGTTTTCAGCAAAATTCAGCTCTACACACTATTGAGCTGAATGCATTACCTTCCATTCAATGCATTTTGAGTTGAACATCTGTGCATCATTACTCAGAGTGAGCTGGAACTGTATAGATATTGCATGTCTTCTACTCAGAACCATAGAATACTCAAATGCAAGCTGAATTCAGAAACCTACCTCATAATATTCAGACTGGAACAGCCAATATCTTTGTTTAGTTCTGTAAACGCTAATGTTCCATTGCGTACAAAAGCTGAGTTACTGAAACTAACTCCTGGAAAATTGGTAGCACACTGATAAAATTGGTTGTATACTACTCTAAATCATATAGCAAGTAAAAGAACATGGTTTACATCATTAGCACATAAGGGTTTTCAGCAAAATTCAAATCTACACTACGTACAGATGCATTACTTTCTATTCTATGCATTTTGGTTAAGGATATGTAGATAACTACTCAGGATCAGCTGGAACGGTATAGATATTGCATGTCTTCTACTCAGAGCCATGGAATACTGAAATGCAAGCTGAATTTAGGAACCTACGGCATAACAGTTAGAATGGAACAACTAACATCTTGGTTGAATTCTGTAAATGCTAATATTCCAAAAGGTGAGTTACTGAACGTAACTTCTGGAAAATTGGTAGCACACTGATAAAATTGGTTGCATACTAGTCTAAATCATATGGCAAGTAACATAACATGGTTTCCATCAAGTTAGCACAGTTTTTAACTACACGATTGAACTAAATGCATTACTTTGTATTCTATGCATTTTGGTTAAGGATGTGTACATAAGTACTCAGGATCAGCTGGAACTGTATAAATATTGCATGTCTTCTACATAAAGCAATGGAATTCTCAAAGGCATGCTGAATTCAGGAACCTACCTCACAACATTTAGAGTGGAACAGCCAATATCTTTGTTTAGTTCCGTAAACGCTAATGTTCCAATGCGTACAAAAGGTGAGTTACTGAAATTAACATGGAAAATTGGTAACACACTGATAAAATTGTTTGCATACAACTCTAAATCATATGTCAAGTAAAATAACATGGATTACATCAAGAGCACAGTTTTCAGCAATTTTCAACTACACGATTGAGCGAAATGCATTATTTTGTATTCTATGCATTTTGGTTAAGGATGTGTACATAACTACTCAGGATCAGCTGGAACTGTATAGATATTGCATGTCTTCTACTCAGAACCATGGAATACTCAAATGCAAGCTGAATTCAAAACCTACCGCATAACCAACATCTTGGTTTAGTTCTGTAAATGCTAATATTCCATTGAATTGAAAAGGTGAGTTACTGAACGTAACTCCTCGAATATTGATAGCAAACTGATAAAATTGGTTGCATACTACTCTAAATCATATGGTAAGTAAAATAATAAGGATTACATCAAGTTAGCACCTAGTAGTTTTCAGCAAATTTCAACACTACACTCGATTGAGCTGAATGCATTAATTTGTATTCTAAGCATTTTGGTTAAGGATGTGTACATAACTACTCAGCATCAGCTGGAACTGTATAAATATTGCATGTCTTCTACATAAAGCAATGGAATTCTCAAAGGCATGCTGAATTCAGGAACCTACCTCACAACATTTAGAGTGGAACAGCCAATATCTTTGTTTAGTTCCGTAAACGCTAATGTTCCAATGCGTACAAAAGGTGAGTTACTGAAATTAACATGGAAAATTGGTAACACACTGATGAAATTGGTTGCATACTAGTCTAAATCATATGTCAAGTAAAATAACATGGATTACATCAAGAGCACAGTTTTCAGCAATTTTCAACTACACGATTGAGCGAAATGCATTATTTTGTATTCTATGCATTTTGGTTAAGGATGTGTACATAACTACTCAGGATCAGCTGGAACTGTATAAATATTGCATGTCTTCTACATAAAGCAATGGAATTCTCAAAGGCAAGCTGAATTCAGGAACCTACCTCACAACATTTAGAATGGAACAGCCAATATCTTTGATTAGTTCTGTATGGTAAGTAAAATAATAAGGTTTACATCAAGTTAGCACATACTAGTTTTCAGCAAAATTCAGCTCTACACACTATTGAGCTGAATGCATTACCTTCCATTCAATGCATTTTGAGTTGAACATCTGTGCATCATTACTCAGAGTGAGCTGGAACTGTATAGATATTGCATGTCTTCTACTCAGAACCATAGAATACTCAAATGCAAGCTGAATTCAGAAACCTACCTCATAATATTCAGACTGGAACAGCCATTATCTTTGTTTAGTTCTGTAAACGCTAATGTTCCATTGCGTACAAAAGTTGAGTTACTGAGCGTAACTCCTGGAAAGTTGGTAGCACACTGATAAAATTGGTTGCATACTACTCTAAATCATATGGCAAGTAAAAGAACATGGTTTACATCATTAGCACATACTAGTTTTCAGCAAAATTCAGCTCTACACACTATTGAGCTGAATGCATTACTTTGTACTCTATGCATTTTGGTTAAGAATGTGTACATAACTAAGGATTAGATGGAACTGTATAGATATTGCATGTACACTACAAAAGCAATGGAATACTCAAAGGTAAGCTGAATTCAGAAAACTACCTCATAATATTCAGACAGGAACTGCCAATTTCTTTGTTTAGTTCTGTAAACGCTAATGTTCCATTGCGTACAAAAGTTGAGTTACTGAGCGTAACTCCTGGAAAATTGGTAGCACACTGATAACATTGGTTGCATACTACTCTAAATCATATGGCAAGTAAAAGAACATGGTTTACATCATTAGCACATACTAGTTTTCAGCAAAATTCAGCTCTGCACACTATTGAGCTGAATGCATTACTTTGTACTCTATGCATTTTGGTTAAGGATATGTACATAACTACTCAGGATCAGCTGGAACGCTATAGATATTGCATGTCTTCTACTCAGAGCCATGGAATACTGAAATGCAAGCTGAATTCAGGACCCTACGGCATAACAGTTAGAATGGAACAACTAACATCTTGGTTGAATTCTGTAAATGCTAATATTCCAAAAGGTGAGTTACTGAACGTAACTTCTGGAACATTGGTAGCACACTGATAAAATTGGTTGCATACTAGTCTAAATCATATGGCAAGTAAAATAACATGGTTTCCATCAAGTTAGCACAGTTTTCAACTACACGATTGAGCTAAATGCATTACTTTGTATTCTATGCATTTTGGTTAAGGATGTGTACATAAGTACTCAAGATCAGCTGGAACTGTATAAATATTGCATGTCTTCTACATAAAGCAATGGAATACTCAAAGGTAAGCTGAATTCAGAAAACTACCTCATAATATTCAGACAGGAACTGCCAATTTCTTTGTTTAGTTCTGTAAACGCTAATGTTCCATTGCGTACAAAAGTTGAGTTACTGAAAGTAACTCCTGGAAAATTGGTGGCACACTGATAAAATTGGTTGTATAAATCATATAGCAAGTAAAAGATCATGGTTTACATCATTAGCACATAAGAGTTTTCAACAAAATTCAAATCTACACTACTGAGTTGATGCATTACTTTCTATTCTATGCATTTTGGTTAAGGATGTGTACATAACTACTCAGGATCAGCTGGAACGGTATAGATATTGCATGTCTTCTACTCAGAACCATGGAATACTCAAATGCAAGCTGAATTCAAAACCTACCGCATAACATTTAGAATGGAACAACCAACATCTTGGTTTAGTTCTGTAAATGCTAATATTCCATTGAATTGAAAAGGTGAGTTACTGAACGTAACTCCTCGAATATTGATAGCAAACCGATAAAATTGGTTGCATACTACTCTAAATCATATGGTAAGTAAAATAATAAGGATTACATCAAGTTAGCACCTAGTAGTTTTCAGCAAAATTCAACACTACTCTCGATTGAGCTGAATGCATTAATTTGTATTCTAAGCATTTTGGTTAAGGATGTGTACATAACTACTCAGCATCAGCTGGAACTGTATAAATATTGCATGTCTTCTACATAAAGCAATGGAATTCTCAAAGGCAAGCTGAATTCAGGAACCTACCTCACAACATTTAGAATGGAACAGCCAATATCTTTGATTAGTTCTGTATGGTAAGTAAAATAATAAGGTTTACATCAAGTTAGCACATACTACTTTTCAGCAAAATTCAGCTCTACACACTATTGAGCTGAATGCATTACCTTCCATTCAATGCATTTTGAGTTGAGCATCTGTACATCATTACTCAGAGTGAGCTGGAACTGTATAGATATTGCATGTCTTCTACTCAGAACCATAGAATACTCAAATGCAAGCTGAATTCAGAAACCTACCTCATAATATTCAGACTGGAACAGCCGATATCTTTGTTTAGTTCTGTAAACGCTAATGTTCCATTGCGTACAAAAGCTGAATTACTGAAACTAACTCCTGGAAAATTGGTAGCACACTGATAAAATTGGTTGTATACTACTCTAAATCATATAGCAAGTAAAAGAACATGGTTTACATCATTAGCACATAAGGGTTTTCAGCAAAATTCAAATCTACACTACGTACAGATGCATTACTTTCTATTCTATGCATTTTGGTTAA
Organism: Hemitrygon akajei; assembly: GCF_048418815.1. Classification (NCBI taxonomy): domain Eukaryota; kingdom Metazoa; phylum Chordata; class Chondrichthyes; order Myliobatiformes; family Dasyatidae; genus Hemitrygon; species Hemitrygon akajei. The sequence continues at coordinate 156,426 of NC_133152.1, read as the reverse complement.
GGATATGTAGATAACTACTCAGGATCAGCTGGAACGGTATAGATATTGCATGTCTTCTACTCAGAGCCATGGAATACTGAAATGCAAGCTGAATTTAGGACCCTACGGCATAACAGTTAGAATGGAACAACTAACATCTTGGATGAATTCTGTAAATGCTAATATTCCAAAAGGTGAGTTACTGAACGTAACTTCTGGAAAATTGGTAGCACACTGATAAAATTGGTTGCATACTAGTCTAAATCATATGGCAAGTAAAATAACATGGTTTCCATCAAGTTAGCACAGTTTTCAACTACACGATTGAGCTAAATGCATTACTTTGTATTCTATGCATTTTGGTTAAGGATGTGTACATAAGTACTCAAGATCAGCTGGAACTGTATAAATATTGCATGTCTTCTACATAAAGCAATGGAATACTCAAAGGTAAGCTGAATTCAGAAAACTACCTCACAACATTTAGAATGGAACAGCCAATATCTTTGATTAGTTCTGTATGGTAAGTAAAATAATAAGGTTTACATCAAGTTAGCACATACTAGTTTTCAGCAAAATTCAGCTCTACACACTATTGAGCTGAATGCATTACCTTCCATTCAATGCATTTTGAGTTGAACATCTGTGCATCATTACTCAGAGTGAGCTGGAACTGTATAGATATTGCATGTCTTCTACTCAGAACCATAGAATACTCAAATGCAAGCTGAATTCAGAAACCTACCTCATAATATTCAGACTGGAACAGCCATTATCTTTGTTTAGTTCTGTAAACGCTAATGTTCCATTGCGTACAAAAGTTGAGTTACTGAGCGTAACTCCTGGAAAGTTGGTAGCACACTGATAAAATTGGTTGCATACTACTCTAAATCATATGGCAAGTAAAAGAACATGGTTTACATCATTAGCACATACTAGTTTTCAGCAAAATTCAGCTCTACACACTATTGAGCTGAATGCATTACTTTGTACTCTATGCATTTTGGTTAAGAATGTGTACATAACTAAGGATTAGATGGAACTGTATAGATATTGCATGTACACTACAAAAGCAATGGAATACTCAAAGGTAAGCTGAATTCAGAAAACTACCTCATAATATTCAGACAGGAACTGCCAATTTCTTTGTTTAGTTCTGTAAACGCTAATGTTCCATTGCGTACAAAAGTTGAGTTACTGAGCGTAACTCCTGGAAAATTGGTGGCACACTGATAAAATTGGTTGTATAAATCATATAGCAAGTAAACGATCGTGGTTTACATCATTAGCACATAAGAGTTTTCAACAAAATTCAAATCTACACTACTGAGTTGATGCATTACTTTCTATTCTATGCATTTTGGTTAAGGATGTGTACATAACTACTCAGGATCAGCTGGAACGGTATAGATATTGCATGTCTTCTACTCAGAACCATGGAATACTCAAATGCAAGCTGAATTCAAAACCTACCGCATAACATTTAGAATGGAACAACCAACATCTTGGTTTAGTTCTGTAAATGCTAATATTCCATTGAATTGAAAAGGTGAGTTACTGAACGTAACTCCTCGAATATTGATAGCAAACCGATAAAATTGGTTGCATACTACTCTAAATCATATGGTAAGTAAAATAATAAGGATTACATCAAGTTAGCACCTAGTAGTTTTCAGCAAAATTCAACACTACACTCGATTGAGCTGAATGCATTAATTTGTATTCTAAGCATTTTGGTTAAGGATGTGTACATAACTACTCAGCATCAGCTGGAACTGTATAAATATTGCATGTCTTCTACATAAAGCAATGGAATTCTCAAAGGCAAGCTGAATTCAGGAACCTACCTCACAACATTCAGAATGGAACAGCCAATATCTTTGATTAGTTCTGTATGGTAAGTAAAATAATAAGGTTTACATCAAGTTAGCACATACTAGTTTTCAGCAAAATTCAGCTCTACACACTATTGAGCTGAATGCATTACCTTCCATTCAATGCATTTTGAGTTGAGCATCTGTGCATCATTACTCAGAGTGAGCTGGAACTGTATAGATATTGCATGTCTTCTACTCAGAACCATAGAATACTCAAATGCAAGCTGAATTCAGAAACCTACCTCATAATATTCAGACTGGAACAGCCAATATCTTTGTTTAGTTCTGTAAACGCTAATGTTCCAATGCGTACAAAAGGTGAGTTACTGAAATTAACATGGAAAATTGGTAACACACTGATAAAATTGTTTGCATACAACTCTAAATCATATGTCAAGTAAAATAACATGGATTACATCAAGAGCACAGTTTTCAGCAATTTTCAACTACACGATTGAGCGAAATGCATTATTTTGTATTCTATGCATTTTGGTTAAGGATGTGTACATAAGTACGCAGGATCAGCTGGAACTGTATAAATATTGCATGTCTTCTACATAAAGCAATGGAATTCTCAAAGGCAAGCTGAATTCAGGAACCTACCTCACAACATTTAGAATGGAACAGCCAATATCTTTGATTAGTTCTGTATGGTAAGTAAAATAATAAGGTTTACATCAAGTTAGCACATACTAGTTTTCAGCAAAATTCAGCTCTACACACTATTGAGCTGAATGCATTACCTTCCATTCAATGCATTTTGAGTTGAACATCTGTGCATCATTACTCAGAGTGAGCTGGAACTGTATAGATATTGCATGTCTTCTACTCAGAACCATAGAATACTCAAATGCAAGCTGAATTCAGAAACCTACCTCATAATATTCAGACTGGAACAGCCAATATCTTTGTTTAGTTCTGTAAACGCTAATGTTCCATTGCGTACAAAAGCTGAGTTACTGAAACTAACTCCTGGAAAATTGGTAGCACACTGATAAAATTGGTTGTATACTACTCTAAATCATATAGCAAGTAAAAGAACATGGTTTACATCATTAGCACATAAGGGTTTTCAGCAAAATTCAAATCTACACTACGTACAGATGCATTACTTTCTATTCTATGCATTTTGGTTAAGGATATGTAGATAACTACTCAGGATCAGCTGGAACGGTATAGATATTGCATGTCTTCTACTCAGAGCCATGGAATACTGAAATGCAAGCTGAATTTAGGAACCTACGGCATAACAGTTAGAATGGAACAACTAACATCTTGGTTGAATTCTGTAAATGCTAATATTCCAAAAGGTGAGTTACTGAACGTAACTTCTGGAAAATTGGTAGCACACTGATAAAATTGGTTGCATACTAGTCTAAATCATATGGCAAGTAACATAACATGGTTTCCATCAAGTTAGCACAGTTTTTAACTACACGATTGAACTAAATGCATTACTTTGTATTCTATGCATTTTGGTTAAGGATGTGTACATAAGTACTCAGGATCAGCTGGAACTGTATAAATATTGCATGTCTTCTACATAAAGCAATGGAATTCTCAAAGGCATGCTGAATTCAGGAACCTACCTCACAACATTTAGAGTGGAACAGCCAATATCTTTGTTTAGTTCCGTAAACGCTAATGTTCCAATGCGTACAAAAGGTGAGTTACTGAAATTAACATGGAAAATTGGTAACACACTGATAAAATTGTTTGCATACAACTCTAAATCATATGTCAAGTAAAATAACATGGATTACATCAAGAGCACAGTTTTCAGCAATTTTCAACTACACGATTGAGCGAAATGCATTATTTTGTATTCTATGCATTTTGGTTAAGGATGTGTACATAACTACTCAGGATCAGCTGGAACTGTATAGATATTGCATGTCTTCTACTCAGAACCATGGAATACTCAAATGCAAGCTGAATTCAAAACCTACCGCATAACCAACATCTTGGTTTAGTTCTGTAAATGCTAATATTCCATTGAATTGAAAAGGTGAGTTACTGAACGTAACTCCTCGAATATTGATAGCAAACTGATAAAATTGGTTGCATACTACTCTAAATCATATGGTAAGTAAAATAATAAGGATTACATCAAGTTAGCACCTAGTAGTTTTCAGCAAATTTCAACACTACACTCGATTGAGCTGAATGCATTAATTTGTATTCTAAGCATTTTGGTTAAGGATGTGTACATAACTACTCAGCATCAGCTGGAACTGTATAAATATTGCATGTCTTCTACATAAAGCAATGGAATTCTCAAAGGCATGCTGAATTCAGGAACCTACCTCACAACATTTAGAGTGGAACAGCCAATATCTTTGTTTAGTTCCGTAAACGCTAATGTTCCAATGCGTACAAAAGGTGAGTTACTGAAATTAACATGGAAAATTGGTAACACACTGATGAAATTGGTTGCATACTAGTCTAAATCATATGTCAAGTAAAATAACATGGATTACATCAAGAGCACAGTTTTCAGCAATTTTCAACTACACGATTGAGCGAAATGCATTATTTTGTATTCTATGCATTTTGGTTAAGGATGTGTACATAACTACTCAGGATCAGCTGGAACTGTATAAATATTGCATGTCTTCTACATAAAGCAATGGAATTCTCAAAGGCAAGCTGAATTCAGGAACCTACCTCACAACATTTAGAATGGAACAGCCAATATCTTTGATTAGTTCTGTATGGTAAGTAAAATAATAAGGTTTACATCAAGTTAGCACATACTAGTTTTCAGCAAAATTCAGCTCTACACACTATTGAGCTGAATGCATTACCTTCCATTCAATGCATTTTGAGTTGAACATCTGTGCATCATTACTCAGAGTGAGCTGGAACTGTATAGATATTGCATGTCTTCTACTCAGAACCATAGAATACTCAAATGCAAGCTGAATTCAGAAACCTACCTCATAATATTCAGACTGGAACAGCCATTATCTTTGTTTAGTTCTGTAAACGCTAATGTTCCATTGCGTACAAAAGTTGAGTTACTGAGCGTAACTCCTGGAAAGTTGGTAGCACACTGATAAAATTGGTTGCATACTACTCTAAATCATATGGCAAGTAAAAGAACATGGTTTACATCATTAGCACATACTAGTTTTCAGCAAAATTCAGCTCTACACACTATTGAGCTGAATGCATTACTTTGTACTCTATGCATTTTGGTTAAGAATGTGTACATAACTAAGGATTAGATGGAACTGTATAGATATTGCATGTACACTACAAAAGCAATGGAATACTCAAAGGTAAGCTGAATTCAGAAAACTACCTCATAATATTCAGACAGGAACTGCCAATTTCTTTGTTTAGTTCTGTAAACGCTAATGTTCCATTGCGTACAAAAGTTGAGTTACTGAGCGTAACTCCTGGAAAATTGGTAGCACACTGATAACATTGGTTGCATACTACTCTAAATCATATGGCAAGTAAAAGAACATGGTTTACATCATTAGCACATACTAGTTTTCAGCAAAATTCAGCTCTGCACACTATTGAGCTGAATGCATTACTTTGTACTCTATGCATTTTGGTTAAGGATATGTACATAACTACTCAGGATCAGCTGGAACGCTATAGATATTGCATGTCTTCTACTCAGAGCCATGGAATACTGAAATGCAAGCTGAATTCAGGACCCTACGGCATAACAGTTAGAATGGAACAACTAACCTCTTGGTTGAATTCTGTAAATGCTAATATTCCAAAAGGTGAGTTACTGAACGTAACTTCTGGAACATTGGTAGCACACTGATAAAATTGGTTGCATACTAGTCTAAATCATATGGCAAGTAAAATAACATGGTTTCCATCAAGTTAGCACAGTTTTCAACTACACGATTGAGCTAAATGCATTACTTTGTATTCTATGCATTTTGGTTAAGGATGTGTACATAAGTACTCAAGATCAGCTGGAACTGTATAAATATTGCATGTCTTCTACATAAAGCAATGGAATACTCAAAGGTAAGCTGAATTCAGAAAACTACCTCATAATATTCAGACAGGAACTGCCAATTTCTTTGTTTAGTTCTGTAAACGCTAATGTTCCATTGCGTACAAAAGTTGAGTTACTGAAAGTAACTCCTGGAAAATTGGTGGCACACTGATAAAATTGGTTGTATAAATCATATAGCAAGTAAAAGATCATGGTTTACATCATTAGCACATAAGAGTTTTCAACAAAATTCAAATCTACACTACTGAGTTGATGCATTACTTTCTATTCTATGCATTTTGGTTAAGGATGTGTACATAACTACTCAGGATCAGCTGGAACGGTATAGATATTGCATGTCTTCTACTCAGAACCATGGAATACTCAAATGCAAGCTGAATTCAAAACCTACCGCATAACATTTAGAATGGAACAACCAACATCTTGGTTTAGTTCTGTAAATGCTAATATTCCATTGAATTGAAAAGGTGAGTTACTGAACGTAACTCCTCGAATATTGATAGCAAACCGATAAAATTGGTTGCATACTACTCTAAATCATATGGTAAGTAAAATAATAAGGATTACATCAAGTTAGCACCTAGTAGTTTTCAGCAAAATTCAACACTACTCTCGATTGAGCTGAATGCATTAATTTGTATTCTAAGCATTTTGGTTAAGGATGTGTACATAACTACTCAGCATCAGCTGGAACTGTATAAATATTGCATGTCTTCTACATAAAGCAATGGAATTCTCAAAGGCAAGCTGAATTCAGGAACCTACCTCATAATATTCAGACTGGAACAGCCGATATCTTTGTTTAGTTCTGTAAACGCTAATGTTCCATTGCGTACAAAAGCTGAATTACTGAAACTAACTCCTGGAAAATTGGTAGCACACTGATAAAATTGGTTGTATACTACTCTAAATCATATAGCAAGTAAAAGAACATGGTTTACATCATTAGCACATAAGGGTTTTCAGCAAAATTCAAATCTACACTACGTACAGATGCATTACTTTCTATTCTATGCATTTTGGTTAAGGATATGTAGATAACTACTCAGGATCAGCTGGAACGGTATAGATATTGCATGTCTTCTACTCAGAGCCATGGAATACTGAAATGCAAGCTGAATTTAGGACCCTACGGCATAACAGTTAGAATGGAACAACTAACATCTTGGATGAATTCTGTAAATGCTAATATTCCAAAAGGTGAGTTACTGAACGTAACTTCTGGAAAATTGGTAGCACACTGATAAAATTGGTTGCATACTAGTCTAAATCATATGGCAAGTAAAATAACATGGTTTCCATCAAGTTAGCACAGTTTTCAACTACACGATTGAGCTAAATGCATTACTTTGTATTCTATGCATTTTGGTTAAGGATGTGTACATAAGTACTCAAGATCAGCTGGAACTGTATAAATATTGCATGTCTTCTACATAAAGCAATGGAATACTCAAAGGTAAGCTGAATTCAGAAAACTACCTCACAACATTTAGAATGGAACAGCCAATATCTTTGATTAGTTCTGTATGGTAAGTAAAATAATAAGGTTTACATCAAGTTAGCACATACTAGTTTTCAGCAAAATTCAGCTCTACACACTATTGAGCTGAATGCATTACCTTCCATTCAATGCATTTTGAGTTGAACATCTGTGCATCATTACTCAGAGTGAGCTGGAACTGTATAGATATTGCATGTCTTCTACTCAGAACCATAGAATACTCAAATGCAAGCTGAATTCAGAAACCTACCTCATAATATTCAGACTGGAACAGCCATTATCTTTGTTTAGTTCTGTAAACGCTAATGTTCCATTGCGTACAAAAGTTGAGTTACTGAGCGTAACTCCTGGAAAGTTGGTAGCACACTGATAAAATTGGTTGCATACTACTCTAAATCATATGGCAAGTAAAAGAACATGGTTTACATCATTAGCACATACTAGTTTTCAGCAAAATTCAGCTCTACACACTATTGAGCTGAATGCATTACTTTGTACTCTATGCATTTTGGTTAAGAATGTGTACATAACTAAGGATTAGATGGAACTGTATAGATATTGCATGTACACTACAAAAGCAATGGAATACTCAAAGGTAAGCTGAATTCAGAAAACTACCTCATAATATTCAGACAGGAACTGCCAATTTCTTTGTTTAGTTCTGTAAACGCTAATGTTCCATTGCGTACAAAAGTTGAGTTACTGAGCGTAACTCCTGGAAAATTGGTGGCACACTGATAAAATTGGTTGTATAAATCATATAGCAAGTAAACGATCGTGGTTTACATCATTAGCACATAAGAGTTTTCAACAAAATTCAAATCTACACTACTGAGTTGATGCATTACTTTCTATTCTATGCATTTTGGTTAAGGATGTGTACATAACTACTCAGGATCAGCTGGAACGGTATAGATATTGCATGTCTTCTACTCAGAACCATGGAATACTCAAATGCAAGCTGAATTCAAAACCTACCGCATAACATTTAGAATGGAACAACCAACATCTTGGTTTAGTTCTGTAAATGCTAATATTCCATTGAATTGAAAAGGTGAGTTACTGAACGTAACTCCTCGAATATTGATAGCAAACCGATAAAATTGGTTGCATACTACTCTAAATCATATGGTAAGTAAAATAATAAGGATTACATCAAGTTAGCACCTAGTAGTTTTCAGCAAAATTCAACACTACACTCGATTGAGCTGAATGCATTAATTTGTATTCTAAGCATTTTGGTTAAGGATGTGTACATAACTACTCAGCATCAGCTGGAACTGTATAAATATTGCATGTCTTCTACATAAAGCAATGGAATTCTCAAAGGCAAGCTGAATTCAGGAACCTACCTCACAACATTCAGAATGGAACAGCCAATATCTTTGATTAGTTCTGTATGGTAAGTAAAATAATAAGGTTTACATCAAGTTAGCACATACTAGTTTTCAGCAAAATTCAGCTCTACACACTATTGAGCTGAATGCATTACCTTCCATTCAATGCATTTTGAGTTGAGCATCTGTGCATCATTACTCAGAGTGAGCTGGAACTGTATAGATATTGCATGTCTTCTACTCAGAACCATAGAATACTCAAATGCAAGCTGAATTCAGAAACCTACCTCATAATATTCAGACTGGAACAGCCAATATCTTTGTTTAGTTCTGTAAACGCTAATGTTCCAATGCGTACAAAAGGTGAGTTACTGAAATTAACATGGAAAATTGGTAACACACTGATAAAATTGTTTGCATACAACTCTAAATCATATGTCAAGTAAAATAACATGGATTACATCAAGAGCACAGTTTTCAGCAATTTTCAACTACACGATTGAGCGAAATGCATTATTTTGTATTCTATGCATTTTGGTTAAGGATGTGTACATAAGTACGCAGGATCAGCTGGAACTGTATAAATATTGCATGTCTTCTACATAAAGCAATGGAATTCTCAAAGGCAAGCTGAATTCAGGAACCTACCTCACAACATTTAGAATGGAACAGCCAATATCTTTGATTAGTTCTGTATGGTAAGTAAAATAATAAGGTTTACATCAAGTTAGCACATACTAGTTTTCAGCAAAATTCAGCTCTACACACTATTGAGCTGAATGCATTACCTTCCATTCAATGCATTTTGAGTTGAACATCTGTGCATCATTACTCAGAGTGAGCTGGAACTGTATAGATATTGCATGTCTTCTACTCAGAACCATAGAATACTCAAATGCAAGCTGAATTCAGAAACCTACCTCATAATATTCAGACTGGAACAGCCAATATCTTTGTTTAGTTCTGTAAACGCTAATGTTCCATTGCGTACAAAAGCTGAGTTACTGAAACTAACTCCTGGAAAATTGGTAGCACACTGATAAAATTGGTTGTATACTACTCTAAATCATATAGCAAGTAAAAGAACATGGTTTACATCATTAGCACATAAGGGTTTTCAGCAAAATTCAAATCTACACTACGTACAGATGCATTACTTTCTATTCTATGCATTTTGGTTAAGGATATGTAGATAACTACTCAGGATCAGCTGGAACGGTATAGATATTGCATGTCTTCTACTCAGAGCCATGGAATACTGAAATGCAAGCTGAATTTAGGAACCTACGGCATAACAGTTAGAATGGAACAACTAACATCTTGGTTGAATTCTGTAAATGCTAATATTCCAAAAGGTGAGTTACTGAACGTAACTTCTGGAAAATTGGTAGCACACTGATAAAATTGGTTGCATACTAGTCTAAATCATATGGCAAGTAACATAACATGGTTTCCATCAAGTTAGCACAGTTTTTAACTACACGATTGAACTAAATGCATTACTTTGTATTCTATGCATTTTGGTTAAGGATGTGTACATAAGTACTCAGGATCAGCTGGAACTGTATAAATATTGCATGTCTTCTACATAAAGCAATGGAATTCTCAAAGGCATGCTGAATTCAGGAACCTACCTCACAACATTTAGAGTGGAACAGCCAATATCTTTGTTTAGTTCCGTAAACGCTAATGTTCCAATGCGTACAAAAGGTGAGTTACTGAAATTAACATGGAAAATTGGTAACACACTGATAAAATTGTTTGCATACAACTCTAAATCATATGTCAAGTAAAATAACATGGATTACATCAAGAGCACAGTTTTCAGCAATTTTCAACTACACGATTGAGCGAAATGCATTATTTTGTATTCTATGCATTTTGGTTAAGGATGTGTACATAACTACTCAGGATCAGCTGGAACTGTATAGATATTGCATGTCTTCTACTCAGAACCATGGAATACTCAAATGCAAGCTGAATTCAAAACCTACCGCATAACCAACATCTTGGTTTAGTTCTGTAAATGCTAATATTCCATTGAATTGAAAAGGTGAGTTACTGAACGTAACTCCTCGAATATTGATAGCAAACTGATAAAATTGGTTGCATACTACTCTAAATCATATGGTAAGTAAAATAATAAGGATTACATCAAGTTAGCACCTAGTAGTTTTCAGCAAATTTCAACACTACACTCGATTGAGCTGAATGCATTAATTTGTATTCTAAGCATTTTGGTTAAGGATGTGTACATAACTACTCAGCATCAGCTGGAACTGTATAAATATTGCATGTCTTCTACATAAAGCAATGGAATTCTCAAAGGCATGCTGAATTCAGGAACCTACCTCACAACATTTAGAGTGGAACAGCCAATATCTTTGTTTAGTTCCGTAAACGCTAATGTTCCAATGCGTACAAAAGGTGAGTTACTGAAATTAACATGGAAAATTGGTAACACACTGATGAAATTGGTTGCATACTAGTCTAAATCATATGTCAAGTAAAATAACATGGATTACATCAAGAGCACAGTTTTCAGCAATTTTCAACTACACGATTGAGCGAAATGCATTATTTTGTATTCTATGCATTTTGGTTAAGGATGTGTACATAACTACTCAGGATCAGCTGGAACTGTATAAATATTGCATGTCTTCTACATAAAGCAATGGAATTCTCAAAGGCAAGCTGAATTCAGGAACCTACCTCACAACATTTAGAATGGAACAGCCAATATCTTTGATTAGTTCTGTATGGTAAGTAAAATAATAAGGTTTACATCAAGTTAGCACATACTAGTTTTCAGCAAAATTCAGCTCTACACACTATTGAGCTGAATGCATTACCTTCCATTCAATGCATTTTGAGTTGAACATCTGTGCATCATTACTCAGAGTGAGCTGGAACTGTATAGATATTGCATGTCTTCTACTCAGAACCATAGAATACTCAAATGCAAGCTGAATTCAGAAACCTACCTCATAATATTCAGACTGGAACAGCCATTATCTTTGTTTAGTTCTGTAAACGCTAATGTTCCATTGCGTACAAAAGTTGAGTTACTGAGCGTAACTCCTGGAAAGTTGGTAGCACACTGATAAAATTGGTTGCATACTACTCTAAATCATATGGCAAGTAAAAGAACATGGTTTACATCATTAGCACATACTAGTTTTCAGCAAAATTCAGCTCTACACACTATTGAGCTGAATGCATTACTTTGTACTCTATGCATTTTGGTTAAGAATGTGTACATAACTAAGGATTAGATGGAACTGTATAGATATTGCATGTACACTACAAAAGCAATGGAATACTCAAAGGTAAGCTGAATTCAGAAAACTACCTCATAATATTCAGACAGGAACTGCCAATTTCTTTGTTTAGTTCTGTAAACGCTAATGTTCCATTGCGTACAAAAGTTGAGTTACTGAGCGTAACTCCTGGAAAATTGGTAGCACACTGATAACATTGGTTGCATACTACTCTAAATCATATGGCAAGTAAAAGAACATGGTTTACATCATTAGCACATACTAGTTTTCAGCAAAATTCAGCTCTGCACACTATTGAGCTGAATGCATTACTTTGTACTCTATGCATTTTGGTTAAGGATATGTACATAACTACTCAGGATCAGCTGGAACGCTATAGATATTGCATGTCTTCTACTCAGAGCCATGGAATACTGAAATGCAAGCTGAATTCAGGACCCTACGGCATAACAGTTAGAATGGAACAACTAACCTCTTGGTTGAATTCTGTAAATGCTAATATTCCAAAAGGTGAGTTACTGAACGTAACTTCTGGAACATTGGTAGCACACTGATAAAATTGGTTGCATACTAGTCTAAATCATATGGCAAGTAAAATAACATGGTTTCCATCAAGTTAGCACAGTTTTCAACTACACGATTGAGCTAAATGCATTACTTTGTATTCTATGCATTTTGGTTAAGGATGTGTACATAAGTACTCAAGATCAGCTGGAACTGTATAAATATTGCATGTCTTCTACATAAAGCAATGGAATACTCAAAGGTAAGCTGAATTCAGAAAACTACCTCATAATATTCAGACAGGAACTGCCAATTTCTTTGTTTAGTTCTGTAAACGCTAATGTTCCATTGCGTACAAAAGTTGAGTTACTGAGCGTAACTCCTGGAAAATTGGTGGCACACTGATAAAATTGGTTGTATAAATCATATAGCAAGTAAAAGATCATGGTTTACATCATTAGCACATAAGAGTTTTCAACAAAATTCAAATCTACACTACTGAGTTGATGCATTACTTTCTATTCTATGCATTTTGGTTAAGGATGTGTACATAACTACTCAGGATCAGCTGGAACGGTATAGATATTGCATGTCTTCTACTCAGAACCATGGAATACTCAAATGCAAGCTGAATTCAAAACCTACCGCATAACATTTAGAATGGAACAACCAACATCTTGGTTTAGTTCTGTAAATGCTAATATTCCATTGAATTGAAAAGGTGAGTTACTGAACGTAACTCCTCGAATATTGATAGCAAACCGATAAAATTGGTTGCATACTACTCTAAATCATATGGTAAGTAAAATAATAAGGATTACATCAAGTTAGCACCTAGTAGTTTTCAGCAAAATTCAACACTACTCTCGATTGAGCTGAATGCATTAATTTGTATTCTAAGCATTTTGGTTAAGGATGTGTACATAACTACTCAGCATCAGCTGGAACTGTATAAATATTGCATGTCTTCTACATAAAGCAATGGAATTCTCAAAGGCAAGCTGAATTCAGGAACCTACCTCATAATATTCAGACTGGAACAGCCGATATCTTTGTTTAGTTCTGTAAACGCTAATGTTCCATTGCGTACAAAAGCTGAATTACTGAAACTAACTCCTGGAAAATTGGTAGCACACTGATAAAATTGGTTGTATACTACTCTAAATCATATAGCAAGTAAAAGAACATGGTTTACATCATTAGCACATAAGGGTTTTCAGCAAAATTCAAATCTACACTACGTACAGATGCATTACTTTCTATTCTATGCATTTTGGTTAAGGATATGTAGATAACTACTCAGGATCAGCTGGAACGGTATAGATATTGCATGTCTTCTACTCAGAGCCATGGAATACTGAAATGCAAGCTGAATTTAGGACCCTACGGCATAACAGTTAGAATGGAACAACTAACATCTTGGATGAATTCTGTAAATGCTAATATTCCAAAAGGTGAGTTACTGAACGTAACTTCTGGAAAATTGGTAGCACACTGATAAAATTGGTTGCATACTAGTCTAAATCATATGGCAAGTAAAATAACATGGTTTCCATCAAGTTAGCACAGTTTTCAACTACACGATTGAGCTAAATGCATTACTTTGTATTCTATGCATTTTGGTTAAGGATGTGTACATAAGTACTCAAGATCAGCTGGAACTGTATAAATATTGCATGTCTTCTACATAAAGCAATGGAATACTCAAAGGTAAGCTGAATTCAGAAAACTACCTCACAACATTTAGAATGGAACAGCCAATATCTTTGATTAGTTCTGTATGGTAAGTAAAATAATAAGGTTTACATCAAGTTAGCACATACTAGTTTTCAGCAAAATTCAGCTCTACACACTATTGAGCTGAATGCATTACCTTCCATTCAATGCATTTTGAGTTGAACATCTGTGCATCATTACTCAGAGTGAGCTGGAACTGTATAGATATTGCATGTCTTCTACTCAGAACCATAGAATACTCAAATGCAAGCTGAATTCAGAAACCTACCTCATAATATTCAGACTGGAACAGCCATTATCTTTGTTTAGTTCTGTAAACGCTAATGTTCCATTGCGTACAAAAGTTGAGTTACTGAGCGTAACTCCTGGAAAGTTGGTAGCACACTGATAAAATTGGTTGCATACTACTCTAAATCATATGGCAAGTAAAAGAACATGGTTTACATCATTAGCACATACTAGTTTTCAGCAAAATTCAGCTCTACACACTATTGAGCTGAATGCATTACTTTGTACTCTATGCATTTTGGTTAAGAATGTGTACATAACTAAGGATTAGATGGAACTGTATAGATATTGCATGTACACTACAAAAGCAATGGAATACTCAAAGGTAAGCTGAATTCAGAAAACTACCTCATAATATTCAGACAGGAACTGCCAATTTCTTTGTTTAGTTCTGTAAACGCTAATGTTCCATTGCGTACAAAAGTTGAGTTACTGAGCGTAACTCCTGGAAAATTGGTGGCACACTGATAAAATTGGTTGTATAAATCATATAGCAAGTAAACGATCGTGGTTTACATCATTAGCACATAAGAGTTTTCAACAAAATTCAAATCTACACTACTGAGTTGATGCATTACTTTCTATTCTATGCATTTTGGTTAAGGATGTGTACATAACTACTCAGGATCAGCTGGAACGGTATAGATATTGCATGTCTTCTACTCAGAACCATGGAATACTCAAATGCAAGCTGAATTCAAAACCTACCGCATAACATTTAGAATGGAACAACCAACATCTTGGTTTAGTTCTGTAAATGCTAATATTCCATTGAATTGAAAAGGTGAGTTACTGAACGTAACTCCTCGAATATTGATAGCAAACCGATAAAATTGGTTGCATACTACTCTAAATCATATGGTAAGTAAAATAATAAGGATTACATCAAGTTAGCACCTAGTAGTTTTCAGCAAAATTCAACACTACACTCGATTGAGCTGAATGCATTAATTTGTATTCTAAGCATTTTGGTTAAGGATGTGTACATAACTACTCAGCATCAGCTGGAACTGTATAAATATTGCATGTCTTCTACATAAAGCAATGGAATTCTCAAAGGCAAGCTGAATTCAGGAACCTACCTCACAACATTCAGAATGGAACAGCCAATATCTTTGATTAGTTCTGTATGGTAAGTAAAATAATAAGGTTTACATCAAGTTAGCACATACTAGTTTTCAGCAAAATTCAGCTCTACACACTATTGAGCTGAATGCATTACCTTCCATTCAATGCATTTTGAGTTGAGCATCTGTGCATCATTACTCAGAGTGAGCTGGAACTGTATAGATATTGCATGTCTTCTACTCAGAACCATAGAATACTCAAATGCAAGCTGAATTCAGAAACCTACCTCATAATATTCAGACTGGAACAGCCAATATCTTTGTTTAGTTCTGTAAACGCTAATGTTCCAATGCGTACAAAAGGTGAGTTACTGAAATTAACATGGAAAATTGGTAACACACTGATAAAATTGTTTGCATACAACTCTAAATCATATGTCAAGTAAAATAACATGGATTACATCAAGAGCACAGTTTTCAGCAATTTTCAACTACACGATTGAGCGAAATGCATTATTTTGTATTCTATGCATTTTGGTTAAGGATGTGTACATAAGTACGCAGGATCAGCTGGAACTGTATAAATATTGCATGTCTTCTACATAAAGCAATGGAATTCTCAAAGGCAAGCTGAATTCAGGAACCTACCTCACAACATTTAGAATGGAACAGCCAATATCTTTGATTAGTTCTGTATGGTAAGTAAAATAATAAGGTTTACATCAAGTTAGCACATACTAGTTTTCAGCAAAATTCAGCTCTACACACTATTGAGCTGAATGCATTACCTTCCATTCAATGCATTTTGAGTTGAACATCTGTGCATCATTACTCAGAGTGAGCTGGAACTGTATAGATATTGCATGTCTTCTACTCAGAACCATAGAATACTCAAATGCAAGCTGAATTCAGAAACCTACCTCATAATATTCAGACTGGAACAGCCAATATCTTTGTTTAGTTCTGTAAACGCTAATGTTCCATTGCGTACAAAAGCTGAGTTACTGAAACTAACTCCTGGAAAATTGGTAGCACACTGATAAAATTGGTTGTATACTACTCTAAATCATATAGCAAGTAAAAGAACATGGTTTACATCATTAGCACATAAGGGTTTTCAGCAAAATTCAAATCTACACTACGTACAGATGCATTACTTTCTATTCTATGCATTTTGGTTAAGGATATGTAGATAACTACTCAGGATCAGCTGGAACGGTATAGATATTGCATGTCTTCTACTCAGAGCCATGGAATACTGAAATGCAAGCTGAATTTAGGAACCTACGGCATAACAGTTAGAATGGAACAACTAACATCTTGGTTGAATTCTGTAAATGCTAATATTCCAAAAGGTGAGTTACTGAACGTAACTTCTGGAAAATTGGTAGCACACTGATAAAATTGGTTGCATACTAGTCTAAATCATATGGCAAGTAACATAACATGGTTTCCATCAAGTTAGCACAGTTTTTAACTACACGATTGAACTAAATGCATTACTTTGTATTCTATGCATTTTGGTTAAGGATGTGTACATAAGTACTCAGGATCAGCTGGAACTGTATAAATATTGCATGTCTTCTACATAAAGCAATGGAATTCTCAAAGGCATGCTGAATTCAGGAACCTACCTCACAACATTTAGAGTGGAACAGCCAATATCTTTGTTTAGTTCCGTAAACGCTAATGTTCCAATGCGTACAAAAGGTGAGTTACTGAAATTAACATGGAAAATTGGTAACACACTGATAAAATTGTTTGCATACAACTCTAAATCATATGTCAAGTAAAATAACATGGATTACATCAAGAGCACAGTTTTCAGCAATTTTCAACTACACGATTGAGCGAAATGCATTATTTTGTATTCTATGCATTTTGGTTAAGGATGTGTACATAACTACTCAGGATCAGCTGGAACTGTATAGATATTGCATGTCTTCTACTCAGAACCATGGAATACTCAAATGCAAGCTGAATTCAAAACCTACCGCATAACCAACATCTTGGTTTAGTTCTGTAAATGCTAATATTCCATTGAATTGAAAAGGTGAGTTACTGAACGTAACTCCTCGAATATTGATAGCAAACTGATAAAATTGGTTGCATACTACTCTAAATCATATGGTAAGTAAAATAATAAGGATTACATCAAGTTAGCACCTAGTAGTTTTCAGCAAATTTCAACACTACACTCGATTGAGCTGAATGCATTAATTTGTATTCTAAGCATTTTGGTTAAGGATGTGTACATAACTACTCAGCATCAGCTGGAACTGTATAAATATTGCATGTCTTCTACATAAAGCAATGGAATTCTCAAAGGCATGCTGAATTCAGGAACCTACCTCACAACATTTAGAGTGGAACAGCCAATATCTTTGTTTAGTTCCGTAAACGCTAATGTTCCAATGCGTACAAAAGGTGAGTTACTGAAATTAACATGGAAAATTGGTAACACACTGATGAAATTGGTTGCATACTAGTCTAAATCATATGTCAAGTAAAATAACATGGATTACATCAAGAGCACAGTTTTCAGCAATTTTCAACTACACGATTGAGCGAAATGCATTATTTTGTATTCTATGCATTTTGGTTAAGGATGTGTACATAACTACTCAGGATCAGCTGGAACTGTATAAATATTGCATGTCTTCTACATAAAGCAATGGAATTCTCAAAGGCAAGCTGAATTCAGGAACCTACCTCACAACATTTAGAATGGAACAGCCAATATCTTTGATTAGTTCTGTATGGTAAGTAAAATAATAAGGTTTACATCAAGTTAGCACATACTAGTTTTCAGCAAAATTCAGCTCTACACACTATTGAGCTGAATGCATTACCTTCCATTCAATGCATTTTGAGTTGAACATCTGTGCATCATTACTCAGAGTGAGCTGGAACTGTATAGATATTGCATGTCTTCTACTCAGAACCATAGAATACTCAAATGCAAGCTGAATTCAGAAACCTACCTCATAATATTCAGACTGGAACAGCCATTATCTTTGTTTAGTTCTGTAAACGCTAATGTTCCATTGCGTACAAAAGTTGAGTTACTGAGCGTAACTCCTGGAAAGTTGGTAGCACACTGATAAAATTGGTTGCATACTACTCTAAATCATATGGCAAGTAAAAGAACATGGTTTACATCATTAGCACATACTAGTTTTCAGCAAAATTCAGCTCTACACACTATTGAGCTGAATGCATTACTTTGTACTCTATGCATTTTGGTTAAGAATGTGTACATAACTAAGGATTAGATGGAACTGTATAGATATTGCATGTACACTACAAAAGCAATGGAATACTCAAAGGTAAGCTGAATTCAGAAAACTACCTCATAATATTCAGACAGGAACTGCCAATTTCTTTGTTTAGTTCTGTAAACGCTAATGTTCCATTGCGTACAAAAGTTGAGTTACTGAGCGTAACTCCTGGAAAATTGGTAGCACACTGATAACATTGGTTGCATACTACTCTAAATCATATGGCAAGTAAAAGAACATGGTTTACATCATTAGCACATACTAGTTTTCAGCAAAATTCAGCTCTGCACACTATTGAGCTGAATGCATTACTTTGTACTCTATGCATTTTGGTTAAGGATATGTACATAACTACTCAGGATCAGCTGGAACGCTATAGATATTGCATGTCTTCTACTCAGAGCCATGGAATACTGAAATGCAAGCTGAATTCAGGACCCTACGGCATAACAGTTAGAATGGAACAACTAACATCTTGGTTGAATTCTGTAAATGCTAATATTCCAAAAGGTGAGTTACTGAACGTAACTTCTGGAACATTGGTAGCACACTGATAAAATTGGTTGCATACTAGTCTAAATCATATGGCAAGTAAAATAACATGGTTTCCATCAAGTTAGCACAGTTTTCAACTACACGATTGAGCTAAATGCATTACTTTGTATTCTATGCATTTTGGTTAAGGATGTGTACATAAGTACTCAAGATCAGCTGGAACTGTATAAATATTGCATGTCTTCTACATAAAGCAATGGAATACTCAAAGGTAAGCTGAATTCAGAAAACTACCTCATAATATTCAGACAGGAACTGCCAATTTCTTTGTTTAGTTCTGTAAACGCTAATGTTCCATTGCGTACAAAAGTTGAGTTACTGAGCGTAACTCCTGGAAAATTGGTGGCACACTGATAAAATTGGTTGTATAAATCATATAGCAAGTAAAAGATCATGGTTTACATCATTAGCACATAAGAGTTTTCAACAAAATTCAAATCTACACTACTGAGTTGATGCATTACTTTCTATTCTATGCATTTTGGTTAAGGATGTGTACATAACTACTCAGGATCAGCTGGAACGGTATAGATATTGCATGTCTTCTACTCAGAACCATGGAATACTCAAATGCAAGCTGAATTCAAAACCTACCGCATAACATTTAGAATGGAACAACCAACATCTTGGTTTAGTTCTGTAAATGCTAATATTCCATTGAATTGAAAAGGTGAGTTACTGAACGTAACTCCTCGAATATTGATAGCAAACCGATAAAATTGGTTGCATACTACTCTAAATCATATGGTAAGTAAAATAATAAGGATTACATCAAGTTAGCACCTAGTAGTTTTCAGCAAAATTCAACACTACACTCGATTGAGCTGAATGCATTAATTTGTATTCTAAGCATTTTGGTTAAGGATGTGTACATAACTACTCAGCATCAGCTGGAACTGTATAAATATTGCATGTCTTCTACATAAAGCAATGGAATTCTCAAAGGCAAGCTGAATTCAGGAACCTACCTCACAACATTTAGAATGGAACAGCCAATATCTTTGATTAGTTCTGTATGGTAAGTAAAATAATAAGGTTTACATCAAGTTAGCACATACTACTTTTCAGCAAAATTCAGCTCTACACACTATTGAGCTGAATGCATTACCTTCCATTCAATGCATTTTGAGTTGAGCATCTGTACATCATTACTCAGAGTGAGCTGGAACTGTATAGATATTGCATGTCTTCTACTCAGAACCATAGAATACTCAAATGCAAGCTGAATTCAGAAACCTACCTCATAATATTCAGACTGGAACAGCCGATATCTTTGTTTAGTTCTGTAAACGCTAATGTTCCATTGCGTACAAAAGCTGAGTTACTGAAACTAACTCCTGGAAAATTGGTAGCACACTGATAAAATTGGTTGTATACTACTCTAAATCATATAGCAAGTAAAAGAACATGGTTTACATCATTAGCACATAAGGGTTTTCAGCAAAATTCAAATCTACACTACGTACAGATGCATTACTTTCTATTCTATGCATTTTGGTTAAGGATATGTAGATAACTACTCAGGATCAGCTGGAACGGTATAGATATTGCATGTCTTCTACTCAGAGCCATGGAATACTGAAATGCAAGCTGAATTTAGGACCCTACGGCATAACAGTTAGAATGGAACAACTAACATCTTGGATGAATTCTGTAAATGCTAATATTCCAAAAGGTGAGTTACTGAACGTAACTTCTGGAAAATTGGTAGCACACTGATAAAATTGGTTGCATACTAGTCTAAATCATATGGCAAGTAAAATAACATGGTTTCCATCAAGTTAGCACAGTTTTCAACTACACGATTGAGCTAAATGCATTACTTTGTATTCTATGCATTTTGGTTAAGGATGTGTACATAAGTACTCAAGATCAGCTGGAACTGTATAAATATTGCATGTCTTCTACATAAAGCAATGGAATACTCAAAGGTAAGCTGAATTCAGAAAACTACCTCACAACATTTAGAATGGAACAGCCAATATCTTTGATTAGTTCTGTATGGTAAGTAAAATAATAAGGTTTACATCAAGTTAGCACATACTAGTTTTCAGCAAAATTCAGCTCTACACACTATTGAGCTGAATGCATTACCTTCCATTCAATGCATTTTGAGTTGAACATCTGTGCATCATTACTCAGAGTGAGCTGGAACTGTATAGATATTGCATGTCTTCTACTCAGAACCATAGAATACTCAAATGCAAGCTGAATTCAGAAACCTACCTCATAATATTCAGACTGGAACAGCCAGTATCTTTGTTTAGTTCTGTAAACGCTAATGTTCCATTGCGTACAAAAGCTGAGTTACTGAAACTAACTCCTGGAAAATTGGTAGCACACTGATAAAATTGGTTGTATACTACTCTAAATCATATAGCAAGTAAAAGAACATGGTTTACATCATTAGCACATAAGGGTTTTCAGCAAAATTCAAATCTACACTACGTACAGATGCATTACTTTCTATTCTATGCATTTTGGTTAAGGATATGTAGATAACTACTCAGGATCAGCTGGAACGGTATAGATATTGCATGTCTTCTACTCAGAGCCATGGAATACTGAAATCTAAGCTGAATTTAGGACCCTACGGCATAACAGTTAGAATGGAACAACTAACATCTTGGTTGAATTCTGTAAATGCTAATATTCCAAAAGGTGAGTTACTTAACGTAACTTCTGGAAAATTGGTAGCACACTGATAAAATTGGTTGCATACTAGTCTAAATCATATGGCAAGTAAAATAACATGGTTTCCATCAAGTTAGCACAGTTTTTAACTACACGATTGAACTAAATGCATTACTTTGTATTCTATGCATTTTGGTTAAGGATGTGTACATAAGTACTCAGGATCAGCTGGAACTGTATAAATATTGCATGTCTTCTACATAAAGCAATGGAATTCTCAAAGGCATGCTGAATTCAGGAACCTACCTCACAACATTTAGAGTGGAACAGCCAATATCTTTGTTTAGTTCCGTAAACGCTAATGTTCCAATGCGTACAAAAGGTGAGTTACTGAAATTAACATGGAAAATTGGTAACACACTGATAAAATTGTTTGCATACAACTCTAAATCATATGTCAAGTAAAATAACATGGATTACATCAAGAGCACAGTTTTCAGCAATTTTCAACTACACGATTGAGCGAAATGCATTATTTTGTATTCTATGCATTTTGGTTAAGGATGTGTACATAAGTACTCAGGATCAGCTGGAACTGTATAAATATTGCATGTCTTCTACATAAAGCAATGGAATTCTCAAAGGCAAGCTGAATTCAGGAACCTACCTCACAACATTTAGAATGGAACAGCCAATATCTTTGATTAGTTCTGTATGGTAAGTAAAATAATAAGGTTTACATCAAGTTAGCACATACTAGTTTTCAGCAAAATTCAGCTCTACACACTATTGAGCTGAATGCATTACCTTCCATTCAATGCATTTTGAGTTGAACATCTGTGCATCATTACTCAGAGTGAGCTGGAACTGTATAGATATTGCATGTCTTCTACTCAGAACCATAGAATACTCAAATGCAAGCTGAATTCAGAAACCTACCTCATAATATTCAGACTGGAACAGCCATTATCTTTGTTTAGTTCTGTAAACGCTAATGTTCCATTGCGTACAAAAGTTGAGTTACTGAGCGTAACTCCTGGAAAATTGGTAGCACACTGATAAAATTGGTTGCTTACTACTCTAAATCATATGGCAAGTAAAAGAACATGGTTTACATCATTAGCACATACTAGGTTTCAGCAAAATTCAGCTCTACACACTATTGAGCTGAATGCATTACTTTGTACTCTATGCATTTTGGTTAAGAATGTGTACATAACTAAGGATTAGATGGAACTGTATAGATATTGCATGTACACTACAAAAGCAATGGAATACTCAAAGGTAAGCTGAATTCAGAAAACTACCTCATAATATTCAGACAGGAACTGCCAATTTCTTTGTTTAGTTCTGTAAACGCTAATGTTGCATTGCGTACAAAAGTTGAGTTACTGAAAGTAACTCCTGGAATATTGGTGGCACACTGATAAAATTGGTTGTATAAATCATATAGCAAGTAAAAGATCATGGTTTACATCATTAGCACATAAGAGTTTTCAGCAAAATTCAAATCTACACTACTGAGTTGATGCATTACTTTCTATTCTATGCATTTTGGTTAAGGATGTGTACATAACTACTCAGGATCAGCTGGAACGGTATAGATATTGCATGTCTTCTACTCAGAACCATGGAATACTCAAATGCAAGCTGAATTCAAAACCTACCGCATAACATTTAGAATGGAACAACCAACATCTTGGTTTAGTTCTGTAAATGCTAATATTCCATTGAATTGAAAAGGTGAGTTACTGAACGTAACTCCTCGAATATTGATAGCAAACTGATAAAATTGGTTGCATACTACTCTAAATCATATGGTAAGTAAAATAATAAGGATTACATCAAGTTAGCACCTAGTAGTTTTCAGCAAATTTCAACACTACACTCGATTGAGCTGAATGCATTACTTTGTATTCTAAGCATTTTGGTTAAGGATGTGTACATAACTACTCAGCATCAGCTGGAACTGTATAAATATTGCATGTCTTCTACATAAAGCAATGGAATTCTCAAAGGCAAGCTGAATTCAGGAACCTACCTCACAACATTTAGAATGGAACAGCCAATATCTTTGATTAGTTCTGTATGGTAAGTAAAATAATAAGGTTTACATCAAGTTAGCACATACTAGTTTTCAGCAAAATTCAGCTCTACACACTATTGAGCTGAATGCATTACCTTCCATTCAATGCATTTTGAGTTGAACATCTGTGCATCATTACTCAGAGTGAGCTGGAACTGTATAGATATTGCATGTCTTCTACTCAGAACCATAGAATACTCAAATGCAAGCTGAATTCAGAAACCTACCTCATAATATTCAGACTGGAACAGCCATTATCTTTGTTTAGTTCTGTAAACGCTAATGTTCCATTGCGTACAAAAGTTGAGTTACTGAGCGTAACTCCTGGAAAATTGGTAGCACACTGATAAAATTGGTTGCATACTACTCTAAATCATATGGCAAGTAAAAGAACATGGTTTACATCATTAGCACATACTAGTTTTCAGCAAAATTCAGCTCTACACACTATTGAGCTGAATGCATTACTTTGTACTCTATGCATTTTGGTTAAGAATGTGTACATAACTAAGGATTAGATGGAACTGTATAGATATTGCATGTACACTACAAAAGCAATGGAATACTCAAAGGTAAGCTGAATTCAGAAAACTACCTCATAATATTCAGACAGGAACTGCCAATTTCTTTGTTTAGTTCTGTAAACGCTAATGTTGCATTGCGTACAAAAGTTGAGTTACTGAAAGTAACTCCTGGAATATTGGTGGCACACTGATAAAATTGGTTGTATAAATCATATAGCAAGTAAAAGATCATGGTTTACATCATTTGCACATAAGAGTTTTCAGCAAAATTCAAATCTACACTACTGATTTGATGCATTACTTTCTATTCTATGCATTTTGGTTAAGGATGTGTACATAACTACTCAGGATCAGCTGGAACGGTATAGATATTGCATGTCTTCTACTCAGAACCATGGAATACTCAAATGCAAGCTGAATTCAAAACCTACCGCATAACATTTAGAATGGAACAACCAACATCTTGGTTTAGTTCTGTAAATGCTAATATTCCATTGAATTGAAAAGGTGAATTACTGAACGTAACTCCTCGAATATTGATAGCAAACTGATAAAATTGGTTGCATACTACTCTAAATCATATGGTAAGTAAAATAATAAGGATTACATCGTTAGCACCTAGTAGTTTTCAGCAAATTTCAACACTACACTCGATTGAGCTGAATGCATTACTTTGTATTCTAAGCATTTTGGTTAAGGATGTGTACATAACTACTCAGCATCAGCTGGAACTGTATAAATATTGCATGTCTTCTACATAAAGCAATGGAATTCTCAAAGGCAAGCTGAATTCAGGAACCTACCTCACAACATTTAGAATGGAACAGCCAATATCTTTGATTAGTTCTGTATGGTAAGTAAAATAATAAGGTTTACATCAAGTTAGCACATACTAGTTTTCAGCAAAATTCAGCTCTACACACTATTGAGCTGAATGCATTACCTTCCATTCAATGCATTTTGAGTTGAACATCTGTGCATCATTACTCAGAGTGAGCTGGAACTGTATAGATATTGCATGTCTTCTACTCAGAACCATAGAATACTCAAATGCAAGCTGAATTCAGAAACCTACCTCATAATATTCAGACTGGAACAGCCATTATCTTTGTTTAGTTCTGTAAACGCTAATGTTCCATTGCGTACAAAAGTTGAGTTACTGAGCGTAACTCCTGGAAAATTGGTAGCACACTGATAAAATTGGTTGCATACTACTCTAAATCATATGGCAAGTAAAAGAACATGGTTTACATCATTAGCACATACTAGTTTTCAGCAAAATTCAGCTCTACACACTATTGAGCTGAATGCATTACTTTGTACTCTATGCATTTTGGTTAAGAATGTGTACATAACTAAGGATTAGATGGAACTGTATAGATATTGCATGTACACTACAAAAGCAATGGAATACTCAAAGGTAAGCTGAATTCAGAAAACTACCTCATAATATTCAGACAGGAACTGCCAATTTCTTTGTTTAGTTCTGTAAACGCTAATGTTGCATTGCGTACAAAAGTTGAGTTACTGAAAGTAACTCCTGGAATATTGGTGGCACACTGATAAAATTGGTTGTATAAATCATATAGCAAGTAAAAGATCATGGTTTACATCATTAGCACATAAGAGTTTTCAGCAAAATTCAAATCTACACTACTGAGTTGATGCATTACTTTCTATTCTATGCATTTTGGTTAAGGATGTGTACATAACTACTCAGGATCAGCTGGAACGGTATAGATATTGCATGTCTTCTACTCAGAACCATGGAATACTCAAATGCAAGCTGAATTCAAAACCTACCGCATAACATTTAGAATGGAACAACCAACATCTTGGTTTAGTTCTGTAAATGCTAATATTCCATTGAATTGAAAAGGTGAGTTACTGAACGTAACTCCTCGAATATTGATAGCAAACTGATAAAATTGGTTGCATACTACTCTAAATCATATGGTAAGTAAAATAATAAGGATTACATCAAGTTAGCACCTAGTAGTTTTCAGCAAATTTCAACACTACACTCGATTGAGCTGAATGCATTACTTTGTATTCAAAGCATTTTGGTTAAGGATGTGTACATAACTACTCAGCATCAGCTGGAACTGTATAAATATTGCATGTCTTCTACATAAAGCAATGGAATTCTCAAAGGCAAGCTGAATTCAGGAACCTACCTCACAACATTTAGAATGGAACAGCCAATATCTTTGATTAGTTCTGTATGGTAAGTAAAATAATAAGGTTTACATCAAGTTAGCACATACTAGTTTTCAGCAAAATTCAGCTCTACACACTATTGAGCTGAATGCATTACCTTCCATTCAATGCATTTTGAGTTGAACATCTGTGCATCATTACTCAGAGTGAGCTGGAACTGTATAGATATTGCATGTCTTCTACTCAGAACCATAGAATACTCAAATGCAAGCTGAATTCAGAAACCTACCTCATAATATTCAGACTGGAACAGCCATTATCTTTGTTTAGTTCTGTAAACGCTAATGTTCCATTGCGTACAAAAGTTGAGTTACTGAGCGTAACTCCTGGAAAATTGGTAGCACACTGATAAAATTGGTTGCATACTACTCTAAATCATATGGCAAGTAAAAGAACATGGTTTACATCATTAGCACATACTAGTTTTCAGCAAAATTCAGCTCTACACACTATTGAGCTGAATGCATTACTTTGTACTCTATGCATTTTGGTTAAGAATGTGTACATAACTAAGGATTAGATGGAACTGTATAGATATTGCATGTACACTACAAAAGCAATGGAATACTCAAAGGTAAGCTGAATTCAGAAAACTACCTCATAATATTCAGACAGGAACTGCCAATTTCTTTGTTTAGTTCTGTAAACGCTAATGTTGCATTGCGTACAAAAGTTGAGTTACTGAAAGTAACTCCTGGAATATTGGTGGCACACTGATAAAATTGGTTGTATAAATCATATAGCAAGTAAAAGATCATGGTTTACATCATTTGCACATAAGAGTTTTCAGCAAAATTCAAATCTACACTACTGATTTGATGCATTACTTTCTATTCTATGCATTTTGGTTAAGGATGTGTACATAACTACTCAGGATCAGCTGGAACGGTATAGATATTGCATGTCTTCTACTCAGAACCATGGAATACTCAAATGCAAGCTGAATTCAAAACCTACCGCATAACATTTAGAATGGAACAACCAACATCTTGGTTTAGTTCTGTAAATGCTAATATTCCATTGAATTGAAAAGGTGAATTACTGAACGTAACTCCTCGAATATTGATAGCAAACTGATAAAATTGGTTGCATACTACTCTAAATCATATGGTAAGTAAAATAATAAGGATTACATCAAGTTAGCACCTAGTAGTTTTCAGCAAATTTCAACACTACACTCGATTGAGCTGAATGCATTACTTTGTATTCTAAGCATTTTGGTTAAGGATGTGTACATAACTACTCAGGATCAGCTGGAACTGTATAAATATTGCATGTCTTCTACATAAAGCAATGGAATTCTCAAAGGCAAGCTGAATTCAGGAACCTACCTCACAACATTTAGAATGGAACAGCCAATATCTTTGATTAGTTCTGTATGGTAAATAAAATAATAAGGTTTACATCAAGTTAGCACATACTAGTTTTCAGCAAAATTCAGCTCTACACACTATTGAGCTGAATGCATTACCTTCCATTCAATGCATTTTGAGTTGAACATCTGTGCATCATTACTCAGAGTGAGCTGGAACTGTATAGATATTGCATGTCTTCTACTCAGAACCATAGAATACTCAAATGCAAGCTGAATTCAGAAACCTACCTCATAATATTCAGACTGGAACAGCCATTATCTTTGTTTAGTTCTGTAAACGCTAATGTTCCATTGCGTACAAAAGCTGAGTTACTGAGCGTAACTCCTGGAAAATTGGTAGCACACTGATAAAATTGGTTGCTTACTACTCTAAATCATATGGCAAGTAAAAGAACATGGTTTACATCATTAGCACATACTAGGTTTCAGCAAAATTCAGCTCTACACACTATTGAGCTGAATGCATTACTTTGTACTCTATGCATTTTGGTTAAGAATGTGTACATAACTAAGGATTAGATGGAACTGTATAGATATTGCATGTACACTACAAAAGCAATGGAATACTCAAAGGTAAGCTGAATTCAGAAAACTACCTCATAATATTCAGACAGGAACTGCCAATTTCTTTGTTTAGTTCTGTAAACGCTAATGTTGCATTGCGTACAAAAGTTGAGTTACTGAAAGTAACTCCTGGAATATTGGTGGCACACTGATAAAATTGGTTGTATAAATCATATAGCAAGTAAAAGATCATGGTTTACATCATTTGCACATAAGAGTTTTCAGCAAAATTCAAATCTACACTACTGATTTGATGCATTACTTTCTATTCTATGCATTTTGGTTAAGGATGTGTACATAACTACTCAGGATCAGCTGGAACGGTATAGATATTGCATGTCTTCTACTCAGAACCATGGAATACTCAAATGCAAGCTGAATTCAAAACCTACCGCATAACATTTAGAATGGAACAACCAACATCTTGGTTTAGTTCTGTAAATGCTAATATTCCATTGAATTGAAAAGGTGAATTACTGAACGTAACTCCTCGAATATTGATAGCAAACTGATAAAATTGGTTGCATACTACTCTAAATCATATGGTAAGTAAAATAATAAGGATTACATCGTTAGCACCTAGTAGTTTTCAGCAAATTTCAACACTACACTCGATTGAGCTGAATGCATTACTTTGTATTCTAAGCATTTTGGTTAAGGATGTGTACATAACTACTCAGCATCAGCTGGAACTGTATAAATATTGCATGTCTTCTACATAAAGCAATGGAATTCTCAAAGGCAAGCTGAATTCAGGAACCTACCTCACAACATTTAGAATGGAACAGCCAATATCTTTGATTAGTTCTGTATGGTAAGTAAAATAATAAGGTTTACATCAAGTTAGCACATACTAGTTTTCAGCAAAATTCAGCTCTACACACTATTGAGCTGAATGCATTACCTTCCATTCAATGCATTTTGAGTTGAACATCTGTGCATCATTACTCAGAGTGAGCTGGAACTGTATAGATATTGCATGTCTTCTACTCAGAACCATAGAATACTCAAATGCAAGCTGAATTCAGAAACCTACCTCATAATATTCAGACTGGAACAGCCATTATCTTTGTTTAGTTCTGTAAACGCTAATGTTCCATTGCGTACAAAAGTTGAGTTACTGAGCGTAACTCCTGGAAAATTGGTAGCACACTGATAAAATTGGTTGCTTACTACTCTAAATCATATGGCAAGTAAAAGAACATGGTTTACATCATTAGCACATACTAGGTTTCAGCAAAATTCAGCTCTACACACTATTGAGCTGAATGCATTACTTTGTACTCTATGCATTTTGGTTAAGAATGTGTACATAACTAAGGATTAGATGGAACTGTATAGATATTGCATGTACACTACAAAAGCAATGGAATACTCAAAGGTAAGCTGAATTCAGAAAACTACCTCATAATATTCAGACAGGAACTGCCAATTTCTTTGTTTAGTTCTGTAAACGCTAATGTTGCATTGCGTACAAAAGTTGAGTTACTGAAAGTAACTCCTGGAATATTGGTGGCACACTGATAAAATTGGTTGTATAAATCATATAGCAAGTAAAAGATCATGGTTTACATCATTAGCACATAAGAGTTTTCAGCAAAATTCAAATCTACACTACTGAGTTGATGCATTACTTTCTATTCTATGCATTTTGGTTAAGGATGTGTACATAACTACTCAGGATCAGCTGGAACGGTATAGATATTGCATGTCTTCTACTCAGAACCATGGAATACTCAAATGCAAGCTGAATTCAAAACCTACCGCATAACCAACATCTTGGTTTAGTTCTGTAAATGCTAATATTCCATTGAATTGAAAAGGTGAGTTACTGAACGTAACTCCTCGAATATTGATAGCAAACTGATAAAATTGGTTGCATACTACTCTAAATCATATGGTAAGTAAAATAATAAGGATTACATCAAGTTAGCACCTAGTAGTTTTCAGCAAATTTCAACACTACACTCGATTGAGCTGAATGCATTACTTTGTATTCTAAGCATTTTGGTTAAGGATGTGTACATAACTACTCAGCATCAGCTGGAACTGTATAAATATTGCATGTCTTCTACATAAAGCAATGGAATTCTCAAAGGCAAGCTGAATTCAGGAACCTACCTCACAACATTTAGAATGGAACAGCCAATATCTTTGATTAGTTCTGTATGGTAAGTAAAATAATAAGGTTTACATCAAGTTAGCACATACTAGTTTTCAGCAAAATTCAGCTCTACACACTATTGAGCTGAATGCATTACCTTCCATTCAATGCATTTTGAGTTGAACATCTGTGCATCATTACTCAGAGTGAGCTGGAACTGTATAGATATTGCATGTCTTCTACTCAGAACCATAGAATACTCAAATGCAAGCTGAATTCAGAAACCTACCTCATAATATTCAGACTGGAACAGCCATTATCTTTGTTTAGTTCTGTAAACGCTAATGTTCCATTGCGTACAAAAGTTGAGTTACTGAGCGTAACTCCTGGAAAATTGGTAGCACACTGATAAAATTGGTTGCATACTACTCTAAATCATATGGCAAGTAAAAGAACATGGTTTACATCATTAGCACATACTAGTTTTCAGCAAAATTCAGCTCTACACACTATTGAGCTGAATGCATTACTTTGTACTCTATGCATTTTGGTTAAGAATGTGTACATAACTAAGGATTAGATGGAACTGTATAGATATTGCATGTACACTACAAAAGCAATGGAATACTCAAAGGTAAGCTGAATTCAGAAAACTACCTCATAATATTCAGACAGGAACTGCCAATTTCTTTGTTTAGTTCTGTAAACGCTAATGTTGCATTGCGTACAAAAGTTGAGTTACTGAAAGTAACTCCTGGAATATTGGTGGCACACTGATAAAATTGGTTGTATAAATCATATAGCAAGTAAAAGATCATGGTTTACATCATTTGCACATAAGAGTTTTCAGCAAAATTCAAATCTACACTACTGATTTGATGCATTACTTTCTATTCTATGCATTTTGGTTAAGGATGTGTACATAACTACTCAGGATCAGCTGGAACGGTATAGATATTGCATGTCTTCTACTCAGAACCATGGAATACTCAAATGCAAGCTGAATTCAAAACCTACCGCATAACATTTAGAATGGAACAACCAACATCTTGGTTTAGTTCTGTAAATGCTAATATTCCATTGAATTGAAAAGGTGAATTACTGAACGTAACTCCTCGAATATTGATAGCAAACTGATAAAATTGGTTGCATACTACTCTAAATCATATGGTAAGTAAAATAATAAGGATTACATCGTTAGCACCTAGTAGTTTTCAGCAAATTTCAACACTACACTCGATTGAGCTGAATGCATTACTTTGTATTCTAAGCATTTTGGTTAAGGATGTGTACATAACTACTCAGCATCAGCTGGAACTGTATAAATATTGCATGTCTTCTACATAAAGCAATGGAATTCTCAAAGGCAAGCTGAATTCAGGAACCTACCTCACAACATTTAGAATGGAACAGCCAATATCTTTGATTAGTTCTGTATGGTAAGTAAAATAATAAGGTTTACATCAAGTTAGCACATACTAGTTTTCAGCAAAATTCAGCTCTACACACTATTGAGCTGAATGCATTACCTTCCATTCAATGCATTTTGAGTTGAACATCTGTGCATCATTACTCAGAGTGAGCTGGAACTGTATAGATATTGCATGTCTTCTACTCAGAACCATAGAATACTCAAATGCAAGCTGAATTCAGAAACCTACCTCATAATATTCAGACTGGAACAGCCATTATCTTTGTTTAGTTCTGTAAACGCTAATGTTCCATTGCGTACAAAAGTTGAGTTACTGAGCGTAACTCCTGGAAAATTGGTAGCACACTGATAAAATTGGTTGCTTACTACTCTAAATCATATGGCAAGTAAAAGAACATGGTTTACATCATTAGCACATACTAGGTTTCAGCAAAATTCAGCTCTACACACTATTGAGCTGAATGCATTACTTTGTACTCTATGCATTTTGGTTAAGAATGTGTACATAACTAAGGATTAGATGGAACTGTATAGATATTGCATGTACACTACAAAAGCAATGGAATACTCAAAGGTAAGCTGAATTCAGAAAACTACCTCATAATATTCAGACAGGAACTGCCAATTTCTTTGTTTAGTTCTGTAAACGCTAATGTTGCATTGCGTACAAAAGTTGAGTTACTGAAAGTAACTCCTGGAATATTGGTGGCACACTGATAAAATTGGTTGTATAAATCATATAGCAAGTAAAAGATCATGGTTTACATCATTAGCACATAAGAGTTTTCAGCAAAATTCAAATCTACACTACTGAGTTGATGCATTACTTTCTATTCTATGCATTTTGGTTAAGGATGTGTACATAACTACTCAGGATCAGCTGGAACGGTATAGATATTGCATGTCTTCTACTCAGAACCATGGAATACTCAAATGCAAGCTGAATTCAAAACCTACCGCATAACATTTAGAATGGAACAACCAACATCTTGGTTTAGTTCTGTAAATGCTAATATTCCATTGAATTGAAAAGGTGAGTTACTGAACGTAACTCCTCGAATATTGATAGCAAACTGATAAAATTGGTTGCATACTACTCTAAATCATATGGTAAGTAAAATAATAAGGATTACATCAAGTTAGCACCTAGTAGTTTTCAGCAAATTTCAACACTACACTCGATTGAGCTGAATGCATTACTTTGTATTCTAAGCATTTTGGTTAAGGATGTGTACATAACTACTCAGCATCAGCTGGAACTGTATAAATATTGCATGTCTTCTACATAAAGCAATGGAATTCTCAAAGGCAAGCTGAATTCAGGAACCTACCTCACAACATTTAGAATGGAACAGCCAATATCTTTGATTAGTTCTGTATGGTAAGTAAAATAATAAGGTTTACATCAAGTTAGCACATACTAGTTTTCAGCAAAATTCAGCTCTACACACTATTGAGCTGAATGCATTACCTTCCATTCAATGCATTTTGAGTTGAACATCTGTGCATCATTACTCAGAGTGAGCTGGAACTGTATAGATATTGCATGTCTTCTACTCAGAACCATAGAATACTCAAATGCAAGCTGAATTCAGAAACCTACCTCATAATATTCAGACTGGAACAGCCATTATCTTTGTTTAGTTCTGTAAACGCTAATGTTCCATTGCGTACAAAAGTTGAGTTACTGAGCGTAACTCCTGGAAAATTGGTAGCACACTGATAAAATTGGTTGCATACTACTCTAAATCATATGGCAAGTAAAAGAACATGGTTTACATCATTAGCACATACTAGTTTTCAGCAAAATTCAGCTCTACACACTATTGAGCTGAATGCATTACTTTGTACTCTATGCATTTTGGTTAAGAATGTGTACATAACTAAGGATTAGATGGAACTGTATAGATATTGCATGTACACTACAAAAGCAATGGAATACTCAAAGGTAAGCTGAATTCAGAAAACTACCTCATAATATTCAGACAGGAACTGCCAATTTCTTTGTTTAGTTCTGTAAACGCTAATGTTGCATTGCGTACAAAAGTTGAGTTACTGAAAGTAACTCCTGGAATATTGGTGGCACACTGATAAAATTGGTTGTATAAATCATATAGCAAGTAAAAGATCATGGTTTACATCATTTGCACATAAGAGTTTTCAGCAAAATTCAAATCTACACTACTGATTTGATGCATTACTTTCTATTCTATGCATTTTGGTTAAGGATGTGTACATAACTACTCAGGATCAGCTGGAACGGTATAGATATTGCATGTCTTCTACTCAGAACCATGGAATACTCAAATGCAAGCTGAATTCAAAACCTACCGCATAACATTTAGAATGGAACAACCAACATCTTGGTTTAGTTCTGTAAATGCTAATATTCCATTGAATTGAAAAGGTGAATTACTGAACGTAACTCCTCGAATATTGATAGCAAACTGATAAAATTGGTTGCATACTACTCTAAATCATATGGTAAGTAAAATAATAAGGATTACATCAAGTTAGCACCTAGTAGTTTTCAGCAAATTTCAACACTACACTCGATTGAGCTGAATGCATTACTTTGTATTCTAAGCATTTTGGTTAAGGATGTGTACATAACTACTCAGGATCAGCTGGAACTGTATAAATATTGCATGTCTTCTACATAAAGCAATGGAATTCTCAAAGGCAAGCTGAATTCAGGAACCTACCTCACAACATTTAGAATGGAACAGCCAATATCTTTGATTAGTTCTGTATGGTAAGTAAAATAATAAGGTTTACATCAAGTTAGCACATACTAGTTTTCAGCAAAATTCAGCTCTACACACTATTGAGCTGAATGCATTACCTTCCATTCAATGCATTTTGAGTTGAACATCTGTGCATCATTACTCAGAGTGAGCTGGAACTGTATAGATATTGCATGTCTTCTACTCAGAACCATAGAATACTCAAATGCAAGCTGAATTCAGAAACCTACCTCATAATATTCAGACTGGAACAGCCATTATCTTTGTTTAGTTCTGTAAACGCTAATGTTCCATTGCGTACAAAAGCTGAGTTACTGAGCGTAACTCCTGGAAAATTGGTAGCACACTGATAAAATTGGTTGCTTACTACTCTAAATCATATGGCAAGTAAAAGAACATGGTTTACATCATTAGCACATACTAGGTTTCAGCAAAATTCAGCTCTACACACTATTGAGCTGAATGCATTACTTTGTACTCTATGCATTTTGGTTAAGAATGTGTACATAACTAAGGATTAGATGGAACTGTATAGATATTGCATGTACACTACAAAAGCAATGGAATACTCAAAGGTAAGCTGAATTCAGAAAACTACCTCATAATATTCAGACAGGAACTGCCAATTTCTTTGTTTAGTTCTGTAAACGCTAATGTTGCATTGCGTACAAAAGTTGAGTTACTGAAAGTAACTCCTGGAATATTGGTGGCACACTGATAAAATTGGTTGTATAAATCATATAGCAAGTAAAAGATCATGGTTTACATCATTAGCACATAAGAGTTTTCAGCAAAATTCAAATCTACACTACTGAGTTGATGCATTACTTTCTATTCTATGCATTTTGGTTAAGGATGTGTACATAACTACTCAGGATCAGCTGGAACGGTATAGATATTGCATGTCTTCTACTCAGAACCATGGAATACTCAAATGCAAGCTGAATTCAAAACCTACCGCATAACATTTAGAATGGAACAACCAACATCTTGGTTTAGTTCTGTAAATGCTAATATTCCATTGAATTGAAAAGGTGAGTTACTGAACGTAACTCCTCGAATATTGATAGCAAACTGATAAAATTGGTTGCATACTACTCTAAATCATATGGTAAGTAAAATAATAAGGATTACATCAAGTTAGCACCTAGTAGTTTTCAGCAAATTTCAACACTACACTCGATTGAGCTGAATGCATTACTTTGTATTCTAAGCATTTTGGTTAAGGATGTGTACATAACTACTCAGCATCAGCTGGAACTGTATAAATATTGCATGTCTTCTACATAAAGCAATGGAATTCTCAAAGGCAAGCTGAATTCAGGAACCTACCTCACAACATTTAGAATGGAACAGCCAATATCTTTGATTAGTTCTGTATGGTAAGTAAAATAATAAGGTTTACATCAAGTTAGCACATACTAGTTTTCAGCAAAATTCAGCTCTACACACTATTGAGCTGAATGCATTACCTTCCATTCAATGCATTTTGAGTTGAACATCTGTGCATCATTACTCAGAGTGAGCTGGAACTGTATAGATATTGCATGTCTTCTACTCAGAACCATAGAATACTCAAATGCAAGCTGAATTCAGAAACCTACCTCATAATATTCAGACTGGAACAGCCATTATCTTTGTTTAGTTCTGTAAACGCTAATGTTCCATTGCGTACAAAAGTTGAGTTACTGAGCGTAACTCCTGGAAAATTGGTAGCACACTGATAAAATTGGTTGCATACTACTCTAAATCATATGGCAAGTAAAAGAACATGGTTTACATCATTAGCACATACTAGTTTTCAGCAAAATTCAGCTCTACACACTATTGAGCTGAATGCATTACTTTGTACTCTATGCATTTTGGTTAAGAATGTGTACATAACTAAGGATTAGATGGAACTGTATAGATATTGCATGTACACTACAAAAGCAATGGAATACTCAAAGGTAAGCTGAATTCAGAAAACTACCTCATAATATTCAGACAGGAACTGCCAATTTCTTTGTTTAGTTCTGTAAACGCTAATGTTGCATTGCGTACAAAAGTTGAGTTACTGAAAGTAACTCCTGGAATATTGGTGGCACACTGATAAAATTGGTTGTATAAATCATATAGCAAGTAAAAGATCATGGTTTACATCATTTGCACATAAGAGTTTTCAGCAAAATTCAAATCTACACTACTGATTTGATGCATTACTTTCTATTCTATGCATTTTGGTTAAGGATGTGTACATAACTACTCAGGATCAGCTGGAACGGTATAGATATTGCATGTCTTCTACTCAGAACCATGGAATACTCAAATGCAAGCTGAATTCAAAACCTACCGCATAACATTTAGAATGGAACAACCAACATCTTGGTTTAGTTCTGTAAATGCTAATATTCCATTGAATTGAAAAGGTGAATTACTGAACGTAACTCCTCGAATATTGATAGCAAACTGATAAAATTGGTTGCATACTACTCTAAATCATATGGTAAGTAAAATAATAAGGATTACATCGTTAGCACCTAGTAGTTTTCAGCAAATTTCAACACTACACTCGATTGAGCTGAATGCATTACTTTGTATTCTAAGCATTTTGGTTAAGGATGTGTACATAACTACTCAGCATCAGCTGGAACTGTATAAATATTGCATGTCTTCTACATAAAGCAATGGAATTCTCAAAGGCAAGCTGAATTCAGGAACCTACCTCACAACATTTAGAATGGAACAGCCAATATCTTTGATTAGTTCTGTATGGTAAGTAAAATAATAAGGTTTACATCAAGTTAGCACATACTAGTTTTCAGCAAAATTCAGCTCTACACACTATTGAGCTGAATGCATTACCTTCCATTCAATGCATTTTGAGTTGAACATCTGTGCATCATTACTCAGAGTGAGCTGGAACTGTATAGATATTGCATGTCTTCTACTCAGAACCATAGAATACTCAAATGCAAGCTGAATTCAGAAACCTACCTCATAATATTCAGACTGGAACAGCCATTATCTTTGTTTAGTTCTGTAAACGCTAATGTTCCATTGCGTACAAAAGTTGAGTTACTGAGCGTAACTCCTGGAAAATTGGTAGCACACTGATAAAATTGGTTGCATACTACTCTAAATCATATGGCAAGTAAAAGAACATGGTTTACATCATTAGCACATACTAGTTTTCAGCAAAATTCAGCTCTACACACTATTGAGCTGAATGCATTACTTTGTACTCTATGCATTTTGGTTAAGAATGTGTACATAACTAAGGATTAGATGGAACTGTATAGATATTGCATGTACACTACAAAAGCAATGGAATACTCAAAGGTAAGCTGAATTCAGAAAACTACCTCATAATATTCAGACAGGAACTGCCAATTTCTTTGTTTAGTTCTGTAAACGCTAATGTTGCATTGCGTACAAAAGTTGAGTTACTGAAAGTAACTCCTGGAATATTGGTGGCACACTGATAAAATTGGTTGTATAAATCATATAGCAAGTAAAAGATCATGGTTTACATCATTAGCACATAAGAGTTTTCAGCAAAATTCAAATCTACACTACTGAGTTGATGCATTACTTTCTATTCTATGCATTTTGGTTAAGGATGTGTACATAACTACTCAGGATCAGCTGGAACGGTATAGATATTGCATGTCTTCTACTCAGAACCATGGAATACTCAAATGCAAGCTGAATTCAAAACCTACCGCATAACATTTAGAATGGAACAACCAACATCTTGGTTTAGTTCTGTAAATGCTAATATTCCATTGAATTGAAAAGGTGAGTTACTGAACGTAACTCCTCGAATATTGATAGCAAACTGATAAAATTGGTTGCATACTACTCTAAATCATATGGTAAGTAAAATAATAAGGATTACATCAAGTTAGCACCTAGTAGTTTTCAGCAAATTTCAACACTACACTCGATTGAGCTGAATGCATTACTTTGTATTCTAAGCATTTTGGTTAAGGATGTGTACATAACTACTCAGCATCAGCTGGAACTGTATAAATATTGCATGTCTTCTACATAAAGCAATGGAATTCTCAAAGGCAAGCTGAATTCAGGAACCTACCTCACAACATTTAGAATGGAACAGCCAATATCTTTGATTAGTTCTGTATGGTAAGTAAAATAATAAGGTTTACATCAAGTTAGCACATACTAGTTTTCAGCAAAATTCAGCTCTACACACTATTGAGCTGAATGCATTACCTTCCATTCAATGCATTTTGAGTTGAACATCTGTGCATCATTACTCAGAGTGAGCTGGAACTGTATAGATATTGCATGTCTTCTACTCAGAACCATAGAATACTCAAATGCAAGCTGAATTCAGAAACCTACCTCATAATATTCAGACTGGAACAGCCATTATCTTTGTTTAGTTCTGTAAACGCTAATGTTCCATTGCGTACAAAAGTTGAGTTACTGAGCGTAACTCCTGGAAAATTGGTAGCACACTGATAAAATTGGTTGCATACTACTCTAAATCATATGGCAAGTAAAAGAACATGGTTTACATCATTAGCACATACTAGTTTTCAGCAAAATTCAGCTCTACACACTATTGAGCTGAATGCATTACTTTGTACTCTATGCATTTTGGTTAAGAATGTGTACATAACTAAGGATTAGATGGAACTGTATAGATATTGCATGTACACTACAAAAGCAATGGAATACTCAAAGGTAAGCTGAATTCAGAAAACTACCTCATAATATTCAGACAGGAACTGCCAATTTCTTTGTTTAGTTCTGTAAACGCTAATGTTGCATTGCGTACAAAAGTTGAGTTACTGAAAGTAACTCCTGGAATATTGGTGGCACACTGATAAAATTGGTTGTATAAATCATATAGCAAGTAAAAGATCATGGTTTACATCATTTGCACATAAGAGTTTTCAGCAAAATTCAAATCTACACTACTGATTTGATGCATTACTTTCTATTCTATGCATTTTGGTTAAGGATGTGTACATAACTACTCAGGATCAGCTGGAACGGTATAGATATTGCATGTCTTCTACTCAGAACCATGGAATACTCAAATGCAAGCTGAATTCAAAACCTACCGCATAACATTTAGAATGGAACAACCAACATCTTGGTTTAGTTCTGTAAATGCTAATATTCCATTGAATTGAAAAGGTGAATTACTGAACGTAACTCCTCGAATATTGATAGCAAACTGATAAAATTGGTTGCATACTACTCTAAATCATATGGTAAGTAAAATAATAAGGATTACATCAAGTTAGCACCTAGTAGTTTTCAGCAAATTTCAACACTACACTCGATTGAGCTGAATGCATTACTTTGTATTCTAAGCATTTTGGTTAAGGATGTGTACATAACTACTCAGGATCAGCTGGAACTGTATA
This sequence comes from Hemitrygon akajei, assembly GCF_048418815.1. Lineage (NCBI taxonomy): Eukaryota > Metazoa > Chordata > Chondrichthyes > Myliobatiformes > Dasyatidae > Hemitrygon > Hemitrygon akajei. The sequence continues at coordinate 115,952 of NC_133152.1, read as the reverse complement.
AATATTGCATGTCTTCTACATAAAGCAATGGAATTCTCAAAGGCAAGCTGAATTCAGGAACCTACCTCACAACATTTAGAATGGAACAGCCAATATCTTTGATTAGTTCTGTATGGTAAGTAAAATAATAAGGTTTACATCAAGTTAGCACATACTAGTTTTCAGCAAAATTCAGCTCTACACACTATTGAGCTGAATGCATTACCTTCCATTCAATGCATTTTGAGTTGAACATCTGTGCATCATTACTCAGAGTGAGCTGGAACTGTATAGATATTGCATGTCTTCTACTCAGAACCATAGAATACTCAAATGCAAGCTGAATTCAGAAACCTACCTCATAATATTCAGACTGGAACAGCCATTATCTTTGTTTAGTTCTGTAAACGCTAATGTTCCATTGCGTACAAAAGCTGAGTTACTGAGCGTAACTCCTGGAAAATTGGTAGCACACTGATAAAATTGGTTGCTTACTACTCTAAATCATATGGCAAGTAAAAGAACATGGTTTACATCATTAGCACATACTAGGTTTCAGCAAAATTCAGCTCTACACACTATTGAGCTGAATGCATTACTTTGTACTCTATGCATTTTGGTTAAGAATGTGTACATAACTAAGGATTAGATGGAACTGTATAGATATTGCATGTACACTACAAAAGCAATGGAATACTCAAAGGTAAGCTGAATTCAGAAAACTACCTCATAATATTCAGACAGGAACTGCCAATTTCTTTGTTTAGTTCTGTAAACGCTAATGTTGCATTGCGTACAAAAGTTGAGTTACTGAAAGTAACTCCTGGAATATTGGTGGCACACTGATAAAATTGGTTGTATAAATCATATAGCAAGTAAAAGATCATGGTTTACATCATTAGCACATAAGAGTTTTCAGCAAAATTCAAATCTACACTACTGAGTTGATGCATTACTTTCTATTCTATGCATTTTGGTTAAGGATGTGTACATAACTACTCAGGATCAGCTGGAACGGTATAGATATTGCATGTCTTCTACTCAGAACCATGGAATACTCAAATGCAAGCTGAATTCAAAACCTACCGCATAACATTTAGAATGGAACAACCAACATCTTGGTTTAGTTCTGTAAATGCTAATATTCCATTGAATTGAAAAGGTGAGTTACTGAACGTAACTCCTCGAATATTGATAGCAAACTGATAAAATTGGTTGCATACTACTCTAAATCATATGGTAAGTAAAATAATAAGGATTACATCAAGTTAGCACCTAGTAGTTTTCAGCAAATTTCAACACTACACTCGATTGAGCTGAATGCATTACTTTGTATTCAAAGCATTTTGGTTAAGGATGTGTACATAACTACTCAGCATCAGCTGGAACTGTATAAATATTGCATGTCTTCTACATAAAGCAATGGAATTCTCAAAGGCAAGCTGAATTCAGGAACCTACCTCACAACATTTAGAATGGAACAGCCAATATCTTTGATTAGTTCTGTATGGTAAGTAAAATAATAAGGTTTACATCAAGTTAGCACATACTAGTTTTCAGCAAAATTCAGCTCTACACACTATTGAGCTGAATGCATTACCTTCCATTCAATGCATTTTGAGTTGAACATCTGTGCATCATTACTCAGAGTGAGCTGGAACTGTATAGATATTGCATGTCTTCTACTCAGAACCATAGAATACTCAAATGCAAGCTGAATTCAGAAACCTACCTCATAATATTCAGACTGGAACAGCCATTATCTTTGTTTAGTTCTGTAAACGCTAATGTTCCATTGCGTACAAAAGTTGAGTTACTGAGCGTAACTCCTGGAAAATTGGTAGCACACTGATAAAATTGGTTGCATACTACTCTAAATCATATGGCAAGTAAAAGAACATGGTTTACATCATTAGCACATACTAGTTTTCAGCAAAATTCAGCTCTACACACTATTGAGCTGAATGCATTACTTTGTACTCTATGCATTTTGGTTAAGAATGTGTACATAACTAAGGATTAGATGGAACTGTATAGATATTGCATGTACACTACAAAAGCAATGGAATACTCAAAGGTAAGCTGAATTCAGAAAACTACCTCATAATATTCAGACAGGAACTGCCAATTTCTTTGTTTAGTTCTGTAAACGCTAATGTTGCATTGCGTACAAAAGTTGAGTTACTGAAAGTAACTCCTGGAATATTGGTGGCACACTGATAAAATTGGTTGTATAAATCATATAGCAAGTAAAAGATCATGGTTTACATCATTTGCACATAAGAGTTTTCAGCAAAATTCAAATCTACACTACTGATTTGATGCATTACTTTCTATTCTATGCATTTTGGTTAAGGATGTGTACATAACTACTCAGGATCAGCTGGAACGGTATAGATATTGCATGTCTTCTACTCAGAACCATGGAATACTCAAATGCAAGCTGAATTCAAAACCTACCGCATAACATTTAGAATGGAACAACCAACATCTTGGTTTAGTTCTGTAAATGCTAATATTCCATTGAATTGAAAAGGTGAATTACTGAACGTAACTCCTCGAATATTGATAGCAAACTGATAAAATTGGTTGCATACTACTCTAAATCATATGGTAAGTAAAATAATAAGGATTACATCAAGTTAGCACCTAGTAGTTTTCAGCAAATTTCAACACTACACTCGATTGAGCTGAATGCATTACTTTGTATTCTAAGCATTTTGGTTAAGGATGTGTACATAACTACTCAGGATCAGCTGGAACTGTATAAATATTGCATGTCTTCTACATAAAGCAATGGAATTCTCAAAGGCAAGCTGAATTCAGGAACCTACCTCACAACATTTAGAATGGAACAGCCAATATCTTTGATTAGTTCTGTATGGTAAGTAAAATAATAAGGTTTACATCAAGTTAGCACATACTAGTTTTCAGCAAAATTCAGCTCTACACACTATTGAGCTGAATGCATTACCTTCCATTCAATGCATTTTGAGTTGAACATCTGTGCATCATTACTCAGAGTGAGCTGGAACTGTATAGATATTGCATGTCTTCTACTCAGAACCATAGAATACTCAAATGCAAGCTGAATTCAGAAACCTACCTCATAATATTCAGACTGGAACAGCCATTATCTTTGTTTAGTTCTGTAAACGCTAATGTTCCATTGCGTACAAAAGCTGAGTTACTGAGCGTAACTCCTGGAAAATTGGTAGCACACTGATAAAATTGGTTGCTTACTACTCTAAATCATATGGCAAGTAAAAGAACATGGTTTACATCATTAGCACATACTAGGTTTCAGCAAAATTCAGCTCTACACACTATTGAGCTGAATGCATTACTTTGTACTCTATGCATTTTGGTTAAGAATGTGTACATAACTAAGGATTAGATGGAACTGTATAGATATTGCATGTACACTACAAAAGCAATGGAATACTCAAAGGTAAGCTGAATTCAGAAAACTACCTCATAATATTCAGACAGGAACTGCCAATTTCTTTGTTTAGTTCTGTAAACGCTAATGTTGCATTGCGTACAAAAGTTGAGTTACTGAAAGTAACTCCTGGAATATTGGTGGCACACTGATAAAATTGGTTGTATAAATCATATAGCAAGTAAAAGATCATGGTTTACATCATTAGCACATAAGAGTTTTCAGCAAAATTCAAATCTACACTACTGAGTTGATGCATTACTTTCTATTCTATGCATTTTGGTTAAGGATGTGTACATAACTACTCAGGATCAGCTGGAACGGTATAGATATTGCATGTCTTCTACTCAGAACCATGGAATACTCAAATGCAAGCTGAATTCAAAACCTACCGCATAACATTTAGAATGGAACAACCAACATCTTGGTTTAGTTCTGTAAATGCTAATATTCCATTGAATTGAAAAGGTGAGTTACTGAACGTAACTCCTCGAATATTGATAGCAAACTGATAAAATTGGTTGCATACTACTCTAAATCATATGGTAAGTAAAATAATAAGGATTACATCAAGTTAGCACCTAGTAGTTTTCAGCAAATTTCAACACTACACTCGATTGAGCTGAATGCATTACTTTGTATTCTAAGCATTTTGGTTAAGGATGTGTACATAACTACTCAGCATCAGCTGGAACTGTATAAATATTGCATGTCTTCTACATAAAGCAATGGAATTCTCAAAGGCAAGCTGAATTCAGGAACCTACCTCACAACATTTAGAATGGAACAGCCAATATCTTTGATTAGTTCTGTATGGTAAGTAAAATAATAAGGTTTACATCAAGTTAGCACATACTAGTTTTCAGCAAAATTCAGCTCTACACACTATTGAGCTGAATGCATTACCTTCCATTCAATGCATTTTGAGTTGAACATCTGTGCATCATTACTCAGAGTGAGCTGGAACTGTATAGATATTGCATGTCTTCTACTCAGAACCATAGAATACTCAAATGCAAGCTGAATTCAGAAACCTACCTCATAATATTCAGACTGGAACAGCCATTATCTTTGTTTAGTTCTGTAAACGCTAATGTTCCATTGCGTACAAAAGTTGAGTTACTGAGCGTAACTCCTGGAAAATTGGTAGCACACTGATAAAATTGGTTGCATACTACTCTAAATCATATGGCAAGTAAAAGAACATGGTTTACATCATTAGCACATACTAGTTTTCAGCAAAATTCAGCTCTACACACTATTGAGCTGAATGCATTACTTTGTACTCTATGCATTTTGGTTAAGAATGTGTACATAACTAAGGATTAGATGGAACTGTATAGATATTGCATGTACACTACAAAAGCAATGGAATACTCAAAGGTAAGCTGAATTCAGAAAACTACCTCATAATATTCAGACAGGAACTGCCAATTTCTTTGTTTAGTTCTGTAAACGCTAATGTTGCATTGCGTACAAAAGTTGAGTTACTGAAAGTAACTCCTGGAATATTGGTGGCACACTGATAAAATTGGTTGTATAAATCATATAGCAAGTAAAAGATCATGGTTTACATCATTTGCACATAAGAGTTTTCAGCAAAATTCAAATCTACACTACTGATTTGATGCATTACTTTCTATTCTATGCATTTTGGTTAAGGATGTGTACATAACTACTCAGGATCAGCTGGAACGGTATAGATATTGCATGTCTTCTACTCAGAACCATGGAATACTCAAATGCAAGCTGAATTCAAAACCTACCGCATAACATTTAGAATGGAACAACCAACATCTTGGTTTAGTTCTGTAAATGCTAATATTCCATTGAATTGAAAAGGTGAATTACTGAACGTAACTCCTCGAATATTGATAGCAAACTGATAAAATTGGTTGCATACTACTCTAAATCATATGGTAAGTAAAATAATAAGGATTACATCGTTAGCACCTAGTAGTTTTCAGCAAATTTCAACACTACACTCGATTGAGCTGAATGCATTACTTTGTATTCTAAGCATTTTGGTTAAGGATGTGTACATAACTACTCAGCATCAGCTGGAACTGTATAAATATTGCATGTCTTCTACATAAAGCAATGGAATTCTCAAAGGCAAGCTGAATTCAGGAACCTACCTCACAACATTTAGAATGGAACAGCCAATATCTTTGATTAGTTCTGTATGGTAAGTAAAATAATAAGGTTTACATCAAGTTAGCACATACTAGTTTTCAGCAAAATTCAGCTCTACACACTATTGAGCTGAATGCATTACCTTCCATTCAATGCATTTTGAGTTGAACATCTGTGCATCATTACTCAGAGTGAGCTGGAACTGTATAGATATTGCATGTCTTCTACTCAGAACCATAGAATACTCAAATGCAAGCTGAATTCAGAAACCTACCTCATAATATTCAGACTGGAACAGCCATTATCTTTGTTTAGTTCTGTAAACGCTAATGTTCCATTGCGTACAAAAGTTGAGTTACTGAGCGTAACTCCTGGAAAATTGGTAGCACACTGATAAAATTGGTTGCATACTACTCTAAATCATATGGCAAGTAAAAGAACATGGTTTACATCATTAGCACATACTAGTTTTCAGCAAAATTCAGCTCTACACACTATTGAGCTGAATGCATTACTTTGTACTCTATGCATTTTGGTTAAGAATGTGTACATAACTAAGGATTAGATGGAACTGTATAGATATTGCATGTACACTACAAAAGCAATGGAATACTCAAAGGTAAGCTGAATTCAGAAAACTACCTCATAATATTCAGACAGGAACTGCCAATTTCTTTGTTTAGTTCTGTAAACGCTAATGTTGCATTGCGTACAAAAGTTGAGTTACTGAAAGTAACTCCTGGAATATTGGTGGCACACTGATAAAATTGGTTGTATAAATCATATAGCAAGTAAAAGATCATGGTTTACATCATTAGCACATAAGAGTTTTCAGCAAAATTCAAATCTACACTACTGAGTTGATGCATTACTTTCTATTCTATGCATTTTGGTTAAGGATGTGTACATAACTACTCAGGATCAGCTGGAACGGTATAGATATTGCATGTCTTCTACTCAGAACCATGGAATACTCAAATGCAAGCTGAATTCAAAACCTACCGCATAACATTTAGAATGGAACAACCAACATCTTGGTTTAGTTCTGTAAATGCTAATATTCCATTGAATTGAAAAGGTGAGTTACTGAACGTAACTCCTCGAATATTGATAGCAAACTGATAAAATTGGTTGCATACTACTCTAAATCATATGGTAAGTAAAATAATAAGGATTACATCAAGTTAGCACCTAGTAGTTTTCAGCAAATTTCAACACTACACTCGATTGAGCTGAATGCATTACTTTGTATTCTAAGCATTTTGGTTAAGGATGTGTACATAACTACTCAGCATCAGCTGGAACTGTATAAATATTGCATGTCTTCTACATAAAGCAATGGAATTCTCAAAGGCAAGCTGAATTCAGGAACCTACCTCACAACATTTAGAATGGAACAGCCAATATCTTTGATTAGTTCTGTATGGTAAGTAAAATAATAAGGTTTACATCAAGTTAGCACATACTAGTTTTCAGCAAAATTCAGCTCTACACACTATTGAGCTGAATGCATTACCTTCCATTCAATGCATTTTGAGTTGAACATCTGTGCATCATTACTCAGAGTGAGCTGGAACTGTATAGATATTGCATGTCTTCTACTCAGAACCATAGAATACTCAAATGCAAGCTGAATTCAGAAACCTACCTCATAATATTCAGACTGGAACAGCCATTATCTTTGTTTAGTTCTGTAAACGCTAATGTTCCATTGCGTACAAAAGTTGAGTTACTGAGCGTAACTCCTGGAAAATTGGTAGCACACTGATAAAATTGGTTGCATACTACTCTAAATCATATGGCAAGTAAAAGAACATGGTTTACATCATTAGCACATACTAGTTTTCAGCAAAATTCAGCTCTACACACTATTGAGCTGAATGCATTACTTTGTACTCTATGCATTTTGGTTAAGAATGTGTACATAACTAAGGATTAGATGGAACTGTATAGATATTGCATGTACACTACAAAAGCAATGGAATACTCAAAGGTAAGCTGAATTCAGAAAACTACCTCATAATATTCAGACAGGAACTGCCAATTTCTTTGTTTAGTTCTGTAAACGCTAATGTTGCATTGCGTACAAAAGTTGAGTTACTGAAAGTAACTCCTGGAATATTGGTGGCACACTGATAAAATTGGTTGTATAAATCATATAGCAAGTAAAAGATCATGGTTTACATCATTTGCACATAAGAGTTTTCAGCAAAATTCAAATCTACACTACTGATTTGATGCATTACTTTCTATTCTATGCATTTTGGTTAAGGATGTGTACATAACTACTCAGGATCAGCTGGAACGGTATAGATATTGCATGTCTTCTACTCAGAACCATGGAATACTCAAATGCAAGCTGAATTCAAAACCTACCGCATAACATTTAGAATGGAACAACCAACATCTTGGTTTAGTTCTGTAAATGCTAATATTCCATTGAATTGAAAAGGTGAATTACTGAACGTAACTCCTCGAATATTGATAGCAAACTGATAAAATTGGTTGCATACTACTCTAAATCATATGGTAAGTAAAATAATAAGGATTACATCAAGTTAGCACCTAGTAGTTTTCAGCAAATTTCAACACTACACTCGATTGAGCTGAATGCATTACTTTGTATTCTAAGCATTTTGGTTAAGGATGTGTACATAACTACTCAGGATCAGCTGGAACTGTATAAATATTGCATGTCTTCTACATAAAGCAATGGAATTCTCAAAGGCAAGCTGAATTCAGGAACCTACCTCACAACATTTAGAATGGAACAGCCAATATCTTTGATTAGTTCTGTATGGTAAATAAAATAATAAGGTTTACATCAAGTTAGCACATACTAGTTTTCAGCAAAATTCAGCTCTACACACTATTGAGCTGAATGCATTACCTTCCATTCAATGCATTTTGAGTTGAACATCTGTGCATCATTACTCAGAGTGAGCTGGAACTGTATAGATATTGCATGTCTTCTACTCAGAACCATAGAATACTCAAATGCAAGCTGAATTCAGAAACCTACCTCATAATATTCAGACTGGAACAGCCATTATCTTTGTTTAGTTCTGTAAACGCTAATGTTCCATTGCGTACAAAAGCTGAGTTACTGAGCGTAACTCCTGGAAAATTGGTAGCACACTGATAAAATTGGTTGCTTACTACTCTAAATCATATGGCAAGTAAAAGAACATGGTTTACATCATTAGCACATACTAGGTTTCAGCAAAATTCAGCTCTACACACTATTGAGCTGAATGCATTACTTTGTACTCTATGCATTTTGGTTAAGAATGTGTACATAACTAAGGATTAGATGGAACTGTATAGATATTGCATGTACACTACAAAAGCAATGGAATACTCAAAGGTAAGCTGAATTCAGAAAACTACCTCATAATATTCAGACAGGAACTGCCAATTTCTTTGTTTAGTTCTGTAAACGCTAATGTTGCATTGCGTACAAAAGTTGAGTTACTGAAAGTAACTCCTGGAATATTGGTGGCACACTGATAAAATTGGTTGTATAAATCATATAGCAAGTAAAAGATCATGGTTTACATCATTAGCACATAAGAGTTTTCAGCAAAATTCAAATCTACACTACTGAGTTGATGCATTACTTTCTATTCTATGCATTTTGGTTAAGGATGTGTACATAACTACTCAGGATCAGCTGGAACGGTATAGATATTGCATGTCTTCTACTCAGAACCATGGAATACTCAAATGCAAGCTGAATTCAAAACCTACCGCATAACATTTAGAATGGAACAACCAACATCTTGGTTTAGTTCTGTAAATGCTAATATTCCATTGAATTGAAAAGGTGAGTTACTGAACGTAACTCCTCGAATATTGATAGCAAACTGATAAAATTGGTTGCATACTACTCTAAATCATATGGTAAGTAAAATAATAAGGATTACATCAAGTTAGCACCTAGTAGTTTTCAGCAAATTTCAACACTACACTCGATTGAGCTGAATGCATTACTTTGTATTCTAAGCATTTTGGTTAAGGATGTGTACATAACTACTCAGCATCAGCTGGAACTGTATAAATATTGCATGTCTTCTACATAAAGCAATGGAATTCTCAAAGGCAAGCTGAATTCAGGAACCTACCTCACAACATTTAGAATGGAACAGCCAATATCTTTGATTAGTTCTGTATGGTAAGTAAAATAATAAGGTTTACATCAAGTTAGCACATACTAGTTTTCAGCAAAATTCAGCTCTACACACTATTGAGCTGAATGCATTACCTTCCATTCAATGCATTTTGAGTTGAACATCTGTGCATCATTACTCAGAGTGAGCTGGAACTGTATAGATATTGCATGTCTTCTACTCAGAACCATAGAATACTCAAATGCAAGCTGAATTCAGAAACCTACCTCATAATATTCAGACTGGAACAGCCATTATCTTTGTTTAGTTCTGTAAACGCTAATGTTCCATTGCGTACAAAAGTTGAGTTACTGAGCGTAACTCCTGGAAAATTGGTAGCACACTGATAAAATTGGTTGCATACTACTCTAAATCATATGGCAAGTAAAAGAACATGGTTTACATCATTAGCACATACTAGTTTTCAGCAAAATTCAGCTCTACACACTATTGAGCTGAATGCATTACTTTGTACTCTATGCATTTTGGTTAAGAATGTGTACATAACTAAGGATTAGATGGAACTGTATAGATATTGCATGTACACTACAAAAGCAATGGAATACTCAAAGGTAAGCTGAATTCAGAAAACTACCTCATAATATTCAGACAGGAACTGCCAATTTCTTTGTTTAGTTCTGTAAACGCTAATGTTGCATTGCGTACAAAAGTTGAGTTACTGAAAGTAACTCCTGGAATATTGGTGGCACACTGATAAAATTGGTTGTATAAATCATATAGCAAGTAAAAGATCATGGTTTACATCATTTGCACATAAGAGTTTTCAGCAAAATTCAAATCTACACTACTGATTTGATGCATTACTTTCTATTCTATGCATTTTGGTTAAGGATGTGTACATAACTACTCAGGATCAGCTGGAACGGTATAGATATTGCATGTCTTCTACTCAGAACCATGGAATACTCAAATGCAAGCTGAATTCAAAACCTACCGCATAACATTTAGAATGGAACAACCAACATCTTGGTTTAGTTCTGTAAATGCTAATATTCCATTGAATTGAAAAGGTGAATTACTGAACGTAACTCCTCGAATATTGATAGCAAACTGATAAAATTGGTTGCATACTACTCTAAATCATATGGTAAGTAAAATAATAAGGATTACATCGTTAGCACCTAGTAGTTTTCAGCAAATTTCAACACTACACTCGATTGAGCTGAATGCATTACTTTGTATTCTAAGCATTTTGGTTAAGGATGTGTACATAACTACTCAGCATCAGCTGGAACTGTATAAATATTGCATGTCTTCTACATAAAGCAATGGAATTCTCAAAGGCAAGCTGAATTCAGGAACCTACCTCACAACATTTAGAATGGAACAGCCAATATCTTTGATTAGTTCTGTATGGTAAGTAAAATAATAAGGTTTACATCAAGTTAGCACATACTAGTTTTCAGCAAAATTCAGCTCTACACACTATTGAGCTGAATGCATTACCTTCCATTCAATGCATTTTGAGTTGAACATCTGTGCATCATTACTCAGAGTGAGCTGGAACTGTATAGATATTGCATGTCTTCTACTCAGAACCATAGAATACTCAAATGCAAGCTGAATTCAGAAACCTACCTCATAATATTCAGACTGGAACAGCCATTATCTTTGTTTAGTTCTGTAAACGCTAATGTTCCATTGCGTACAAAAGTTGAGTTACTGAGCGTAACTCCTGGAAAATTGGTAGCACACTGATAAAATTGGTTGCATACTACTCTAAATCATATGGCAAGTAAAAGAACATGGTTTACATCATTAGCACATACTAGTTTTCAGCAAAATTCAGCTCTACACACTATTGAGCTGAATGCATTACTTTGTACTCTATGCATTTTGGTTAAGAATGTGTACATAACTAAGGATTAGATGGAACTGTATAGATATTGCATGTACACTACAAAAGCAATGGAATACTCAAAGGTAAGCTGAATTCAGAAAACTACCTCATAATATTCAGACAGGAACTGCCAATTTCTTTGTTTAGTTCTGTAAACGCTAATGTTGCATTGCGTACAAAAGTTGAGTTACTGAAAGTAACTCCTGGAATATTGGTGGCACACTGATAAAATTGGTTGTATAAATCATATAGCAAGTAAAAGATCATGGTTTACATCATTAGCACTTAAGAGTTTTCAGCAAAATTCAAATCTACACTACTGAGTTGATGCATTACTTTCTATTCTATGCATTTTGGTTAAGGATGTGTACATAACTACTCAGGATCAGCTGGAACGGTATAGATATTGCATGTCTTCTACTCAGAACCATGGAATACTCAAATGCAAGCTGAATTCAAAACCTACCGCATAACATTTAGAATGGAACAACCAACATCTTGGTTTAGTTCTGTAAATGCTAATATTCCATTGAATTGAAAAGGTGAGTTACTGAACGTAACTCCTCGAATATTGATAGCAAACTGATAAAATTGGTTGCATACTACTCTAAATCATATGGTAAGTAAAAGAACATGGTTTACATCATTAGCACATACTAGTTTTCAGCAAAATTCAGCTCTACACACTATTGAGCTGAATGCATTACTTTGTACTCTATGCATTTTGGTTAAGAATGTGTACATAACTAAGGATTAGATGGAACTGTATAGATATTGCATGTACACTACAAAAGCAATGGAATACTCAAAGGTAAGCTGAATTCAGAAAACTACCTCATAATATTCAGACAGGAACTGCCAATTTCTTTGTTTAGTTCTGTAAACGCTAATGTTCCATTGCGTACAAAAGTTGAGTTACTGAGCGTAACTCCTGGAAAATTGGTGGCACACTGATAAAATTGGTTGTATAAATCATATAGCAAGTAAACGATCATGGTTTACATCATTAGCACATAAGAGTTTTCAACAAAATTCAAATCTACACTACTGAGTTGATGCATTACTTTCTATTCTATGCATTTTGGTTAAGGATGTGTACATAACTACTCAGGATCAGCTGGAACGGTATAGATATTGCATGTCTTCTACTCAGAACCATGGAATACTCAAATGCAAGCTGAATTCAAAACCTACCGCATAACATTTAGAATGGAACAACCAACATCTTGGTTTAGTTCTGTAAATGCTAATATTCCATTGAATTGAAAAGGTGAGTTACTGAACGTAACTCCTCGAATATTGATAGCAAACCGATAAAATTGGTTGCATACTACTCTAAATCATATGGTAAGTAAAATAATAAGGATTACATCAAGTTAGCACCTAGTAGTTTTCAGCAAAATTCAACACTACACTCGATTGAGCTGAATGCATTAATTTGTATTCTAAGCATTTTGGTTAAGGATGTGTACATAACTACTCAGCATCAGCTGGAACTGTATAAATATTGCATGTCTTCTACATAAAGCAATGGAATTCTCAAAGGCAAGCTGAATTCAGGAACCTACCTCACAACATTCAGAATGGAACAGCCAATATCTTTGATTAGTTCTGTATGGTAAGTAAAATAATAAGGTTTACATCAAGTTAGCACATACTAGTTTTCAGCAAAATTCAGCTCTACACACTATTGAGCTGAATGCATTACCTTCCATTCAATGCATTTTGAGTTGAGCATCTGTGCATCATTACTCAGAGTGAGCTGGAACTGTATAGATATTGCATGTCTTCTACTCAGAACCATAGAATACTCAAATGCAAGCTGAATTCAGAAACCTACCTCATAATATTCAGACTGGAACAGCCAATATCTTTGTTTAGTTCTGTAAACGCTAATGTTCCAATGCGTACAAAAGGTGAGTTACTGAAATTAACATGGAAAATTGGTAACACACTGATAAAATTGTTTGCATACAACTCTAAATCATATGTCAAGTAAAATAACATGGATTACATCAAGAGCACAGTTTTCAGCAATTTTCAACTACACGATTGAGCGAAATGCATTATTTTGTATTCTATGCATTTTGGTTAAGGATGTGTACATAAGTACGCAGGATCAGCTGGAACTGTATAAATATTGCATGTCTTCTACATAAAGCAATGGAATTCTCAAAGGCAAGCTGAATTCAGGAACCTACCTCACAACATTTAGAATGGAACAGCCAATATCTTTGATTAGTTCTGTATGGTAAGTAAAATAATAAGGTTTACATCAAGTTAGCACATACTAGTTTTCAGCAAAATTCAGCTCTACACACTATTGAGCTGAATGCATTACCTTCCATTCAATGCATTTTGAGTTGAACATCTGTGCATCATTACTCAGAGTGAGCTGGAACTGTATAGATATTGCATGTCTTCTACTCAGAACCATAGAATACTCAAATGCAAGCTGAATTCAGAAACCTACCTCATAATATTCAGACTGGAACAGCCAATATCTTTGTTTAGTTCTGTAAACGCTAATGTTCCATTGCGTACAAAAGCTGAGTTACTGAAACTAACTCCTGGAAAATTGGTAGCACACTGATAAAATTGGTTGTATACTACTCTAAATCATATAGCAAGTAAAAGAACATGGTTTACATCATTAGCACATAAGGGTTTTCAGCAAAATTCAAATCTACACTACGTACAGATGCATTACTTTCTATTCTATGCATTTTGGTTAAGGATATGTAGATAACTACTCAGGATCAGCTGGAACGGTATAGATATTGCATGTCTTCTACTCAGAGCCATGGAATACTGAAATGCAAGCTGAATTTAGGAACCTACGGCATAACAGTTAGAATGGAACAACTAACATCTTGGTTGAATTCTGTAAATGCTAATATTCCAAAAGGTGAGTTACTGAACGTAACTTCTGGAAAATTGGTAGCACACTGATAAAATTGGTTGCATACTAGTCTAAATCATATGGCAAGTAACATAACATGGTTTCCATCAAGTTAGCACAGTTTTTAACTACACGATTGAACTAAATGCATTACTTTGTATTCTATGCATTTTGGTTAAGGATGTGTACATAAGTACTCAGGATCAGCTGGAACTGTATAAATATTGCATGTCTTCTACATAAAGCAATGGAATTCTCAAAGGCATGCTGAATTCAGGAACCTACCTCACAACATTTAGAGTGGAACAGCCAATATCTTTGTTTAGTTCCGTAAACGCTAATGTTCCAATGCGTACAAAAGGTGAGTTACTGAAATTAACATGGAAAATTGGTAACACACTGATAAAATTGTTTGCATACAACTCTAAATCATATGTCAAGTAAAATAACATGGATTACATCAAGAGCACAGTTTTCAGCAATTTTCAACTACACGATTGAGCGAAATGCATTATTTTGTATTCTATGCATTTTGGTTAAGGATGTGTACATAACTACTCAGGATCAGCTGGAACTGTATAGATATTGCATGTCTTCTACTCAGAACCATGGAATACTCAAATGCAAGCTGAATTCAAAACCTACCGCATAACCAACATCTTGGTTTAGTTCTGTAAATGCTAATATTCCATTGAATTGAAAAGGTGAGTTACTGAACGTAACTCCTCGAATATTGATAGCAAACTGATAAAATTGGTTGCATACTACTCTAAATCATATGGTAAGTAAAATAATAAGGATTACATCAAGTTAGCACCTAGTAGTTTTCAGCAAATTTCAACACTACACTCGATTGAGCTGAATGCATTAATTTGTATTCTAAGCATTTTGGTTAAGGATGTGTACATAACTACTCAGCATCAGCTGGAACTGTATAAATATTGCATGTCTTCTACATAAAGCAATGGAATTCTCAAAGGCATGCTGAATTCAGGAACCTACCTCACAACATTTAGAGTGGAACAGCCAATATCTTTGTTTAGTTCCGTAAACGCTAATGTTCCAATGCGTACAAAAGGTGAGTTACTGAAATTAACATGGAAAATTGGTAACACACTGATGAAATTGGTTGCATACTAGTCTAAATCATATGTCAAGTAAAATAACATGGATTACATCAAGAGCACAGTTTTCAGCAATTTTCAACTACACGATTGAGCGAAATGCATTATTTTGTATTCTATGCATTTTGGTTAAGGATGTGTACATAACTACTCAGGATCAGCTGGAACTGTATAAATATTGCATGTCTTCTACATAAAGCAATGGAATTCTCAAAGGCAAGCTGAATTCAGGAACCTACCTCACAACATTTAGAATGGAACAGCCAATATCTTTGATTAGTTCTGTATGGTAAGTAAAATAATAAGGTTTACATCAAGTTAGCACATACTAGTTTTCAGCAAAATTCAGCTCTACACACTATTGAGCTGAATGCATTACCTTCCATTCAATGCATTTTGAGTTGAACATCTGTGCATCATTACTCAGAGTGAGCTGGAACTGTATAGATATTGCATGTCTTCTACTCAGAACCATAGAATACTCAAATGCAAGCTGAATTCAGAAACCTACCTCATAATATTCAGACTGGAACAGCCATTATCTTTGTTTAGTTCTGTAAACGCTAATGTTCCATTGCGTACAAAAGTTGAGTTACTGAGCGTAACTCCTGGAAAGTTGGTAGCACACTGATAAAATTGGTTGCATACTACTCTAAATCATATGGCAAGTAAAAGAACATGGTTTACATCATTAGCACATACTAGTTTTCAGCAAAATTCAGCTCTACACACTATTGAGCTGAATGCATTACTTTGTACTCTATGCATTTTGGTTAAGAATGTGTACATAACTAAGGATTAGATGGAACTGTATAGATATTGCATGTACACTACAAAAGCAATGGAATACTCAAAGGTAAGCTGAATTCAGAAAACTACCTCATAATATTCAGACAGGAACTGCCAATTTCTTTGTTTAGTTCTGTAAACGCTAATGTTCCATTGCGTACAAAAGTTGAGTTACTGAGCGTAACTCCTGGAAAATTGGTAGCACACTGATAACATTGGTTGCATACTACTCTAAATCATATGGCAAGTAAAAGAACATGGTTTACATCATTAGCACATACTAGTTTTCAGCAAAATTCAGCTCTGCACACTATTGAGCTGAATGCATTACTTTGTACTCTATGCATTTTGGTTAAGGATATCTACATAACTACTCAGGATCAGCTGGAACGCTATAGATATTGCATGTCTTCTACTCAGAGCCATGGAATACTGAAATGCAAGCTGAATTCAGGACCCTACGGCATAACAGTTAGAATGGAACAACTAACATCTTGGTTGAATTCTGTAAATGCTAATATTCCAAAAGGTGAGTTACTGAACGTAACTTCTGGAACATTGGTAGCACACTGATAAAATTGGTTGCATACTAGTCTAAATCATATGGCAAGTAAAATAACATGGTTTCCATCAAGTTAGCACAGTTTTCAACTACACGATTGAGCTAAATGCATTACTTTGTATTCTATGCATTTTGGTTAAGGATGTGTACATAAGTACTCAAGATCAGCTGGAACTGTATAAATATTGCATGTCTTCTACATAAAGCAATGGAATACTCAAAGGTAAGCTGAATTCAGAAAACTACCTCATAATATTCAGACAGGAACTGCCAATTTCTTTGTTTAGTTCTGTAAACGCTAATGTTCCATTGCGTACAAAAGTTGAGTTACTGAAAGTAACTCCTGGAAAATTGGTGGCACACTGATAAAATTGGTTGTATAAATCATATAGCAAGTAAAAGATCATGGTTTACATCATTAGCACATAAGAGTTTTCAACAAAATTCAAATCTACACTACTGAGGATGCATTACTTTCTATTCTATGCATTTTGGTTAAGGATGTGTACATAACTACTCAGGATCAGCTGGAACGGTATAGATATTGCATGTCTTCTACTCAGAACCATGGAATACTCAAATGCAAGCTGAATTCAAAACCTACCGCATAACATTTAGAATGGAACAACCAACATCTTGGTTTAGTTCTGTAAATGCTAATATTCCATTGAATTGAAAAGGTGAGTTACTGAACGTAACTCCTCGAATATTGATAGCAAACCGATAAAATTGGTTGCATACTACTCTAAATCATATGGTAAGTAAAATAATAAGGATTACATCAAGTTAGCACCTAGTAGTTTTCAGCAAAATTCAACACTACACTCGATTGAGCTGAATGCATTAATTTGTATTCTAAGCATTTTGGTTAAGGATGTGTACATAACTACTCAGCATCAGCTGGAACTGTATAAATATTGCATGTCTTCTACATAAAGCAATGGAATTCTCAAAGGCAAGCTGAATTCAGGAACCTACCTCGCAACATTTAGAATGGAACAGCCAATATCTTTGATTAGTTCTGTATGGTAAGTAAAATAATAAGGTTTACATCAAGTTAGCACATACTACTTTTCAGCAAAATTCAGCTCTACACACTATTGAGCTGAATGCATTACCTTCCATTCAATGCATTTTGAGTTGAGCATCTGTACATCATTACTCAGAGTGAGCTGGAACTGTATAGATATTGCATGTCTTCTACTCAGAACCATAGAATACTCAAATGCAAGCTGAATTCAGAAACCTACCTCATAATATTCAGACTGGAACAGCCGATATCTTTGTTTAGTTCTGTAAACGCTAATGTTCCATTGCGTACAAAAGCTGAGTTACTGAAACTAACTCCTGGAAAATTGGTAGCACACTGATAAAATTGGTTGTATACTACTCTAAATCATATAGCAAGTAAAAGAACATGGTTTACATCATTAGCACATAAGGGTTTTCAGCAAAATTCAAATCTACACTACGTACAGATGCATTACTTTCTATTCTATGCATTTTGGTTAAGGATATGTAGATAACTACTCAGGATCAGCTGGAACGGTATAGATATTGCATGTCTTCTACTCAGAGCCATGGAATACTGAAATGCAAGCTGAATTTAGGACCCTACGGCATAACAGTTAGAATGGAACAACTAACATCTTGGATGAATTCTGTAAATGCTAATATTCCAAAAGGTGAGTTACTGAACGTAACTTCTGGAAAATTGGTAGCACACTGATAAAATTGGTTGCATACTAGTCTAAATCATATGGCAAGTAAAATAACATGGTTTCCATCAAGTTAGCACAGTTTTCAACTACACGATTGAGCTAAATGCATTACTTTGTATTCTATGCATTTTGGTTAAGGATGTGTACATAAGTACTCAAGATCAGCTGGAACTGTATAAATATTGCATGTCTTCTACATAAAGCAATGGAATACTCAAAGGTAAGCTGAATTCAGAAAACTACCTCACAACATTTAGAATGGAACAGCCAATATCTTTGATTAGTTCTGTATGGTAAGTAAAATAATAAGGTTTACATCAAGTTAGCACATACTAGTTTTCAGCAAAATTCAGCTCTACACACTATTGAGCTGAATGCATTACCTTCCATTCAATGCATTTTGAGTTGAACATCTGTGCATCATTACTCAGAGTGAGCTGGAACTGTATAGATATTGCATGTCTTCTACTCAGAACCATAGAATACTCAAATGCAAGCTGAATTCAGAAACCTACCTCATAATATTCAGACTGGAACAGCCAGTATCTTTGTTTAGTTCTGTAAACGCTAATGTTCCATTGCGTACAAAAGCTGAGTTACTGAAACTAACTCCTGGAAAATTGGTAGCACACTGATAAAATTGGTTGTATACTACTCTAAATCATATAGCAAGTAAAAGAACATGGTTTACATCATTAGCACATAAGGGTTTTCAGCAAAATTCAAATCTACACTACGTACAGATGCATTACTTTCTATTCTATGCATTTTGGTTAAGGATATGTAGATAACTACTCAGGATCAGCTGGAACGGTATAGATATTGCATGTCTTCTACTCAGAGCCATGGAATACTGAAATCTAAGCTGAATTTAGGACCCTACGGCATAACAGTTAGAATGGAACAACTAACATCTTGGTTGAATTCTGTAAATGCTAATATTCCAAAAGGTGAGTTACTTAACGTAACTTCTGGAAAATTGGTAGCACACTGATAAAATTGGTTGCATACTAGTCTAAATCATATGGCAAGTAAAATAACATGGTTTCCATCAAGTTAGCACAGTTTTTAACTACACGATTGAACTAAATGCATTACTTTGTATTCTATGCATTTTGGTTAAGGATGTGTACATAAGTACTCAGGATCAGCTGGAACTGTATAAATATTGCATGTCTTCTACATAAAGCAATGGAATTCTCAAAGGCATGCTGAATTCAGGAACCTACCTCACAACATTTAGAGTGGAACAGCCAATATCTTTGTTTAGTTCCGTAAACGCTAATGTTCCAATGCGTACAAAAGGTGAGTTACTGAAATTAACATGGAAAATTGGTAACACACTGATAAAATTGTTTGCATACAACTCTAAATCATATGTCAAGTAAAATAACATGGATTACATCAAGAGCACAGTTTTCAGCAATTTTCAACTACACGATTGAGCGAAATGCATTATTTTGTATTCTATGCATTTTGGTTAAGGATGTGTACATAAGTACTCAGGATCAGCTGGAACTGTATAAATATTGCATGTCTTCTACATAAAGCAATGGAATTCTCAAAGGCAAGCTGAATTCAGGAACCTACCTCACAACATTTAGAATGGAACAGCCAATATCTTTGATTAGTTCTGTATGGTAAGTAAAATAATAAGGTTTACATCAAGTTAGCACATACTAGTTTTCAGCAAAATTCAGCTCTACACACTATTGAGCTGAATGCATTACCTTCCATTCAATGCATTTTGAGTTGAACATCTGTGCATCATTACTCAGAGTGAGCTGGAACTGTATAGATATTGCATGTCTTCTACTCAGAACCATAGAATACTCAAATGCAAGCTGAATTCAGAAACCTACCTCATAATATTCAGACTGGAACAGCCATTATCTTTGTTTAGTTCTGTAAACGCTAATGTTCCATTGCGTACAAAAGTTGAGTTACTGAGCGTAACTCCTGGAAAATTGGTAGCACACTGATAAAATTGGTTGCTTACTACTCTAAATCATATGGCAAGTAAAAGAACATGGTTTACATCATTAGCACATACTAGGTTTCAGCAAAATTCAGCTCTACACACTATTGAGCTGAATGCATTACTTTGTACTCTATGCATTTTGGTTAAGAATGTGTACATAACTAAGGATTAGATGGAACTGTATAGATATTGCATGTACACTACAAAAGCAATGGAATACTCAAAGGTAAGCTGAATTCAGAAAACTACCTCATAATATTCAGACAGGAACTGCCAATTTCTTTGTTTAGTTCTGTAAACGCTAATGTTGCATTGCGTACAAAAGTTGAGTTACTGAAAGTAACTCCTGGAATATTGGTGGCACACTGATAAAATTGGTTGTATAAATCATATAGCAAGTAAAAGATCATGGTTTACATCATTAGCACATAAGAGTTTTCAGCAAAATTCAAATCTACACTACTGAGTTGATGCATTACTTTCTATTCTATGCATTTTGGTTAAGGATGTGTACATAACTACTCAGGATCAGCTGGAACGGTATAGATATTGCATGTCTTCTACTCAGAACCATGGAATACTCAAATGCAAGCTGAATTCAAAACCTACCGCATAACATTTAGAATGGAACAACCAACATCTTGGTTTAGTTCTGTAAATGCTAATATTCCATTGAATTGAAAAGGTGAGTTACTGAACGTAACTCCTCGAATATTGATAGCAAACTGATAAAATTGGTTGCATACTACTCTAAATCATATGGTAAGTAAAATAATAAGGATTACATCAAGTTAGCACCTAGTAGTTTTCAGCAAATTTCAACACTACACTCGATTGAGCTGAATGCATTACTTTGTATTCTAAGCATTTTGGTTAAGGATGTGTACATAACTACTCAGCATCAGCTGGAACTGTATAAATATTGCATGTCTTCTACATAAAGCAATGGAATTCTCAAAGGCAAGCTGAATTCAGGAACCTACCTCACAACATTTAGAATGGAACAGCCAATATCTTTGATTAGTTCTGTATGGTAAGTAAAATAATAAGGTTTACATCAAGTTAGCACATACTAGTTTTCAGCAAAATTCAGCTCTACACACTATTGAGCTGAATGCATTACCTTCCATTCAATGCATTTTGAGTTGAACATCTGTGCATCATTACTCAGAGTGAGCTGGAACTGTATAGATATTGCATGTCTTCTACTCAGAACCATAGAATACTCAAATGCAAGCTGAATTCAGAAACCTACCTCATAATATTCAGACTGGAACAGCCATTATCTTTGTTTAGTTCTGTAAACGCTAATGTTCCATTGCGTACAAAAGTTGAGTTACTGAGCGTAACTCCTGGAAAATTGGTAGCACACTGATAAAATTGGTTGCATACTACTCTAAATCATATGGCAAGTAAAAGAACATGGTTTACATCATTAGCACATACTAGTTTTCAGCAAAATTCAGCTCTACACACTATTGAGCTGAATGCATTACTTTGTACTCTATGCATTTTGGTTAAGAATGTGTACATAACTAAGGATTAGATGGAACTGTATAGATATTGCATGTACACTACAAAAGCAATGGAATACTCAAAGGTAAGCTGAATTCAGAAAACTACCTCATAATATTCAGACAGGAACTGCCAATTTCTTTGTTTAGTTCTGTAAACGCTAATGTTGCATTGCGTACAAAAGTTGAGTTACTGAAAGTAACTCCTGGAATATTGGTGGCACACTGATAAAATTGGTTGTATAAATCATATAGCAAGTAAAAGATCATGGTTTACATCATTTGCACATAAGAGTTTTCAGCAAAATTCAAATCTACACTACTGATTTGATGCATTACTTTCTATTCTATGCATTTTGGTTAAGGATGTGTACATAACTACTCAGGATCAGCTGGAACGGTATAGATATTGCATGTCTTCTACTCAGAACCATGGAATACTCAAATGCAAGCTGAATTCAAAACCTACCGCATAACATTTAGAATGGAACAACCAACATCTTGGTTTAGTTCTGTAAATGCTAATATTCCATTGAATTGAAAAGGTGAATTACTGAACGTAACTCCTCGAATATTGATAGCAAACTGATAAAATTGGTTGCATACTACTCTAAATCATATGGTAAGTAAAATAATAAGGATTACATCGTTAGCACCTAGTAGTTTTCAGCAAATTTCAACACTACACTCGATTGAGCTGAATGCATTACTTTGTATTCTAAGCATTTTGGTTAAGGATGTGTACATAACTACTCAGCATCAGCTGGAACTGTATAAATATTGCATGTCTTCTACATAAAGCAATGGAATTCTCAAAGGCAAGCTGAATTCAGGAACCTACCTCACAACATTTAGAATGGAACAGCCAATATCTTTGATTAGTTCTGTATGGTAAGTAAAATAATAAGGTTTACATCAAGTTAGCACATACTAGTTTTCAGCAAAATTCAGCTCTACACACTATTGAGCTGAATGCATTACCTTCCATTCAATGCATTTTGAGTTGAACATCTGTGCATCATTACTCAGAGTGAGCTGGAACTGTATAGATATTGCATGTCTTCTACTCAGAACCATAGAATACTCAAATGCAAGCTGAATTCAGAAACCTACCTCATAATATTCAGACTGGAACAGCCATTATCTTTGTTTAGTTCTGTAAACGCTAATGTTCCATTGCGTACAAAAGTTGAGTTACTGAGCGTAACTCCTGGAAAATTGGTAGCACACTGATAAAATTGGTTGCATACTACTCTAAATCATATGGCAAGTAAAAGAACATGGTTTACATCATTAGCACATACTAGTTTTCAGCAAAATTCAGCTCTACACACTATTGAGCTGAATGCATTACTTTGTACTCTATGCATTTTGGTTAAGAATGTGTACATAACTAAGGATTAGATGGAACTGTATAGATATTGCATGTACACTACAAAAGCAATGGAATACTCAAAGGTAAGCTGAATTCAGAAAACTACCTCATAATATTCAGACAGGAACTGCCAATTTCTTTGTTTAGTTCTGTAAACGCTAATGTTGCATTGCGTACAAAAGTTGAGTTACTGAAAGTAACTCCTGGAATATTGGTGGCACACTGATAAAATTGGTTGTATAAATCATATAGCAAGTAAAAGATCATGGTTTACATCATTAGCACATAAGAGTTTTCAGCAAAATTCAAATCTACACTACTGAGTTGATGCATTACTTTCTATTCTATGCATTTTGGTTAAGGATGTGTACATAACTACTCAGGATCAGCTGGAACGGTATAGATATTGCATGTCTTCTACTCAGAACCATGGAATACTCAAATGCAAGCTGAATTCAAAACCTACCGCATAACATTTAGAATGGAACAACCAACATCTTGGTTTAGTTCTGTAAATGCTAATATTCCATTGAATTGAAAAGGTGAGTTACTGAACGTAACTCCTCGAATATTGATAGCAAACTGATAAAATTGGTTGCATACTACTCTAAATCATATGGTAAGTAAAATAATAAGGATTACATCAAGTTAGCACCTAGTAGTTTTCAGCAAATTTCAACACTACACTCGATTGAGCTGAATGCATTACTTTGTATTCTAAGCATTTTGGTTAAGGATGTGTACATAACTACTCAGCATCAGCTGGAACTGTATAAATATTGCATGTCTTCTACATAAAGCAATGGAATTCTCAAAGGCAAGCTGAATTCAGGAACCTACCTCACAACATTTAGAATGGAACAGCCAATATCTTTGATTAGTTCTGTATGGTAAGTAAAATAATAAGGTTTACATCAAGTTAGCACATACTAGTTTTCAGCAAAATTCAGCTCTACACACTATTGAGCTGAATGCATTACCTTCCATTCAATGCATTTTGAGTTGAACATCTGTGCATCATTACTCAGAGTGAGCTGGAACTGTATAGATATTGCATGTCTTCTACTCAGAACCATAGAATACTCAAATGCAAGCTGAATTCAGAAACCTACCTCATAATATTCAGACTGGAACAGCCATTATCTTTGTTTAGTTCTGTAAACGCTAATGTTCCATTGCGTACAAAAGTTGAGTTACTGAGCGTAACTCCTGGAAAATTGGTAGCACACTGATAAAATTGGTTGCATACTACTCTAAATCATATGGCAAGTAAAAGAACATGGTTTACATCATTAGCACATACTAGTTTTCAGCAAAATTCAGCTCTACACACTATTGAGCTGAATGCATTACTTTGTACTCTATGCATTTTGGTTAAGAATGTGTACATAACTAAGGATTAGATGGAACTGTATAGATATTGCATGTACACTACAAAAGCAATGGAATACTCAAAGGTAAGCTGAATTCAGAAAACTACCTCATAATATTCAGACAGGAACTGCCAATTTCTTTGTTTAGTTCTGTAAACGCTAATGTTGCATTGCGTACAAAAGTTGAGTTACTGAAAGTAACTCCTGGAATATTGGTGGCACACTGATAAAATTGGTTGTATAAATCATATAGCAAGTAAAAGATCATGGTTTACATCATTTGCACATAAGAGTTTTCAGCAAAATTCAAATCTACACTACTGATTTGATGCATTACTTTCTATTCTATGCATTTTGGTTAAGGATGTGTACATAACTACTCAGGATCAGCTGGAACGGTATAGATATTGCATGTCTTCTACTCAGAACCATGGAATACTCAAATGCAAGCTGAATTCAAAACCTACCGCATAACATTTAGAATGGAACAACCAACATCTTGGTTTAGTTCTGTAAATGCTAATATTCCATTGAATTGAAAAGGTGAATTACTGAACGTAACTCCTCGAATATTGATAGCAAACTGATAAAATTGGTTGCATACTGCTCTAAATCATATGGTAAGTAAAATAATAAGGATTACATCAAGTTAGCACATACTAGTTTTCAGCAAAATTCAGCTCTACACACTATTGAGCTGAATGCATTACTTTGTACTCTATGCATTTTGGTTAAGAATGTGTACATAACTAAGGATTAGATGGAACTGTATAGATATTGCATGTACACTACAAAAGCAATGGAATACTCAAAGGTAAGCTGAATTCAGAAAACTACCTCATAATATTCAGACAGGAACTGCCAATTTCTTTGTTTAGTTCTGTAAACGCTAATGTTGCATTGCGTACAAAAGTTGAGTTACTGAAAGTAACTCCTGGAATATTGGTGGCACACTGATAAAATTGGTTGTATAAATCATATAGCAAGTAAAAGATCATGGTTTACATCATTTGCACATAAGAGTTTTCAGCAAAATTCAAATCTACACTACTGATTTGATGCATTACTTTCTATTCTATGCATTTTGGTTAAGGATGTGTACATAACTACTCAGGATCAGCTGGAACGGTATAGATATTGCATGTCTTCTACTCAGAACCATGGAATACTCAAATGCAAGCTGAATTCAAAACCTACCGCATAACATTTAGAATGGAACAACCAACATCTTGGTTTAGTTCTGTAAATGCTAATATTCCATTGAATTGAAAAGGTGAATTACTGAACGTAACTCCTCGAATATTGATAGCAAACTGATAAAATTGGTTGCATACTGCTCTAAATCATATGGTAAGTAAAATAATAAGGATTACATCAAGTTAGCACCTAGTAGTTTTCAGCAAATTTCAACACTACACTCGATTGAGCTGAATGCATTACTTTGTATTCTAAGCATTTTGGTTAAGGATGTGTACATAACTACTCAGGATCAGCTGGAACTGTATAAATATTGCATGTCTTCTACATAAAGCAATGGAATTCTCAAAGGCAAGCTGAATTCAGGAACCTACCTCACAACATTTAGAATGGAACAGCCAATATCTTTGATTAGTTCTGTATGGTAAGTAAAATAATAAGGTTTACATCAAGTTAGCACATACTAGTTTTCAGCAAAATTCAGCTCTACACACTATTGAGCTGAATGCATTACCTTCCATTCAATGCATTTTGAGTTGAACATCTGTGCATCATTACTCAGAGTGAGCTGGAACTGTATAGATATTGCATGTCTTCTACTCAGAACCATAGAATACTCAAATGCAAGCTGAATTCAGAAACCTACCTCATAATATTCAGACTGGAACAGCCATTATCTTTGTTTAGTTCTGTAAACGCTAATGTTCCATTGCGTACAAAAGTTGAGTTACTGAGCGTAACTCCTGGAAAATTGGTAGCACACTGATAAAATTGGTTGCTTACTACTCTAAATCATATGGCAAGTAAAAGAACATGGTTTACATCATTAGCACATACTAGGTTTCAGCAAAATTCAGCTCTACACACTATTGAGCTGAATGCATTACTTTGTACTCTATGCATTTTGGTTAAGAATGTGTACATAACTAAGGATTAGATGGAACTGTATAGATATTGCATGTACACTACAAAAGCAATGGAATACTCAAAGGTAAGCTGAATTCAGAAAACTACCTCATAATATTCAGACAGGAACTGCCAATTTCTTTGTTTAGTTCTGTAAACGCTAATGTTGCATTGCGTACAAAAGTTGAGTTACTGAAAGTAACTCCTGGAATATTGGTGGCACACTGATAAAATTGGTTGTATAAATCATATAGCAAGTAAAAGATCATGGTTTACATCATTTGCACATAAGAGTTTTCAGCAAAATTCAAATCTACACTACTGATTTGATGCATTACTTTCTATTCTATGCATTTTGGTTAAGGATGTGTACATAACTACTCAGGATCAGCTGGAACGGTATAGATATTGCATGTCTTCTACTCAGAACCATGGAATACTCAAATGCAAGCTGAATTCAAAACCTACCGCATAACATTTAGAATGGAACAACCAACATCTTGGTTTAGTTCTGTAAATGCTAATATTCCATTGAATTGAAAAGGTGAATTACTGAACGTAACTCCTCGAATATTGATAGCAAACTGATAAAATTGGTTGCATACTACTCTAAATCATATGGTAAGTAAAATAATAAGGATTACATCGTTAGCACCTAGTAGTTTTCAGCAAATTTCAACACTACACTCGATTGAGCTGAATGCATTACTTTGTATTCTAAGCATTTTGGTTAAGGATGTGTACATAACTACTCAGCATCAGCTGGAACTGTATAAATATTGCATGTCTTCTACATAAAGCAATGGAATTCTCAAAGGCAAGCTGAATTCAGGAACCTACCTCACAACATTTAGAATGGAACAGCCAATATCTTTGATTAGTTCTGTATGGTAAGTAAAATAATAAGGTTTACATCAAGTTAGCACATACTAGTTTTCAGCAAAATTCAGCTCTACACACTATTGAGCTGAATGCATTACCTTCCATTCAATGCATTTTGAGTTGAACATCTGTGCATCATTACTCAGAGTGAGCTGGAACTGTATAGATATTGCATGTCTTCTACTCAGAACCATAGAATACTCAAATGCAAGCTGAATTCAGAAACCTACCTCATAATATTCAGACTGGAACAGCCATTATCTTTGTTTAGTTCTGTAAACGCTAATGTTCCATTGCGTACAAAAGTTGAGTTACTGAGCGTAACTCCTGGAAAATTGGTAGCACACTGATAAAATTGGTTGCATACTACTCTAAATCATATGGCAAGTAAAAGAACATGGTTTACATCATTAGCACATACTAGTTTTCAGCAAAATTCAGCTCTACACACTATTGAGCTGAATGCATTACTTTGTACTCTATGCATTTTGGTTAAGAATGTGTACATAACTAAGGATTAGATGGAACTGTATAGATATTGCATGTACACTACAAAAGCAATGGAATACTCAAAGGTAAGCTGAATTCAGAAAACTACCTCATAATATTCAGACAGGAACTGCCAATTTCTTTGTTTAGTTCTGTAAACGCTAATGTTGCATTGCGTACAAAAGTTGAGTTACTGAAAGTAACTCCTGGAATATTGGTGGCACACTGATAAAATTGGTTGTATAAATCATATAGCAAGTAAAAGATCATGGTTTACATCATTAGCACTTAAGAGTTTTCAGCAAAATTCAAATCTACACTACTGAGTTGATGCATTACTTTCTATTCTATGCATTTTGGTTAAGGATGTGTACATAACTACTCAGGATCAGCTGGAACGGTATAGATATTGCATGTCTTCTACTCAGAACCATGGAATACTCAAATGCAAGCTGAATTCAAAACCTACCGCATAACATTTAGAATGGAACAACCAACATCTTGGTTTAGTTCTGTAAATGCTAATATTCCATTGAATTGAAAAGGTGAGTTACTGAACGTAACTCCTCGAATATTGATAGCAAACTGATAAAATTGGTTGCATACTACTCTAAATCATATGGTAAGTAAAAGAACATGGTTTACATCATTAGCACATACTAGTTTTCAGCAAAATTCAGCTCTACACACTATTGAGCTGAATGCATTACTTTGTACTCTATGCATTTTGGTTAAGAATGTGTACATAACTAAGGATTAGATGGAACTGTATAGATATTGCATGTACACTACAAAAGCAATGGAATACTCAAAGGTAAGCTGAATTCAGAAAACTACCTCATAATATTCAGACAGGAACTGCCAATTTCTTTGTTTAGTTCTGTAAACGCTAATGTTCCATTGCGTACAAAAGTTGAGTTACTGAGCGTAACTCCTGGAAAATTGGTGGCACACTGATAAAATTGGTTGTATAAATCATATAGCAAGTAAACGATCATGGTTTACATCATTAGCACATAAGAGTTTTCAACAAAATTCAAATCTACACTACTGAGTTGATGCATTACTTTCTATTCTATGCATTTTGGTTAAGGATGTGTACATAACTACTCAGGATCAGCTGGAACGGTATAGATATTGCATGTCTTCTACTCAGAACCATGGAATACTCAAATGCAAGCTGAATTCAAAACCTACCGCATAACATTTAGAATGGAACAACCAACATCTTGGTTTAGTTCTGTAAATGCTAATATTCCATTGAATTGAAAAGGTGAGTTACTGAACGTAACTCCTCGAATATTGATAGCAAACCGATAAAATTGGTTGCATACTACTCTAAATCATATGGTAAGTAAAATAATAAGGATTACATCAAGTTAGCACCTAGTAGTTTTCAGCAAAATTCAACACTACACTCGATTGAGCTGAATGCATTAATTTGTATTCTAAGCATTTTGGTTAAGGATGTGTACATAACTACTCAGCATCAGCTGGAACTGTATAAATATTGCATGTCTTCTACATAAAGCAATGGAATTCTCAAAGGCAAGCTGAATTCAGGAACCTACCTCACAACATTCAGAATGGAACAGCCAATATCTTTGATTAGTTCTGTATGGTAAGTAAAATAATAAGGTTTACATCAAGTTAGCACATACTAGTTTTCAGCAAAATTCAGCTCTACACACTATTGAGCTGAATGCATTACCTTCCATTCAATGCATTTTGAGTTGAGCATCTGTGCATCATTACTCAGAGTGAGCTGGAACTGTATAGATATTGCATGTCTTCTACTCAGAACCATAGAATACTCAAATGCAAGCTGAATTCAGAAACCTACCTCATAATATTCAGACTGGAACAGCCAATATCTTTGTTTAGTTCTGTAAACGCTAATGTTCCAATGCGTACAAAAGGTGAGTTACTGAAATTAACATGGAAAATTGGTAACACACTGATAAAATTGTTTGCATACAACTCTAAATCATATGTCAAGTAAAATAACATGGATTACATCAAGAGCACAGTTTTCAGCAATTTTCAACTACACGATTGAGCGAAATGCATTATTTTGTATTCTATGCATTTTGGTTAAGGATGTGTACATAAGTACGCAGGATCAGCTGGAACTGTATAAATATTGCATGTCTTCTACATAAAGCAATGGAATTCTCAAAGGCAAGCTGAATTCAGGAACCTACCTCACAACATTTAGAATGGAACAGCCAATATCTTTGATTAGTTCTGTATGGTAAGTAAAATAATAAGGTTTACATCAAGTTAGCACATACTAGTTTTCAGCAAAATTCAGCTCTACACACTATTGAGCTGAATGCATTACCTTCCATTCAATGCATTTTGAGTTGAACATCTGTGCATCATTACTCAGAGTGAGCTGGAACTGTATAGATATTGCATGTCTTCTACTCAGAACCATAGAATACTCAAATGCAAGCTGAATTCAGAAACCTACCTCATAATATTCAGACTGGAACAGCCAATATCTTTGTTTAGTTCTGTAAACGCTAATGTTCCATTGCGTACAAAAGCTGAGTTACTGAAACTAACTCCTGGAAAATTGGTAGCACACTGATAAAATTGGTTGTATACTACTCTAAATCATATAGCAAGTAAAAGAACATGGTTTACATCATTAGCACATAAGGGTTTTCAGCAAAATTCAAATCTACACTACGTACAGATGCATTACTTTCTATTCTATGCATTTTGGTTAAGGATATGTAGATAACTACTCAGGATCAGCTGGAACGGTATAGATATTGCATGTCTTCTACTCAGAGCCATGGAATACTGAAATGCAAGCTGAATTTAGGAACCTACGGCATAACAGTTAGAATGGAACAACTAACATCTTGGTTGAATTCTGTAAATGCTAATATTCCAAAAGGTGAGTTACTGAACGTAACTTCTGGAAAATTGGTAGCACACTGATAAAATTGGTTGCATACTAGTCTAAATCATATGGCAAGTAACATAACATGGTTTCCATCAAGTTAGCACAGTTTTTAACTACACGATTGAACTAAATGCATTACTTTGTATTCTATGCATTTTGGTTAAGGATGTGTACATAAGTACTCAGGATCAGCTGGAACTGTATAAATATTGCATGTCTTCTACATAAAGCAATGGAATTCTCAAAGGCATGCTGAATTCAGGAACCTACCTCACAACATTTAGAGTGGAACAGCCAATATCTTTGTTTAGTTCCGTAAACGCTAATGTTCCAATGCGTACAAAAGGTGAGTTACTGAAATTAACATGGAAAATTGGTAACACACTGATAAAATTGTTTGCATACAACTCTAAATCATATGTCAAGTAAAATAACATGGATTACATCAAGAGCACAGTTTTCAGCAATTTTCAACTACACGATTGAGCGAAATGCATTATTTTGTATTCTATGCATTTTGGTTAAGGATGTGTACATAACTACTCAGGATCAGCTGGAACTGTATAGATATTGCATGTCTTCTACTCAGAACCATGGAATACTCAAATGCAAGCTGAATTCAAAACCTACCGCATAACCAACATCTTGGTTTAGTTCTGTAAATGCTAATATTCCATTGAATTGAAAAGGTGAGTTACTGAACGTAACTCCTCGAATATTGATAGCAAACTGATAAAATTGGTTGCATACTACTCTAAATCATATGGTAAGTAAAATAATAAGGATTACATCAAGTTAGCACCTAGTAGTTTTCAGCAAATTTCAACACTACACTCGATTGAGCTGAATGCATTAATTTGTATTCTAAGCATTTTGGTTAAGGATGTGTACATAACTACTCAGCATCAGCTGGAACTGTATAAATATTGCATGTCTTCTACATAAAGCAATGGAATTCTCAAAGGCATGCTGAATTCAGGAACCTACCTCACAACATTTAGAGTGGAACAGCCAATATCTTTGTTTAGTTCCGTAAACGCTAATGTTCCAATGCGTACAAAAGGTGAGTTACTGAAATTAACATGGAAAATTGGTAACACACTGATGAAATTGGTTGCATACTAGTCTAAATCATATGTCAAGTAAAATAACATGGATTACATCAAGAGCACAGTTTTCAGCAATTTTCAACTACACGATTGAGCGAAATGCATTATTTTGTATTCTATGCATTTTGGTTAAGGATGTGTACATAACTACTCAGGATCAGCTGGAACTGTATAAATATTGCATGTCTTCTACATAAAGCAATGGAATTCTCAAAGGCAAGCTGAATTCAGGAACCTACCTCACAACATTTAGAATGGAACAGCCAATATCTTTGATTAGTTCTGTATGGTAAGTAAAATAATAAGGTTTACATCAAGTTAGCACATACTAGTTTTCAGCAAAATTCAGCTCTACACACTATTGAGCTGAATGCATTACCTTCCATTCAATGCATTTTGAGTTGAACATCTGTGCATCATTACTCAGAGTGAGCTGGAACTGTATAGATATTGCATGTCTTCTACTCAGAACCATAGAATACTCAAATGCAAGCTGAATTCAGAAACCTACCTCATAATATTCAGACTGGAACAGCCATTATCTTTGTTTAGTTCTGTAAACGCTAATGTTCCATTGCGTACAAAAGTTGAGTTACTGAGCGTAACTCCTGGAAAGTTGGTAGCACACTGATAAAATTGGTTGCATACTACTCTAAATCATATGGCAAGTAAAAGAACATGGTTTACATCATTAGCACATACTAGTTTTCAGCAAAATTCAGCTCTACACACTATTGAGCTGAATGCATTACTTTGTACTCTATGCATTTTGGTTAAGAATGTGTACATAACTAAGGATTAGATGGAACTGTATAGATATTGCATGTACACTACAAAAGCAATGGAATACTCAAAGGTAAGCTGAATTCAGAAAACTACCTCATAATATTCAGACAGGAACTGCCAATTTCTTTGTTTAGTTCTGTAAACGCTAATGTTCCATTGCGTACAAAAGTTGAGTTACTGAGCGTAACTCCTGGAAAATTGGTAGCACACTGATAACATTGGTTGCATACTACTCTAAATCATATGGCAAGTAAAAGAACATGGTTTACATCATTAGCACATACTAGTTTTCAGCAAAATTCAGCTCTGCACACTATTGAGCTGAATGCATTACTTTGTACTCTATGCATTTTGGTTAAGGATATCTACATAACTACTCAGGATCAGCTGGAACGCTATAGATATTGCATGTCTTCTACTCAGAGCCATGGAATACTGAAATGCAAGCTGAATTCAGGACCCTACGGCATAACAGTTAGAATGGAACAACTAACATCTTGGTTGAATTCTGTAAATGCTAATATTCCAAAAGGTGAGTTACTGAACGTAACTTCTGGAACATTGGTAGCACACTGATAAAATTGGTTGCATACTAGTCTAAATCATATGGCAAGTAAAATAACATGGTTTCCATCAAGTTAGCACAGTTTTCAACTACACGATTGAGCTAAATGCATTACTTTGTATTCTATGCATTTTGGTTAAGGATGTGTACATAAGTACTCAAGATCAGCTGGAACTGTATAAATATTGCATGTCTTCTACATAAAGCAATGGAATACTCAAAGGTAAGCTGAATTCAGAAAACTACCTCATAATATTCAGACAGGAACTGCCAATTTCTTTGTTTAGTTCTGTAAACGCTAATGTTCCATTGCGTACAAAAGTTGAGTTACTGAAAGTAACTCCTGGAAAATTGGTGGCACACTGATAAAATTGGTTGTATAAATCATATAGCAAGTAAAAGATCATGGTTTACATCATTAGCACATAAGAGTTTTCAACAAAATTCAAATCTACACTACTGAGGATGCATTACTTTCTATTCTATGCATTTTGGTTAAGGATGTGTACATAACTACTCAGGATCAGCTGGAACGGTATAGATATTGCATGTCTTCTACTCAGAACCATGGAATACTCAAATGCAAGCTGAATTCAAAACCTACCGCATAACATTTAGAATGGAACAACCAACATCTTGGT
Organism: Hemitrygon akajei; assembly: GCF_048418815.1. Classification (NCBI taxonomy): domain Eukaryota; kingdom Metazoa; phylum Chordata; class Chondrichthyes; order Myliobatiformes; family Dasyatidae; genus Hemitrygon; species Hemitrygon akajei. The sequence continues at coordinate 81,529 of NC_133152.1, read as the reverse complement.
TTAGTTCTGTAAATGCTAATATTCCATTGAATTGAAAAGGTGAGTTACTGAACGTAACTCCTCGAATATTGATAGCAAACCGATAAAATTGGTTGCATACTACTCTAAATCATATGGTAAGTAAAATAATAAGGATTACATCAAGTTAGCACCTAGTAGTTTTCAGCAAAATTCAACACTACACTCGATTGAGCTGAATGCATTAATTTGTATTCTAAGCATTTTGGTTAAGGATGTGTACATAACTACTCAGCATCAGCTGGAACTGTATAAATATTGCATGTCTTCTACATAAAGCAATGGAATTCTCAAAGGCAAGCTGAATTCAGGAACCTACCTCGCAACATTTAGAATGGAACAGCCAATATCTTTGATTAGTTCTGTATGGTAAGTAAAATAATAAGGTTTACATCAAGTTAGCACATACTACTTTTCAGCAAAATTCAGCTCTACACACTATTGAGCTGAATGCATTACCTTCCATTCAATGCATTTTGAGTTGAGCATCTGTACATCATTACTCAGAGTGAGCTGGAACTGTATAGATATTGCATGTCTTCTACTCAGAACCATAGAATACTCAAATGCAAGCTGAATTCAGAAACCTACCTCATAATATTCAGACTGGAACAGCCGATATCTTTGTTTAGTTCTGTAAACGCTAATGTTCCATTGCGTACAAAAGCTGAGTTACTGAAACTAACTCCTGGAAAATTGGTAGCACACTGATAAAATTGGTTGTATACTACTCTAAATCATATAGCAAGTAAAAGAACATGGTTTACATCATTAGCACATAAGGGTTTTCAGCAAAATTCAAATCTACACTACGTACAGATGCATTACTTTCTATTCTATGCATTTTGGTTAAGGATATGTAGATAACTACTCAGGATCAGCTGGAACGGTATAGATATTGCATGTCTTCTACTCAGAGCCATGGAATACTGAAATGCAAGCTGAATTTAGGACCCTACGGCATAACAGTTAGAATGGAACAACTAACATCTTGGATGAATTCTGTAAATGCTAATATTCCAAAAGGTGAGTTACTGAACGTAACTTCTGGAAAATTGGTAGCACACTGATAAAATTGGTTGCATACTAGTCTAAATCATATGGCAAGTAAAATAACATGGTTTCCATCAAGTTAGCACAGTTTTCAACTACACGATTGAGCTAAATGCATTACTTTGTATTCTATGCATTTTGGTTAAGGATGTGTACATAAGTACTCAAGATCAGCTGGAACTGTATAAATATTGCATGTCTTCTACATAAAGCAATGGAATACTCAAAGGTAAGCTGAATTCAGAAAACTACCTCACAACATTTAGAATGGAACAGCCAATATCTTTGATTAGTTCTGTATGGTAAGTAAAATAATAAGGTTTACATCAAGTTAGCACATACTAGTTTTCAGCAAAATTCAGCTCTACACACTATTGAGCTGAATGCATTACCTTCCATTCAATGCATTTTGAGTTGAACATCTGTGCATCATTACTCAGAGTGAGCTGGAACTGTATAGATATTGCATGTCTTCTACTCAGAACCATAGAATACTCAAATGCAAGCTGAATTCAGAAACCTACCTCATAATATTCAGACTGGAACAGCCAGTATCTTTGTTTAGTTCTGTAAACGCTAATGTTCCATTGCGTACAAAAGCTGAGTTACTGAAACTAACTCCTGGAAAATTGGTAGCACACTGATAAAATTGGTTGTATACTACTCTAAATCATATAGCAAGTAAAAGAACATGGTTTACATCATTAGCACATAAGGGTTTTCAGCAAAATTCAAATCTACACTACGTACAGATGCATTACTTTCTATTCTATGCATTTTGGTTAAGGATATGTAGATAACTACTCAGGATCAGCTGGAACGGTATAGATATTGCATGTCTTCTACTCAGAGCCATGGAATACTGAAATCTAAGCTGAATTTAGGACCCTACGGCATAACAGTTAGAATGGAACAACTAACATCTTGGTTGAATTCTGTAAATGCTAATATTCCAAAAGGTGAGTTACTTAACGTAACTTCTGGAAAATTGGTAGCACACTGATAAAATTGGTTGCATACTAGTCTAAATCATATGGCAAGTAAAATAACATGGTTTCCATCAAGTTAGCACAGTTTTTAACTACACGATTGAACTAAATGCATTACTTTGTATTCTATGCATTTTGGTTAAGGATGTGTACATAAGTACTCAGGATCAGCTGGAACTGTATAAATATTGCATGTCTTCTACATAAAGCAATGGAATTCTCAAAGGCATGCTGAATTCAGGAACCTACCTCACAACATTTAGAGTGGAACAGCCAATATCTTTGTTTAGTTCCGTAAACGCTAATGTTCCAATGCGTACAAAAGGTGAGTTACTGAAATTAACATGGAAAATTGGTAACACACTGATAAAATTGTTTGCATACAACTCTAAATCATATGTCAAGTAAAATAACATGGATTACATCAAGAGCACAGTTTTCAGCAATTTTCAACTACACGATTGAGCGAAATGCATTATTTTGTATTCTATGCATTTTGGTTAAGGATGTGTACATAAGTACTCAGGATCAGCTGGAACTGTATAAATATTGCATGTCTTCTACATAAAGCAATGGAATTCTCAAAGGCAAGCTGAATTCAGGAACCTACCTCACAACATTTAGAATGGAACAGCCAATATCTTTGATTAGTTCTGTATGGTAAGTAAAATAATAAGGTTTACATCAAGTTAGCACATACTAGTTTTCAGCAAAATTCAGCTCTACACACTATTGAGCTGAATGCATTACCTTCCATTCAATGCATTTTGAGTTGAACATCTGTGCATCATTACTCAGAGTGAGCTGGAACTGTATAGATATTGCATGTCTTCTACTCAGAACCATAGAATACTCAAATGCAAGCTGAATTCAGAAACCTACCTCATAATATTCAGACTGGAACAGCCATTATCTTTGTTTAGTTCTGTAAACGCTAATGTTCCATTGCGTACAAAAGTTGAGTTACTGAGCGTAACTCCTGGAAAATTGGTAGCACACTGATAAAATTGGTTGCTTACTACTCTAAATCATATGGCAAGTAAAAGAACATGGTTTACATCATTAGCACATACTAGGTTTCAGCAAAATTCAGCTCTACACACTATTGAGCTGAATGCATTACTTTGTACTCTATGCATTTTGGTTAAGAATGTGTACATAACTAAGGATTAGATGGAACTGTATAGATATTGCATGTACACTACAAAAGCAATGGAATACTCAAAGGTAAGCTGAATTCAGAAAACTACCTCATAATATTCAGACAGGAACTGCCAATTTCTTTGTTTAGTTCTGTAAACGCTAATGTTGCATTGCGTACAAAAGTTGAGTTACTGAAAGTAACTCCTGGAATATTGGTGGCACACTGATAAAATTGGTTGTATAAATCATATAGCAAGTAAAAGATCATGGTTTACATCATTAGCACATAAGAGTTTTCAGCAAAATTCAAATCTACACTACTGAGTTGATGCATTACTTTCTATTCTATGCATTTTGGTTAAGGATGTGTACATAACTACTCAGGATCAGCTGGAACGGTATAGATATTGCATGTCTTCTACTCAGAACCATGGAATACTCAAATGCAAGCTGAATTCAAAACCTACCGCATAACATTTAGAATGGAACAACCAACATCTTGGTTTAGTTCTGTAAATGCTAATATTCCATTGAATTGAAAAGGTGAGTTACTGAACGTAACTCCTCGAATATTGATAGCAAACTGATAAAATTGGTTGCATACTACTCTAAATCATATGGTAAGTAAAATAATAAGGATTACATCAAGTTAGCACCTAGTAGTTTTCAGCAAATTTCAACACTACACTCGATTGAGCTGAATGCATTACTTTGTATTCTAAGCATTTTGGTTAAGGATGTGTACATAACTACTCAGCATCAGCTGGAACTGTATAAATATTGCATGTCTTCTACATAAAGCAATGGAATTCTCAAAGGCAAGCTGAATTCAGGAACCTACCTCACAACATTTAGAATGGAACAGCCAATATCTTTGATTAGTTCTGTATGGTAAGTAAAATAATAAGGTTTACATCAAGTTAGCACATACTAGTTTTCAGCAAAATTCAGCTCTACACACTATTGAGCTGAATGCATTACCTTCCATTCAATGCATTTTGAGTTGAACATCTGTGCATCATTACTCAGAGTGAGCTGGAACTGTATAGATATTGCATGTCTTCTACTCAGAACCATAGAATACTCAAATGCAAGCTGAATTCAGAAACCTACCTCATAATATTCAGACTGGAACAGCCATTATCTTTGTTTAGTTCTGTAAACGCTAATGTTCCATTGCGTACAAAAGTTGAGTTACTGAGCGTAACTCCTGGAAAATTGGTAGCACACTGATAAAATTGGTTGCATACTACTCTAAATCATATGGCAAGTAAAAGAACATGGTTTACATCATTAGCACATACTAGTTTTCAGCAAAATTCAGCTCTACACACTATTGAGCTGAATGCATTACTTTGTACTCTATGCATTTTGGTTAAGAATGTGTACATAACTAAGGATTAGATGGAACTGTATAGATATTGCATGTACACTACAAAAGCAATGGAATACTCAAAGGTAAGCTGAATTCAGAAAACTACCTCATAATATTCAGACAGGAACTGCCAATTTCTTTGTTTAGTTCTGTAAACGCTAATGTTGCATTGCGTACAAAAGTTGAGTTACTGAAAGTAACTCCTGGAATATTGGTGGCACACTGATAAAATTGGTTGTATAAATCATATAGCAAGTAAAAGATCATGGTTTACATCATTTGCACATAAGAGTTTTCAGCAAAATTCAAATCTACACTACTGATTTGATGCATTACTTTCTATTCTATGCATTTTGGTTAAGGATGTGTACATAACTACTCAGGATCAGCTGGAACGGTATAGATATTGCATGTCTTCTACTCAGAACCATGGAATACTCAAATGCAAGCTGAATTCAAAACCTACCGCATAACATTTAGAATGGAACAACCAACATCTTGGTTTAGTTCTGTAAATGCTAATATTCCATTGAATTGAAAAGGTGAATTACTGAACGTAACTCCTCGAATATTGATAGCAAACTGATAAAATTGGTTGCATACTACTCTAAATCATATGGTAAGTAAAATAATAAGGATTACATCGTTAGCACCTAGTAGTTTTCAGCAAATTTCAACACTACACTCGATTGAGCTGAATGCATTACTTTGTATTCTAAGCATTTTGGTTAAGGATGTGTACATAACTACTCAGCATCAGCTGGAACTGTATAAATATTGCATGTCTTCTACATAAAGCAATGGAATTCTCAAAGGCAAGCTGAATTCAGGAACCTACCTCACAACATTTAGAATGGAACAGCCAATATCTTTGATTAGTTCTGTATGGTAAGTAAAATAATAAGGTTTACATCAAGTTAGCACATACTAGTTTTCAGCAAAATTCAGCTCTACACACTATTGAGCTGAATGCATTACCTTCCATTCAATGCATTTTGAGTTGAACATCTGTGCATCATTACTCAGAGTGAGCTGGAACTGTATAGATATTGCATGTCTTCTACTCAGAACCATAGAATACTCAAATGCAAGCTGAATTCAGAAACCTACCTCATAATATTCAGACTGGAACAGCCATTATCTTTGTTTAGTTCTGTAAACGCTAATGTTCCATTGCGTACAAAAGTTGAGTTACTGAGCGTAACTCCTGGAAAATTGGTAGCACACTGATAAAATTGGTTGCATACTACTCTAAATCATATGGCAAGTAAAAGAACATGGTTTACATCATTAGCACATACTAGTTTTCAGCAAAATTCAGCTCTACACACTATTGAGCTGAATGCATTACTTTGTACTCTATGCATTTTGGTTAAGAATGTGTACATAACTAAGGATTAGATGGAACTGTATAGATATTGCATGTACACTACAAAAGCAATGGAATACTCAAAGGTAAGCTGAATTCAGAAAACTACCTCATAATATTCAGACAGGAACTGCCAATTTCTTTGTTTAGTTCTGTAAACGCTAATGTTGCATTGCGTACAAAAGTTGAGTTACTGAAAGTAACTCCTGGAATATTGGTGGCACACTGATAAAATTGGTTGTATAAATCATATAGCAAGTAAAAGATCATGGTTTACATCATTAGCACATAAGAGTTTTCAGCAAAATTCAAATCTACACTACTGAGTTGATGCATTACTTTCTATTCTATGCATTTTGGTTAAGGATGTGTACATAACTACTCAGGATCAGCTGGAACGGTATAGATATTGCATGTCTTCTACTCAGAACCATGGAATACTCAAATGCAAGCTGAATTCAAAACCTACCGCATAACATTTAGAATGGAACAACCAACATCTTGGTTTAGTTCTGTAAATGCTAATATTCCATTGAATTGAAAAGGTGAGTTACTGAACGTAACTCCTCGAATATTGATAGCAAACTGATAAAATTGGTTGCATACTACTCTAAATCATATGGTAAGTAAAATAATAAGGATTACATCAAGTTAGCACCTAGTAGTTTTCAGCAAATTTCAACACTACACTCGATTGAGCTGAATGCATTACTTTGTATTCTAAGCATTTTGGTTAAGGATGTGTACATAACTACTCAGCATCAGCTGGAACTGTATAAATATTGCATGTCTTCTACATAAAGCAATGGAATTCTCAAAGGCAAGCTGAATTCAGGAACCTACCTCACAACATTTAGAATGGAACAGCCAATATCTTTGATTAGTTCTGTATGGTAAGTAAAATAATAAGGTTTACATCAAGTTAGCACATACTAGTTTTCAGCAAAATTCAGCTCTACACACTATTGAGCTGAATGCATTACCTTCCATTCAATGCATTTTGAGTTGAACATCTGTGCATCATTACTCAGAGTGAGCTGGAACTGTATAGATATTGCATGTCTTCTACTCAGAACCATAGAATACTCAAATGCAAGCTGAATTCAGAAACCTACCTCATAATATTCAGACTGGAACAGCCATTATCTTTGTTTAGTTCTGTAAACGCTAATGTTCCATTGCGTACAAAAGTTGAGTTACTGAGCGTAACTCCTGGAAAATTGGTAGCACACTGATAAAATTGGTTGCATACTACTCTAAATCATATGGCAAGTAAAAGAACATGGTTTACATCATTAGCACATACTAGTTTTCAGCAAAATTCAGCTCTACACACTATTGAGCTGAATGCATTACTTTGTACTCTATGCATTTTGGTTAAGAATGTGTACATAACTAAGGATTAGATGGAACTGTATAGATATTGCATGTACACTACAAAAGCAATGGAATACTCAAAGGTAAGCTGAATTCAGAAAACTACCTCATAATATTCAGACAGGAACTGCCAATTTCTTTGTTTAGTTCTGTAAACGCTAATGTTGCATTGCGTACAAAAGTTGAGTTACTGAAAGTAACTCCTGGAATATTGGTGGCACACTGATAAAATTGGTTGTATAAATCATATAGCAAGTAAAAGATCATGGTTTACATCATTTGCACATAAGAGTTTTCATCAAAATTCAAATCTACACTACTGATTTGATGCATTACTTTCTATTCTATGCATTTTGGTTAAGGATGTGTACATAACTACTCAGGATCAGCTGGAACGGTATAGATATTGCATGTCTTCTACTCAGAACCATGGAATACTCAAATGCAAGCTGAATTCAAAACCTACCGCATAACATTTAGAATGGAACAACCAACATCTTGGTTTAGTTCTGTAAATGCTAATATTCCATTGAATTGAAAAGGTGAATTACTGAACGTAACTCCTCGAATATTGATAGCAAACTGATAAAATTGGTTGCATACTGCTCTAAATCATATGGTAAGTAAAATAATAAGGATTACATCAAGTTAGCACATACTAGTTTTCAGCAAAATTCAGCTCTACACACTATTGAGCTGAATGCATTACTTTGTACTCTATGCATTTTGGTTAAGAATGTGTACATAACTAAGGATTAGATGGAACTGTATAGATATTGCATGTACACTACAAAAGCAATGGAATACTCAAAGGTAAGCTGAATTCAGAAAACTACCTCATAATATTCAGACAGGAACTGCCAATTTCTTTGTTTAGTTCTGTAAACGCTAATGTTGCATTGCGTACAAAAGTTGAGTTACTGAAAGTAACTCCTGGAATATTGGTGGCACACTGATAAAATTGGTTGTATAAATCATATAGCAAGTAAAAGATCATGGTTTACATCATTTGCACATAAGAGTTTTCAGCAAAATTCAAATCTACACTACTGATTTGATGCATTACTTTCTATTCTATGCATTTTGGTTAAGGATGTGTACATAACTACTCAGGATCAGCTGGAACGGTATAGATATTGCATGTCTTCTACTCAGAACCATGGAATACTCAAATGCAAGCTGAATTCAAAACCTACCGCATAACATTTAGAATGGAACAACCAACATCTTGGTTTAGTTCTGTAAATGCTAATATTCCATTGAATTGAAAAGGTGAATTACTGAACGTAACTCCTCGAATATTGATAGCAAACTGATAAAATTGGTTGCATACTGCTCTAAATCATATGGTAAGTAAAATAATAAGGATTACATCAAGTTAGCACCTAGTAGTTTTCAGCAAATTTCAACACTACACTCGATTGAGCTGAATGCATTACTTTGTATTCTAAGCATTTTGGTTAAGGATGTGTACATAACTACTCAGGATCAGCTGGAACTGTATAAATATTGCATGTCTTCTACATAAAGCAATGGAATTCTCAAAGGCAAGCTGAATTCAGGAACCTACCTCACAACATTTAGAATGGAACAGCCAATATCTTTGATTAGTTCTGTATGGTAAGTAAAATAATAAGGTTTACATCAAGTTAGCACATACTAGTTTTCAGCAAAATTCAGCTCTACACACTATTGAGCTGAATGCATTACCTTCCATTCAATGCATTTTGAGTTGAACATCTGTGCATCATTACTCAGAGTGAGCTGGAACTGTATAGATATTGCATGTCTTCTACTCAGAACCATAGAATACTCAAATGCAAGCTGAATTCAGAAACCTACCTCATAATATTCAGACTGGAACAGCCATTATCTTTGTTTAGTTCTGTAAACGCTAATGTTCCATTGCGTACAAAAGTTGAGTTACTGAGCGTAACTCCTGGAAAATTGGTAGCACACTGATAAAATTGGTTGCTTACTACTCTAAATCATATGGCAAGTAAAAGAACATGGTTTACATCATTAGCACATACTAGGTTTCAGCAAAATTCAGCTCTACACACTATTGAGCTGAATGCATTACTTTGTACTCTATGCATTTTGGTTAAGAATGTGTACATAACTAAGGATTAGATGGAACTGTATAGATATTGCATGTACACTACAAAAGCAATGGAATACTCAAAGGTAAGCTGAATTCAGAAAACTACCTCATAATATTCAGACAGGAACTGCCAATTTCTTTGTTTAGTTCTGTAAACGCTAATGTTGCATTGCGTACAAAAGTTGAGTTACTGAAAGTAACTCCTGGAATATTGGTGGCACACTGATAAAATTGGTTGTATAAATCATATAGCAAGTAAAAGATCATGGTTTACATCATTAGCACATAAGAGTTTTCAGCAAAATTCAAATCTACACTACTGAGTTGATGCATTACTTTCTATTCTATGCATTTTGGTTAAGGATGTGTACATAACTACTCAGGATCAGCTGGAACGGTATAGATATTGCATGTCTTCTACTCAGAACCATGGAATACTCAAATGCAAGCTGAATTCAAAACCTACCGCATAACATTTAGAATGGAACAACCAACATCTTGGTTTAGTTCTGTAAATGCTAATATTCCATTGAATTGAAAAGGTGAGTTACTGAACGTAACTCCTCGAATATTGATAGCAAACTGATAAAATTGGTTGCATACTACTCTAAATCATATGGTAAGTAAAATAATAAGGATTACATCAAGTTAGCACCTAGTAGTTTTCAGCAAATTTCAACACTACACTCGATTGAGCTGAATGCATTACTTTGTATTCTAAGCATTTTGGTTAAGGATGTGTACATAACTACTCAGCATCAGCTGGAACTGTATAAATATTGCATGTCTTCTACATAAAGCAATGGAATTCTCAAAGGCAAGCTGAATTCAGGAACCTACCTCACAACATTTAGAATGGAACAGCCAATATCTTTGATTAGTTCTGTATGGTAAGTAAAATAATAAGGTTTACATCAAGTTAGCACATACTAGTTTTCAGCAAAATTCAGCTCTACACACTATTGAGCTGAATGCATTACCTTCCATTCAATGCATTTTGAGTTGAACATCTGTGCATCATTACTCAGAGTGAGCTGGAACTGTATAGATATTGCATGTCTTCTACTCAGAACCATAGAATACTCAAATGCAAGCTGAATTCAGAAACCTACCTCATAATATTCAGACTGGAACAGCCATTATCTTTGTTTAGTTCTGTAAACGCTAATGTTCCATTGCGTACAAAAGTTGAGTTACTGAGCGTAACTCCTGGAAAATTGGTAGCACACTGATAAAATTGGTTGCATACTACTCTAAATCATATGGCAAGTAAAAGAACATGGTTTACATCATTAGCACATACTAGTTTTCAGCAAAATTCAGCTCTACACACTATTGAGCTGAATGCATTACTTTGTACTCTATGCATTTTGGTTAAGAATGTGTACATAACTAAGGATTAGATGGAACTGTATAGATATTGCATGTACACTACAAAAGCAATGGAATACTCAAAGGTAAGCTGAATTCAGAAAACTACCTCATAATATTCAGACAGGAACTGCCAATTTCTTTGTTTAGTTCTGTAAACGCTAATGTTGCATTGCGTACAAAAGTTGAGTTACTGAAAGTAACTCCTGGAATATTGGTGGCACACTGATAAAATTGGTTGTATAAATCATATAGCAAGTAAAAGATCATGGTTTACATCATTTGCACATAAGAGTTTTCAGCAAAATTCAAATCTACACTACTGATTTGATGCATTACTTTCTATTCTATGCATTTTGGTTAAGGATGTGTACATAACTACTCAGGATCAGCTGGAACGGTATAGATATTGCATGTCTTCTACTCAGAACCATGGAATACTCAAATGCAAGCTGAATTCAAAACCTACCGCATAACATTTAGAATGGAACAACCAACATCTTGGTTTAGTTCTGTAAATGCTAATATTCCATTGAATTGAAAAGGTGAATTACTGAACGTAACTCCTCGAATATTGATAGCAAACTGATAAAATTGGTTGCATACTACTCTAAATCATATGGTAAGTAAAATAATAAGGATTACATCGTTAGCACCTAGTAGTTTTCAGCAAATTTCAACACTACACTCGATTGAGCTGAATGCATTACTTTGTATTCTAAGCATTTTGGTTAAGGATGTGTACATAACTACTCAGCATCAGCTGGAACTGTATAAATATTGCATGTCTTCTACATAAAGCAATGGAATTCTCAAAGGCAAGCTGAATTCAGGAACCTACCTCACAACATTTAGAATGGAACAGCCAATATCTTTGATTAGTTCTGTATGGTAAGTAAAATAATAAGGTTTACATCAAGTTAGCACATACTAGTTTTCAGCAAAATTCAGCTCTACACACTATTGAGCTGAATGCATTACCTTCCATTCAATGCATTTTGAGTTGAACATCTGTGCATCATTACTCAGAGTGAGCTGGAACTGTATAGATATTGCATGTCTTCTACTCAGAACCATAGAATACTCAAATGCAAGCTGAATTCAGAAACCTACCTCATAATATTCAGACTGGAACAGCCATTATCTTTGTTTAGTTCTGTAAACGCTAATGTTCCATTGCGTACAAAAGTTGAGTTACTGAGCGTAACTCCTGGAAAATTGGTAGCACACTGATAAAATTGGTTGCATACTACTCTAAATCATATGGCAAGTAAAAGAACATGGTTTACATCATTAGCACATACTAGTTTTCAGCAAAATTCAGCTCTACACACTATTGAGCTGAATGCATTACTTTGTACTCTATGCATTTTGGTTAAGAATGTGTACATAACTAAGGATTAGATGGAACTGTATAGATATTGCATGTACACTACAAAAGCAATGGAATACTCAAAGGTAAGCTGAATTCAGAAAACTACCTCATAATATTCAGACAGGAACTGCCAATTTCTTTGTTTAGTTCTGTAAACGCTAATGTTGCATTGCGTACAAAAGTTGAGTTACTGAAAGTAACTCCTGGAATATTGGTGGCACACTGATAAAATTGGTTGTATAAATCATATAGCAAGTAAAAGATCATGGTTTACATCATTAGCACTTAAGAGTTTTCAGCAAAATTCAAATCTACACTACTGAGTTGATGCATTACTTTCTATTCTATGCATTTTGGTTAAGGATGTGTACATAACTACTCAGGATCAGCTGGAACGGTATAGATATTGCATGTCTTCTACTCAGAACCATGGAATACTCAAATGCAAGCTGAATTCAAAACCTACCGCATAACATTTAGAATGGAACAACCAACATCTTGGTTTAGTTCTGTAAATGCTAATATTCCATTGAATTGAAAAGGTGAGTTACTGAACGTAACTCCTCGAATATTGATAGCAAACTGATAAAATTGGTTGCATACTACTCTAAATCATATGGTAAGTAAAATAATAAGGATTACATCAAGTTAGCACCTAGTAGTTTTCAGCAAATTTCAACACTACACTCGATTGAGCTGAATGCATTACTTTGTATTCTAAGCATTTTGGTTAAGGATGTGTACATAACTACTCAGCATCAGCTGGAACTGTATAAATATTGCATGTCTTCTACATAAAGCAATGGAATTCTCAAAGGCAAGCTGAATTCAGGAACCTACCTCACAACATTTAGAATGGAACAGCCAATATCTTTGATTAGTTCTGTATGGTAAGTAAAATAATAAGGTTTACATCAAGTTAGCACATACTAGTTTTCAGCAAAATTCAGCTCTACACACTATTGAGCTGAATGCATTACCTTCCATTCAATGCATTTTGAGTTGAACATCTGTGCATCATTACTCAGAGTGAGCTGGAACTGTATAGATATTGCATGTCTTCTACTCAGAACCATAGAATACTCAAATGCAAGCTGAATTCAGAAACCTACCTCATAATATTCAGACTGGAACAGCCATTATCTTTGTTTAGTTCTGTAAACGCTATTGTTCCATTGCGTACAAAAGTTGAGTTACTGAGCGTAACTCCTGGAAAATTGGTAGCACACTGATAAAATTGGTTGCATACTACTCTAAATCATATGGCAAGTAAAAGAACATGGTTTACATCATTAGCACATACTAGTTTTCAGCAAAATTCAGCTCTGCACACTATTGAGCTGAATGCATTACTTTGTACTCTATGCATTTTGGTTAAGAATTATGTACATAACTACTCAGGATCAGCTGGAACGCTATAGATATTGCATGTCTTCTACTCAGAGCCATGGAATACTGAAATGCAAGCTGAATTCAGGACCCTACGGCATAACAGTTAGAATGGAACAACTAACATCTTGGTTGAATTCTGTAAATGCTAATATTCCAAAAGGTGAGTTACTGAACGTAACTTCTGGAACATTGGTAGCACACTGATAAAATTGGTTGCATACTAGTCTAAATCATATGGCAAGTAAAATAACATGGTTTCCATCAAGTTAGCACAGTTTTCAACTACACGATTGAGCTAAATGCATTACCTTGTATTCTATGCATTTTGGTTAAGGATGTGTACATAAGTACTCAGGATCAGCTGGAACTGTATAAATATTGCATGTCTTCTACATAAAGCAATGGAATACTCAAAGGTAAGCTGAATTCAGAAAACTACCTCATAATATTCAGACAGGAACTGCCAATTTCTTTGTTTAGTTCTGTAAACGCTAATGTTCCATTGCGTACAAAAGTTGAGTTACTGAAAGTAACTCCTGGAAAATTGCTGGCACACTGATAAAATTGGTTGTATAAATCATATAGCAAGTAAAAGATCATGGTTTACATCATTAGCACATAAGAGTTTTCAACAAAATTCAAATCTACACTACTGAGTTGATGCATTACTTTCTATTCTATGCATTTTGGTTAAGGGTGTGTACATAACTACTCAGGATCAGCTGGAACGGTATAGATATTGCATGTCTTCTACTCAGAACCATGGAATACTCAAATGCAAGCTGAATTCAAAACCTACCGCATAACATTTAGAATGGAACAACCAACATCTTGGTTTAGTTCTGTAAATGCTAATATTCCATTGAATTGAAAAGGTGAGTTACTGAACGTAACTCCTCGAATATTGATAGCAAACCGATAAAATTGGTTGCATACTACTCTAAATCATATGGTAAGTAAAATAATAAGGATTACATCAAGTTAGCACCTAGTAGTTTTCAGCAAAATTCAACACTACACTCGATTGAGCTGAATGCATTAATTTGTATTCTAAGCATTTTGGTTAAGGATGTGTACATAACTACTCAGCATCAGCTGGAACTGTATAAATATTGCATGTCTTCTACATAAAGCAATGGAATTCTCAAAGGCAAGCTGAATTCAGGAACCTACCTCACAACATTTAGAATGGAACAGCCAATATCTTTGATTAGTTCTGTATGGTAAGTAAAATAATAAGGTTTACATCAAGTTAGCACATACTAGTTTTCAGCAAAATTCAGCTCTACACACTATTGAGCTGAATGCATTACCTTCCATTCAATGCATTTTGAGTTGAACATCTGTGCATCATTACTCAGAGTGAGCTGGAACTGTATAGATATTGCATGTCTTCTACTCAGAACCATAGAATACTCAAATGCAAGCTGAATTCAGAAACCTACCTCATAATATTCAGACTGGAACAGCCATTATCTTTGTTTAGTTCTGTAAACGCTATTGTTCCATTGCGTACAAAAGTTGAGTTACTGAGCGTAACTCCTGGAAAATTGGTAGCACACTGATAAAATTGGTTGCATACTACTCTAAATCATATGGCAAGTAAAAGAACATGGTTTACATCATTAGCACATACTAGTTTTCAGCAAAATTCAGCTCTACACACTATTGAGCTGAATGCATTACTTTGTACTCTATGCATTTTGGTTAAGAATGTGTACATAACTAAGGATTAGATGGAACTGTATAGATATTGCATGTACACTACAAAAGCAATGGAATACTCAAAGGTAAGCTGAATTCAGAAAACTACCTCATAATATTCAGACAGGAACTGCCAATTTCTTTGTTTAGTTCTGTAAACGCTAATGTTGCATTGCGTACAAAAGTTGAGTTACTGAAAGTAACTCCTGGAATATTGGTGGCACACTGATAAAATTGGTTGTATAAATCATATAGCAAGTAAAAGATCATGGTTTACATCATTTGCACATAAGAGTTTTCAGCAGAATTCAAATCTACACTACTGATTTGATGCATTACTTTCTATTCTATGCATTTTGGTTAAGGATGTGTACATAACTACTCAGGATCAGCTGGAACGGTATAGATATTGCATGTCTTCTACTCAGAACCATGGAATACTCAAATGCAAGCTGAATTCAAAACCTACCGCATAACATTTAGAATGGAACAACCAACATCTTGGTTTAGTTCTGTAAATGCTAATATTCCATTGAATTGAAAAGGTGAGTTACTGAACGTAACTCCTCGAATATTGATAGCAAACCGATAAAATTGGTTGCATACTACTCTAAATCATATGGTAAGTAAAATAATAAGGATTACATCAAGTTAGCACCTAGTAGTTTTCAGCAAAATTCAACACTACACTCGATTGAGCTGAATGCATTACTTTGTATTCTAAGCATTTTGGTTAAGGATGTGTACATAACTACTCAGGATCAGCTGGAACTGTATAAATATTGCATGTCTTCTACATAAAGCAATGGAATTCTCAAAGGCAAGCTGAATTCAGGAACCTACCTCACAACATTTAGAATGGAACAGCCAATATCTTTGATTAGTTCTGTATGGTAAGTAAAATAATAAGGTTTACATCAAGTTAACACATACTAGTTTTCAGCAAAATTCAGCTCTACACACTATTGAGCTGAATGCATTACCTTCCATTCAATGCATTTTGAGTTGAACATCTGTGCATCATTACTCAGAGTGAGCTGGAACTGTATAGATATTGCATGTCTTCTACTCAGAACCATAGAATACTCAAATGCAAGCTGAATTCAGAAACCTACCTCATAATATTCAGACTGGAACAGCCATTATCTTTGTTTAGTTCTGTAAACGCTAATGTTCCATTGCGTACAAAAGTTGAGTTACTGAGCGTAACTCCTGGAAAATTGGTAGCACACTGATAAAATTGGTTGCATACTACTCTAAATCATATGGCAAGTAAAAGAACATGGTTTACATCATTAGCACATACTAGTTTTCAGCAAAATTCAGCTCTACACACTATTGAGCTGAATGCATTACTTTGTACTCTATGCATTTTGGTTAAGAATGTGTACATAACTAAGGATTAGATGGAACTGTATAGATATTGCATGTACACTACAAAAGCAATGGAATACTCAAAGGTAAGCTGAATTCAGAAAACTACCTCATAATATTCAGACAGGAACTGCCAATTTCTTTGTTTAGTTCTGTAAACGCTAATGTTGCATTGCGTACAAAAGTTGAGTTACTGAAAGTAACTCCTGGAATATTGGTGGCACACTGATAAAATTGGTTGTATAAATCATATAGCAAGTAAAAGATCATGGTTTACATCATTTGCACATAAGAGTTTTCAGCAAAATTCAAATCTACACTACTGATTTGATGCATTACTTTCTATTCTATGCATTTTGGTTAAGGATGTGTACATAACTACTCAGGATCAGCTGGAACGGTATAGATATTGCATGTCTTCTACTCAGAACCATGGAATACTCAAATGCAAGCTGAATTCAAAACCTACCGCATAACATTTAGAATGGAACAACCAACATCTTGGTTTAGTTCTGTAAATGCTAATATTCCATTGAATTGAAAAGGTGAGTTACTGAACGTAACTCCTCGAATATTGATAGCAAACTGATAAAATTGGTTGCATACTACTCTAAATCATATGGTAAGTAAAATAATAAGGATTACATCAAGTTAGCACCTAGTAGTTTTCAGCAAATTTCAACACTACACTCGATTGAGCTGAATGCATTACTTTGTATTCTAAGCATTTTGGTTAAGGATGTGTACATAACTACTCAGGATCAGCTGGAACTGTATAAATATTGCATGTCTTCTACATAAAGCAATGGAATTCTCAAAGGCAAGCTGAATTCAGGAACCTACCTCACAACATTTAGAATGGAACAGCCAATATCTTTGATTAGTTCTGTATGGTAAGTAAAATAATGTTTACATCAAGTTAGCACATACTAGTTTTCAGCAAAATTCAGCTCTACACACTATTGAGCTGAATGCATTACCTTCCATTCAATGCATTTTGAGTTGAACATCTGTGCATCATTACTCAGAGTGAGCTGGAACTGTATAGATATTGCATGTCTTCTACTCAGAACCATAGAATACTCAAATGCAAGCTGAATTCAGAAACCTACCTCATAATATTCAGACTGGAACAGCCATTATCTTTGTTTAGTTCTGTAAACGCTATTGTTCCATTGCGTACAAAAGTTGAGTTACTGAGCGTAACTCCTGGAAAATTGGTAGCACACTGATAAAATTGGTTGCATACTACTCTAAATCATATGGCAAGTAAAAGAACATGGTTTACATCATTAGCACATACTAGTTTTCAGCAAAATTCAGCTCTGCACACTATTGAGCTGAATGCATTACTTTGTACTCTATGCATTTTGGTTAAGAATTATGTACATAACTACTCAGGATCAGCTGGAACGCTATAGATATTGCATGTCTTCTACTCAGAGCCATGGAATACTGAAATGCAAGCTGAATTCAGGACCCTACGGCATAACAGTTAGAATGGAACAACTAACATCTTGGTTGAATTCTGTAAATGCTAATATTCCAAAAGGTGAGTTACTGAACGTAACTTCTGGAACATTGGTAGCACACTGATAAAATTGGTTGCATACTAGTCTAAATCATATGGCAAGTAAAATAACATGGTTTCCATCAAGTTAGCACAGTTTTCAACTACACGATTGAGCTAAATGCATTACCTTGTATTCTATGCATTTTGGTTAAGGATGTGTACATAAGTACTCAGGATCAGCTGGAACTGTATAAATATTGCATGTCTTCTACATAAAGCAATGGAATACTCAAAGGTAAGCTGAATTCAGAAAACTACCTCATAATATTCAGACAGGAACTGCCAATTTCTTTGTTTAGTTCTGTAAACGCTAATGTTCCATTGCGTACAAAAGTTGAGTTACTGAAAGTAACTCCTGGAAAATTGCTGGCACACTGATAAAATTGGTTGTATAAATCATATAGCAAGTAAAAGATCATGGTTTACATCATTAGCACATAAGAGTTTTCAACAAAATTCAAATCTACACTACTGAGTTGATGCATTACTTTCTATTCTATGCATTTTGGTTAAGGGTGTGTACATAACTACTCAGGATCAGCTGGAACGGTATAGATATTGCATGTCTTCTACTCAGAACCATGGAATACTCAAATGCAAGCTGAATTCAAAACCTACCGCATAACATTTAGAATGGAACAACCAACATCTTGGTTTAGTTCTGTAAATGCTAATATTCCATTGAATTGAAAAGGTGAGTTACTGAACGTAACTCCTCGAATATTGATAGCAAACCGATAAAATTGGTTGCATACTACTCTAAATCATATGGTAAGTAAAATAATAAGGATTACATCAAGTTAGCACCTAGTAGTTTTCAGCAAAATTCAACACTACACTCGATTGAGCTGAATGCATTAATTTGTATTCTAAGCATTTTGGTTAAGGATGTGTACATAACTACTCAGCATCAGCTGGAACTGTATAAATATTGCATGTCTTCTACATAAAGCAATGGAATTCTCAAAGGCAAGCTGAATTCAGGAACCTACCTCACAACATTTAGAATGGAACAGCCAATATCTTTGATTAGTTCTGTATGGTAAGTAAAATAATAAGGTTTACATCAAGTTAGCACATACTAGTTTTCAGCAAAATTCAGCTCTACACACTATTGAGCTGAATGCATTACCTTCCATTCAATGCATTTTGAGTTGAACATCTGTGCATCATTACTCAGAGTGAGCTGGAACTGTATAGATATTGCATGTCTTCTACTCAGAACCATAGAATACTCAAATGCAAGCTGAATTCAGAAACCTACCTCATAATATTCAGACTGGAACAGCCATTATCTTTGTTTAGTTCTGTAAACGCTATTGTTCCATTGCGTACAAAAGTTGAGTTACTGAGCGTAACTCCTGGAAAATTGGTAGCACACTGATAAAATTGGTTGCATACTACTCTAAATCATATGGCAAGTAAAAGAACATGGTTTACATCATTAGCACATACTAGTTTTCAGCAAAATTCAGCTCTACACACTATTGAGCTGAATGCATTACTTTGTACTCTATGCATTTTGGTTAAGAATGTGTACATAACTAAGGATTAGATGGAACTGTATAGATATTGCATGTACACTACAAAAGCAATGGAATACTCAAAGGTAAGCTGAATTCAGAAAACTACCTCATAATATTCAGACAGGAACTGCCAATTTCTTTGTTTAGTTCTGTAAACGCTAATGTTGCATTGCGTACAAAAGTTGAGTTACTGAAAGTAACTCCTGGAATATTGGTGGCACACTGATAAAATTGGTTGTATAAATCATATAGCAAGTAAAAGATCATGGTTTACATCATTTGCACATAAGAGTTTTCAGCAGAATTCAAATCTACACTACTGATTTGATGCATTACTTTCTATTCTATGCATTTTGGTTAAGGATGTGTACATAACTACTCAGGATCAGCTGGAACGGTATAGATATTGCATGTCTTCTACTCAGAACCATGGAATACTCAAATGCAAGCTGAATTCAAAACCTACCGCATAACATTTAGAATGGAACAACCAACATCTTGGTTTAGTTCTGTAAATGCTAATATTCCATTGAATTGAAAAGGTGAGTTACTGAACGTAACTCCTCGAATATTGATAGCAAACCGATAAAATTGGTTGCATACTACTCTAAATCATATGGTAAGTAAAATAATAAGGATTACATCAAGTTAGCACCTAGTAGTTTTCAGCAAAATTCAACACTACACTCGATTGAGCTGAATGCATTACTTTGTATTCTAAGCATTTTGGTTAAGGATGTGTACATAACTACTCAGGATCAGCTGGAACTGTATAAATATTGCATGTCTTCTACATAAAGCAATGGAATTCTCAAAGGCAAGCTGAATTCAGGAACCTACCTCACAACATTTAGAATGGAACAGCCAATATCTTTGATTAGTTCTGTATGGTAAGTAAAATAATAAGGTTTACATCAAGTTAACACATACTAGTTTTCAGCAAAATTCAGCTCTACACACTATTGAGCTGAATGCATTACCTTCCATTCAATGCATTTTGAGTTGAACATCTGTGCATCATTACTCAGAGTGAGCTGGAACTGTATAGATATTGCATGTCTTCTACTCAGAACCATAGAATACTCAAATGCAAGCTGAATTCAGAAACCTACCTCATAATATTCAGACTGGAACAGCCATTATCTTTGTTTAGTTCTGTAAACGCTAATGTTCCATTGCGTACAAAAGTTGAGTTACTGAGCGTAACTCCTGGAAAATTGGTAGCACACTGATAAAATTGGTTGCATACTACTCTAAATCATATGGCAAGTAAAAGAACATGGTTTACATCATTAGCACATACTAGTTTTCAGCAAAATTCAGCTCTACACACTATTGAGCTGAATGCATTACTTTGTACTCTATGCATTTTGGTTAAGAATGTGTACATAACTAAGGATTAGATGGAACTGTATAGATATTGCATGTACACTACAAAAGCAATGGAATACTCAAAGGTAAGCTGAATTCAGAAAACTACCTCATAATATTCAGACAGGAACTGCCAATTTCTTTGTTTAGTTCTGTAAACGCTAATGTTGCATTGCGTACAAAAGTTGAGTTACTGAAAGTAACTCCTGGAATATTGGTGGCACACTGATAAAATTGGTTGTATAAATCATATAGCAAGTAAAAGATCATGGTTTACATCATTTGCACATAAGAGTTTTCAGCAAAATTCAAATCTACACTACTGATTTGATGCATTACTTTCTATTCTATGCATTTTGGTTAAGGATGTGTACATAACTACTCAGGATCAGCTGGAACGGTATAGATATTGCATGTCTTCTACTCAGAACCATGGAATACTCAAATGCAAGCTGAATTCAAAACCTACCGCATAACATTTAGAATGGAACAACCAACATCTTGGTTTAGTTCTGTAAATGCTAATATTCCATTGAATTGAAAAGGTGAGTTACTGAACGTAACTCCTCGAATATTGATAGCAAACTGATAAAATTGGTTGCATACTACTCTAAATCATATGGTAAGTAAAATAATAAGGATTACATCAAGTTAGCACCTAGTAGTTTTCAGCAAATTTCAACACTACACTCGATTGAGCTGAATGCATTACTTTGTATTCTAAGCATTTTGGTTAAGGATGTGTACATAACTACTCAGGATCAGCTGGAACTGTATAAATATTGCATGTCTTCTACATAAAGCAATGGAATTCTCAAAGGCAAGCTGAATTCAGGAACCTACCTCACAACATTTAGAATGGAACAGCCAATATCTTTGATTAGTTCTGTATGGTAAGTAAAATAATGTTTACATCAAGTTAGCACATACTAGTTTTCAGCAAAATTCAGCTCTACACACTATTGAGCTGAATGCATTACCTTCCATTCAATGCATTTTGAGTTGAACATCTGTGCATCATTACTCAGAGTGAGCTGGAACTGTATAGATATTGCATGTCTTCTACTCAGAACCATAGAATACTCAAATGCAAGCTGAATTCAGAAACCTACCTCATAATATTCAGACTGGAACAGCCATTATCTTTGTTTAGTTCTGTAAACGCTAATGTTCCATTGCGTACAAAAGTTGAGTTACTGAGCGTAACTCCTGGAAAATTGGTAGCACACTGATAAAATTGGTTGCATACTACTCTAAATCATATGGCAAGTAAAAGAACATGGTTTACATCATTAGCACATACTAGTTTTCAGCAAAATTCAGCTCTGCACACTATTGAGCTGAATGCATTACTTTGTACTCTATGCATTTTGGTTAAGAATTATGTACATAACTACTCAGGATCAGCTGGAACGCTATAGATATTGCATGTCTTCTACTCAGAGCCATGGAATACTGAAATGCAAGCTGAATTCAGGACCCTACGGCATAACAGTTAGAATGGAACAACTAACATCTTGGTTGAATTCTGTAAATGCTAATATTCCAAAAGGTGAGTTACTGAACGTAACTTCTGGAACATTGGTAGCACACTGATAAAATTGGTTGCATACTAGTCTAAATCATATGGCAAGTAAAATAACATGGTTTCCATCAAGTTAGCACAGTTTTCAACTACACGATTGAGCTAAATGCATTACCTTGTATTCTATGCATTTTGGTTAAGGATGTGTACATAAGTACTCAGGATCAGCTGGAACTGTATAAATATTGCATGTCTTCTACATAAAGCAATGGAATACTCAAAGGTAAGCTGAATTCAGAAAACTACCTCATAATATTCAGACAGGAACTGCCAATTTCTTTGTTTAGTTCTGTAAACGCTAATGTTCCATTGCGTACAAAAGTTGAGTTACTGAAAGTAACTCCTGGAAAATTGCTGGCACACTGATAAAATTGGTTGTATAAATCATATAGCAAGTAAAAGATCATGGTTTACATCATTAGCACATAAGAGTTTTCAACAAAATTCAAATCTACACTACTGAGTTGATGCATTACTTTCTATTCTATGCATTTTGGTTAAGGGTGTGTACATAACTACTCAGGATCAGCTGGAACGGTATAGATATTGCATGTCTTCTACTCAGAACCATGGAATACTCAAATGCAAGCTGAATTCAAAACCTACCGCATAACATTTAGAATGGAACAACCAACATCTTGGTTTAGTTCTGTAAATGCTAATATTCCATTGAATTGAAAAGGTGAGTTACTGAACGTAACTCCTCGAATATTGATAGCAAACCGATAAAATTGGTTGCATACTACTCTAAATCATATGGTAAGTAAAATAATAAGGATTACATCAAGTTAGCACCTAGTAGTTTTCAGCAAAATTCAACACTACACTCGATTGAGCTGAATGCATTAATTTGTATTCTAAGCATTTTGGTTAAGGATGTGTACATAACTACTCAGCATCAGCTGGAACTGTATAAATATTGCATGTCTTCTACATAAAGCAATGGAATTCTCAAAGGCAAGCTGAATTCAGGAACCTACCTCACAACATTTAGAATGGAACAGCCAATATCTTTGATTAGTTCTGTATGGTAAGTAAAATAATAAGGTTTACATCAAGTTAGCACATACTAGTTTTCAGCAAAATTCAGCTCTACACACTATTGAGCTGAATGCATTACCTTCCATTCAATGCATTTTGAGTTGAACATCTGTGCATCATTACTCAGAGTGAGCTGGAACTGTATAGATATTGCATGTCTTCTACTCAGAACCATAGAATACTCAAATGCAAGCTGAATTCAGAAACCTACCTCATAATATTCAGACTGGAACAGCCATTATCTTTGTTTAGTTCTGTAAACGCTATTGTTCCATTGCGTACAAAAGTTGAGTTACTGAGCGTAACTCCTGGAAAATTGGTAGCACACTGATAAAATTGGTTGCATACTACTCTAAATCATATGGCAAGTAAAAGAACATGGTTTACATCATTAGCACATACTAGTTTTCAGCAAAATTCAGCTCTACACACTATTGAGCTGAATGCATTACTTTGTACTCTATGCATTTTGGTTAAGAATGTGTACATAACTAAGGATTAGATGGAACTGTATAGATATTGCATGTACACTACAAAAGCAATGGAATACTCAAAGGTAAGCTGAATTCAGAAAACTACCTCATAATATTCAGACAGGAACTGCCAATTTCTTTGTTTAGTTCTGTAAACGCTAATGTTGCATTGCGTACAAAAGTTGAGTTACTGAAAGTAACTCCTGGAATATTGGTGGCACACTGATAAAATTGGTTGTATAAATCATATAGCAAGTAAAAGATCATGGTTTACATCATTTGCACATAAGAGTTTTCAGCAGAATTCAAATCTACACTACTGATTTGATGCATTACTTTCTATTCTATGCATTTTGGTTAAGGATGTGTACATAACTACTCAGGATCAGCTGGAACGGTATAGATATTGCATGTCTTCTACTCAGAACCATGGAATACTCAAATGCAAGCTGAATTCAAAACCTACCGCATAACATTTAGAATGGAACAACCAACATCTTGGTTTAGTTCTGTAAATGCTAATATTCCATTGAATTGAAAAGGTGAGTTACTGAACGTAACTCCTCGAATATTGATAGCAAACCGATAAAATTGGTTGCATACTACTCTAAATCATATGGTAAGTAAAATAATAAGGATTACATCAAGTTAGCACCTAGTAGTTTTCAGCAAAATTCAACACTACACTCGATTGAGCTGAATGCATTACTTTGTATTCTAAGCATTTTGGTTAAGGATGTGTACATAACTACTCAGGATCAGCTGGAACTGTATAAATATTGCATGTCTTCTACATAAAGCAATGGAATTCTCAAAGGCAAGCTGAATTCAGGAACCTACCTCACAACATTTAGAATGGAACAGCCAATATCTTTGATTAGTTCTGTATGGTAAGTAAAATAATAAGGTTTACATCAAGTTAACACATACTAGTTTTCAGCAAAATTCAGCTCTACACACTATTGAGCTGAATGCATTACCTTCCATTCAATGCATTTTGAGTTGAACATCTGTGCATCATTACTCAGAGTGAGCTGGAACTGTATAGATATTGCATGTCTTCTACTCAGAACCATAGAATACTCAAATGCAAGCTGAATTCAGAAACCTACCTCATAATATTCAGACTGGAACAGCCATTATCTTTGTTTAGTTCTGTAAACGCTAATGTTCCATTGCGTACAAAAGTTGAGTTACTGAGCGTAACTCCTGGAAAATTGGTAGCACACTGATAAAATTGGTTGCATACTACTCTAAATCATATGGCAAGTAAAAGAACATGGTTTACATCATTAGCACATACTAGTTTTCAGCAAAATTCAGCTCTGCACACTATTGAGCTGAATGCATTACTTTGTACTCTATGCATTTTGGTTAAGGATTATGTACATAACTACTCAGGGTCAGCTGGAACGCTATAGATATTGCATGTCTTCTACTCAGAGCCATGGAATACTGAAATGCAAGCTGAATTCAGGACCCTACGGCATAACAGTTAGAATGGAACAACTAACATCTTGGTTGAATTCTGTAAATGCTAATATTCCAAAAGGTGAGTTACTGAACGTAACTTCTGGAACATTGGTAGCACACTGATAAAATTGGTTGCATACTAGTCTAAATCATATGGCAAGTAAAATAACATGGTTTCCATCAAGTTAGCACAGTTTTCAACTACGCGATTGAGCTAAATGCATTACCTTGTATTCTATGCATTTTGGTTAAGGATGTGTACATAAGTACTCAGGATCAGCTGGAACTGTATAAATATTGCATGTCTTCTACATAAAGCAATGGAATACTCAAAGGTAAGCTGAATTCAGAAAACTACCTCATAATATTCAGACAGGAACTGCCAATTTCTTTGTTTAGTTCTGTAAACGCTAATGTTCCATTGCGTACAAAAGTTGAGTTACTGAAAGTAACTCCTGGAAAATTGCTGGCACACTGATAAAATTGGTTGTATAAATCATATAGCAAGTAAAAGATCATGGTTTACATCATTAGCACATAAGAGTTTTCAACAAAATTCAAATCTACACTACTGAGTTGATGCATTACTTTCTATTCTATGCATTTTGGTTAAGGGTGTGTACATAACTACTCAGGATCAGCTGGAACGGTATAGATATTGCATGTCTTCTACTCAGAACCATGGAATACTCAAATGCAAGCTGAATTCAAAACCTACCGCATAACATTTAGAATGGAACAACCAACATCTTGGTTTAGTTCTGTAAATGCTAATATTCCATTGAATTGAAAAGGTGAGTTACTGAACGTAACTCCTCGAATATTGATAGCAAACCGATAAAATTGGTTGCATACTACTCTAAATCATATGGTAAGTAAAATAATAAGGATTACATCAAGTTAGCACCTAGTAGTTTTCAGCAAAATTCAACACTACACTCGATTGAGCTGAATGCATTAATTTGTATTCTAAGCATTTTGGTTAAGGATGTGTACATAACTACTCAGCATCAGCTGGAACTGTATAAATATTGCATGTCTTCTACATAAAGCAATGGAATTCTCAAAGGCAAGCTGAATTCAGGAACCTACCTCACAACATTTAGAATGGAACAGCCAATATCTTTGATTAGTTCTGTATGGTAAGTAAAATAATAAGGTTTACATCAAGTTAGCACATACTAGTTTTCAGCAAAATTCAGCTCTACACACTATTGAGCTGAATGCATTACCTTCCATTCAATGCATTTTGAGTTGAACATCTGTGCATCATTACTCAGAGTGAGCTGGAACTGTATAGATATTGCATGTCTTCTACTCAGAACCATAGAATACTCAAATACAAGCTGAATTCAGAAACCTACCTCATAATATTCAGACTGGAACAGCCATTATCTTTGTTTAGTTCTGTAAACGCTAATGTTCCATTGCGTACAAAAGTTGAGTTACTGAGCGTAACTCCTGGAAAATTGGTAGCACACTGATAAAATTGGTTGCATACTACTCTAAATCATATGGCAAGTAAAAGAACATGGTTTACATCATTAGCACATACTAGTTTTCAGCAAAATTCAGCTCTGCACACTATTGAGCTGAATGCATTACTTTGTACTCTATGCATTTTGGTTAAGGATTATGTACATAACTACTCAGGATCAGCTGGAACGCTATAGATATTGCATGTCTTCTACTCAGAGCCATGGAATACTGAAATGCAAGCTGAATTCAGGACCCTACGGCATAACAGTTAGAATGGAACAACTAACATCTTGGTTGAATTCTGTAAATGCTAATATTCCAAAAGGTGAGTTACTGAACGTAACTTCTGGAACATTGGTAGCACACTGATAAAATTGGTTGCATACTAGTCTAAATCATATGGCAAGTAAAATAACATGGTTTCCATCAAGTTAGCACAGTTTTCAACTACACGATTGAGCTAAATGCATTACCTTGTATTCTATGCATTTTGGTTAAGGATGTGTACATAAGTACTCAGGATCAGCTGGAACTGTATAAATATTGCATGTCTTCTACATAAAGCAATGGAATACTCAAAGGTAAGCTGAATTCAGAAAACTACCTCATAATATTCAGACAGGAACTGCCAATTTCTTTGTTTAGTTCTGTAAACGCTAATGTTCC
Organism: Hemitrygon akajei; assembly: GCF_048418815.1. Classification (NCBI taxonomy): domain Eukaryota; kingdom Metazoa; phylum Chordata; class Chondrichthyes; order Myliobatiformes; family Dasyatidae; genus Hemitrygon; species Hemitrygon akajei. Next base: position 53,698 of record NC_133152.1, on the reverse strand, counting down.
ATTGCGTACAAAAGTTGAGTTACTGAAAGTAACTCCTGGAAAATTGGTGGCACACTGATAAAATTGGTTGTATAAATCATATAGCAAGTAAAAGATCATGGTTTACATCATTAGCACATAAGAGTTTTCAACAAAATTCAAATCTACACTACTGAGTTGATGCATTACTTTCTATTCTATGCATTTTGGTTAAGGGTGTGTACATAACTACTCAGGATCAGCTGGAACGGTATAGATATTGCATGTCTTCTACTCAGAACCATGGAATACTCAAATGCAAGCTGAATTCAAAACCTACCGCATAACATTTAGAATGGAACAACCAACATCTTGGTTTAGTTCTGTAAATGCTAATATTCCATTGAATTGAAAAGGTGAGTTACTGAACGTAACTCCTCGAATATTGATAGCAAACCGATAAAATTGGTTGCATACTACTCTAAATCATATGGTAAGTAAAATAATAAGGATTACATCAAGTTAGCACCTAGTAGTTTTCAGCAAAATTCAACACTACACTCGATTGAGCTGAATGCATTAATTTGTATTCTAAGCATTTTGGTTAAGGATGTGTACATAACTACTCAGCATCAGCTGGAACTGTATAAATATTGCATGTCTTCTACATAAAGCAATGGAATTCTCAAAGGCAAGCTGAATTCAGGAACCTACCTCACAACATTTAGAATGGAACAGCCAATATCTTTGATTAGTTCTGTATGGTAAGTAAAATAATAAGGTTTACATCAAGTTAGCACATACTAGTTTTCAGCAAAATTCAGCTCTACACACTATTGAGCTGAATGCATTACCTTCCATTCAATGCATTTTGAGTTGAACATCTGTGCATCATTACTCAGAGTGAGCTGGAACTGTATAGATATTGCATGTCTTCTACTCAGAACCATAGAATACTCAAATACAAGCTGAATTCAGAAACCTACCTCATAATATTCAGACTGGAACAGCCATTATCTTTGTTTAGTTCTGTAAACGCTAATGTTCCATTGCGTACAAAAGTTGAGTTACTGAGCGTAACTCCTGGAAAATTGGTAGCACACTGATAAAATTGGTTGCATACTACTCTAAATCATATGGCAAGTAAAAGAACATGGTTTACATCATTAGCACATACTAGTTTTCAGCAAAATTCAGCTCTGCACACTATTGAGCTGAATGCATTACTTTGTACTCTATGCATTTTGGTTAAGGATTATGTACATAACTACTCAGGATCAGCTGGAACGCTATAGATATTGCATGTCTTCTACTCAGAGCCATGGAATACTGAAATGCAAGCTGAATTCAGGACCCTACGGCATAACAGTTAGAATGGAACAACTAACATCTTGGTTGAATTCTGTAAATGCTAATATTCCAAAAGGTGAGTTACTGAACGTAACTTCTGGAACATTGGTAGCACACTGATAAAATTGGTTGCATACTAGTCTAAATCATATGGCAAGTAAAATAACATGGTTTCCATCAAGTTAGCACAGTTTTCAACTACACGATTGAGCTAAATGCATTACCTTGTATTCTATGCATTTTGGTTAAGGATGTGTACATAAGTACTCAGGATCAGCTGGAACTGTATAAATATTGCATGTCTTCTACATAAAGCAATGGAATACTCAAAGGTAAGCTGAATTCAGAAAACTACCTCATAATATTCAGACAGGAACTGCCAATTTCTTTGTTTAGTTCTGTAAACGCTAATGTTCCATTGCGTACAAAAGTTGAGTTACTGAAAGTAACTCCTGGAAAATTGGTGGCACACTGATAAAATTGGTTGTATAAATCATATAGCAAGTAAAAGATCATGGTTTACATCATTAGCACATAAGAGTTTTCAACAAAATTCAAATCTACACTACTGAGTTGATGCATTACTTTCTATTCTATGCATTTTGGTTAAGGGTGTGTACATAACTACTCAGGATCAGCTGGAACGGTATAGATATTGCATGTCTTCTACTCAGAACCATGGAATACTCAAATGCAAGCTGAATTCAAAACCTACCGCATAACATTTAGAATGGAACAACCAACATCTTGGTTTAGTTCTGTAAATGCTAATATTCCATTGAATTGAAAAGGTGAGTTACTGAACGTAACTCCTCGAATATTGATAGCAAACCGATAAAATTGGTTGCATACTACTCTAAATCATATGGTAAGTAAAATAATAAGGATTACATCAAGTTAGCACCTAGTAGTTTTCAGCAAAATTCAACACTACACTCGATTGAGCTGAATGCATTAATTTGTATTCTAAGCATTTTGGTTAAGGATGTGTACATAACTACTCAGCATCAGCTGGAACTGTATAAATATTGCATGTCTTCTACATAAAGCAATGGAATTCTCAAAGGCAAGCTGAATTCAGGAACCTACCTCACAACATTTAGAATGGAACAGCCAATATCTTTGATTAGTTCTGTATGGTAAGTAAAATAATAAGGTTTACATCAAGTTAGCACATACTAGTTTTCAGCAAAATTCAGCTCTACACACTATTGAGCTGAATGCATTACCTTCCATTCAATGCATTTTGAGTTGAACATCTGTGCATCATTACTCAGAGTGAGCTGGAACTGTATAGATATTGCATGTCTTCTACTCAGAACCATAGAATACTCAAATACAAGCTGAATTCAGAAACCTACCTCATAATATTCAGACTGGAACAGCCATTATCTTTGTTTAGTTCTGTAAACGCTAATGTTCCATTGCGTACAAAAGTTGAGTTACTGAGCGTAACTCCTGGAAAATTGGTAGCACACTGATAAAATTGGTTGCATACTACTCTAAATCATATGGCAAGTAAAAGAACATGGTTTACATCATTAGCACATACTAGTTTTCAGCAAAATTCAGCTCTGCACACTATTGAGCTGAATGCATTACTTTGTACTCTATGCATTTTGGTTAAGGATTATGTACATAACTACTCAGGATCAGCTGGAACGCTATAGATATTGCATGTCTTCTACTCAGAGCCATGGAATACTGAAATGCAAGCTGAATTCAGGACCCTACGGCATAACAGTTAGAATGGAACAACTAACATCTTGGTTGAATTCTGTAAATGCTAATATTCCAAAAGGTGAGTTACTGAACGTAACTTCTGGAACATTGGTAGCACACTGATAAAATTGGTTGCATACTAGTCTAAATCATATGGCAAGTAAAATAACATGGTTTCCATCAAGTTAGCACAGTTTTCAACTACACGATTGAGCTAAATGCATTACCTTGTATTCTATGCATTTTGGTTAAGGATGTGTACATAAGTACTCAGGATCAGCTGGAACTGTATAAATATTGCATGTCTTCTACATAAAGCAATGGAATACTCAAAGGTAAGCTGAATTCAGAAAACTACCTCATAATATTCAGACAGGAACTGCCAATTTCTTTGTTTAGTTCTGTAAACGCTAATGTTCCATTGCGTACAAAAGTTGAGTTACTGAAAGTAACTCCTGGAAAATTGGTGGCACACTGATAAAATTGGTTGTATAAATCATATAGCAAGTAAAAGATCATGGTTTACATCATTAGCACATAAGAGTTTTCAACAAAATTCAAATCTACACTACTGAGTTGATGCATTACTTTCTATTCTATGCATTTTGGTTAAGGGTGTGTACATAACTACTCAGGATCAGCTGGAACGGTATAGATATTGCATGTCTTCTACTCAGAACCATGGAATACTCAAATGCAAGCTGAATTCAAAACCTACCGCATAACATTTAGAATGGAACAACCAACATCTTGGTTTAGTTCTGTAAATGCTAATATTCCATTGAATTGAAAAGGTGAGTTACTGAACGTAACTCCTCGAATATTGATAGCAAACCGATAAAATTGGTTGCATACTACTCTAAATCATATGGTAAGTAAAATAATAAGGATTACATCAAGTTAGCACCTAGTAGTTTTCAGCAAAATTCAACACTACACTCGATTGAGCTGAATGCATTAATTTGTATTCTAAGCATTTTGGTTAAGGATGTGTACATAACTACTCAGCATCAGCTGGAACTGTATAAATATTGCATGTCTTCTACATAAAGCAATGGAATTCTCAAAGGCAAGCTGAATTCAGGAACCTACCTCACAACATTTAGAATGGAACAGCCAATATCTTTGATTAGTTCTGTATGGTAAGTAAAATAATAAGGTTTACATCAAGTTAGCACATACTAGTTTTCAGCAAAATTCAGCTCTACACACTATTGAGCTGAATGCATTACCTTCCATTCAATGCATTTTGAGTTGAACATCTGTGCATCATTACTCAGAGTGAGCTGGAACTGTATAGATATTGCATGTCTTCTACTCAGAACCATAGAATACTCAAATACAAGCTGAATTCAGAAACCTACCTCATAATATTCAGACTGGAACAGCCATTATCTTTGTTTAGTTCTGTAAACGCTAATGTTCCATTGCGTACAAAAGTTGAGTTACTGAGCGTAACTCCTGGAAAATTGGTAGCACACTGATAAAATTGGTTGCATACTACTCTAAATCATATGGCAAGTAAAAGAACATGGTTTACATCATTAGCACATACTAGTTTTCAGCAAAATTCAGCTCTGCACACTATTGAGCTGAATGCATTACTTTGTACTCTATGCATTTTGGTTAAGGATTATGTACATAACTACTCAGGATCAGCTGGAACGCTATAGATATTGCATGTCTTCTACTCAGAGCCATGGAATACTGAAATGCAAGCTGAATTCAGGACCCTACGGCATAACAGTTAGAATGGAACAACTAACATCTTGGTTGAATTCTGTAAATGCTAATATTCCAAAAGGTGAGTTACTGAACGTAACTTCTGGAACATTGGTAGCACACTGATAAAATTGGTTGCATACTAGTCTAAATCATATGGCAAGTAAAATAACATGGTTTCCATCAAGTTAGCACAGTTTTCAACTACACGATTGAGCTAAATGCATTACCTTGTATTCTATGCATTTTGGTTAAGGATGTGTACATAAGTACTCAGGATCAGCTGGAACTGTATAAATATTGCATGTCTTCTACATAAAGCAATGGAATACTCAAAGGTAAGCTGAATTCAGAAAACTACCTCATAATATTCAGACAGGAACTGCCAATTTCTTTGTTTAGTTCTGTAAACGCTAATGTTCCATTGCGTACAAAAGTTGAGTTACTGAAAGTAACTCCTGGAAAATTGGTGGCACACTGATAAAATTGGTTGTATAAATCATATAGCAAGTAAAAGATCATGGTTTACATCATTAGCACATAAGAGTTTTCAACAAAATTCAAATCTACACTACTGAGTTGATGCATTACTTTCTATTCTATGCATTTTGGTTAAGGGTGTGTACATAACTACTCAGGATCAGCTGGAACGGTATAGATATTGCATGTCTTCTACTCAGAACCATGGAATACTCAAATGCAAGCTGAATTCAAAACCTACCGCATAACATTTAGAATGGAACAACCAACATCTTGGTTTAGTTCTGTAAATGCTAATATTCCATTGAATTGAAAAGGTGAGTTACTGAACGTAACTCCTCGAATATTGATAGCAAACCGATAAAATTGGTTGCATACTACTCTAAATCATATGGTAAGTAAAATAATAAGGATTACATCAAGTTAGCACCTAGTAGTTTTCAGCAAAATTCAACACTACACTCGATTGAGCTGAATGCATTAATTTGTATTCTAAGCATTTTGGTTAAGGATGTGTACATAACTACTCAGCATCAGCTGGAACTGTATAAATATTGCATGTCTTCTACATAAAGCAATGGAATTCTCAAAGGCAAGCTGAATTCAGGAACCTACCTCACAACATTTAGAATGGAACAGCCAATATCTTTGATTAGTTCTGTATGGTAAGTAAAATAATAAGGTTTACATCAAGTTAGCACATACTAGTTTTCAGCAAAATTCAGCTCTACACACTATTGAGCTGAATGCATTACCTTCCATTCAATGCATTTTGAGTTGAACATCTGTGCATCATTACTCAGAGTGAGCTGGAACTGTATAGATATTGCATGTCTTCTACTCAGAACCATAGAATACTCAAATACAAGCTGAATTCAGAAACCTACCTCATAATATTCAGACTGGAACAGCCATTATCTTTGTTTAGTTCTGTAAACGCTAATGTTCCATTGCGTACAAAAGTTGAGTTACTGAGCGTAACTCCTGGAAAATTGGTAGCACACTGATAAAATTGGTTGCATACTACTCTAAATCATATGGCAAGTAAAAGAACATGGTTTACATCATTAGCACATACTAGTTTTCAGCAAAATTCAGCTCTGCACACTATTGAGCTGAATGCATTACTTTGTACTCTATGCATTTTGGTTAAGGATTATGTACATAACTACTCAGGATCAGCTGGAACGCTATAGATATTGCATGTCTTCTACTCAGAGCCATGGAATACTGAAATGCAAGCTGAATTCAGGACCCTACGGCATAACAGTTAGAATGGAACAACTAACATCTTGGTTGAATTCTGTAAATGCTAATATTCCAAAAGGTGAGTTACTGAACGTAACTTCTGGAACATTGGTAGCACACTGATAAAATTGGTTGCATACTAGTCTAAATCATATGGCAAGTAAAATAACATGGTTTCCATCAAGTTAGCACAGTTTTCAACTACACGATTGAGCTAAATGCATTACCTTGTATTCTATGCATTTTGGTTAAGGATGTGTACATAAGTACTCAGGATCAGCTGGAACTGTATAAATATTGCATGTCTTCTACATAAAGCAATGGAATACTCAAAGGTAAGCTGAATTCAGAAAACTACCTCATAATATTCAGACAGGAACTGCCAATTTCTTTGTTTAGTTCTGTAAACGCTAATGTTCCATTGCGTACAAAAGTTGAGTTACTGAAAGTAACTCCTGGAAAATTGGTGGCACACTGATAAAATTGGTTGTATAAATCATATAGCAAGTAAAAGATCATGGTTTACATCATTAGCACATAAGAGTTTTCAACAAAATTCAAATCTACACTACTGAGTTGATGCATTACTTTCTATTCTATGCATTTTGGTTAAGGGTGTGTACATAACTACTCAGGATCAGCTGGAACGGTATAGATATTGCATGTCTTCTACTCAGAACCATGGAATACTCAAATGCAAGCTGAATTCAAAACCTACCGCATAACATTTAGAATGGAACAACCAACATCTTGGTTTAGTTCTGTAAATGCTAATATTCCATTGAATTGAAAAGGTGAGTTACTGAACGTAACTCCTCGAATATTGATAGCAAACCGATAAAATTGGTTGCATACTACTCTAAATCATATGGTAAGTAAAATAATAAGGATTACATCAAGTTAGCACCTAGTAGTTTTCAGCAAAATTCAACACTACACTCGATTGAGCTGAATGCATTAATTTGTATTCTAAGCATTTTGGTTAAGGATGTGTACATAACTACTCAGCATCAGCTGGAACTGTATAAATATTGCATGTCTTCTACATAAAGCAATGGAATTCTCAAAGGCAAGCTGAATTCAGGAACCTACCTCACAACATTTAGAATGGAACAGCCAATATCTTTGATTAGTTCTGTATGGTAAGTAAAATAATAAGGTTTACATCAAGTTAGCACATACTAGTTTTCAGCAAAATTCAGCTCTACACACTATTGAGCTGAATGCATTACCTTCCATTCAATGCATTTTGAGTTGAACATCTGTGCATCATTACTCAGAGTGAGCTGGAACTGTATAGATATTGCATGTCTTCTACTCAGAACCATAGAATACTCAAATACAAGCTGAATTCAGAAACCTACCTCATAATATTCAGACTGGAACAGCCATTATCTTTGTTTAGTTCTGTAAACGCTAATGTTCCATTGCGTACAAAAGTTGAGTTACTGAGCGTAACTCCTGGAAAATTGGTAGCACACTGATAAAATTGGTTGCATACTACTCTAAATCATATGGCAAGTAAAAGAACATGGTTTACATCATTAGCACATACTAGTTTTCAGCAAAATTCAGCTCTGCACACTATTGAGCTGAATGCATTACTTTGTACTCTATGCATTTTGGTTAAGGATTATGTACATAACTACTCAGGATCAGCTGGAACGCTATAGATATTGCATGTCTTCTACTCAGAGCCATGGAATACTGAAATGCAAGCTGAATTCAGGAACCTACGGCATAACAGTTAGAATGGAACAACTAACATCTTGGTTGAATTCTGTAAATGCTAATATTCCAAAAGGTGAGTTACTGAACGTAACTTCTGGAACATTGGTAGCACACTGATAAAATTGGTTGCATACTAGTCTAAATCATATGGCAAGTAAAATAACATGGTTTCCATCAAGTTAGCACAGTTTTCAACTACACGATTGAGCTAAATGCATTACCTTGTATTCTATGCATTTTGGTTAAGGATGTGTACATAAGTACTCAGGATCAGCTGGAACTGTATAAATATTGCATGTCTTCTACATAAAGCAATGGAATACTCAAAGGTAAGCTGAATTCAGAAAACTACCTCATAATATTCAGACAGGAACTGCCAATTTCTTTGTTTAGTTCTGTAAACGCTAATGTTCCATTGCGTACAAAAGTTGAGTTACTGAAAGTAACTCCTGGAAAATTGGTGGCACACTGATAAAATTGGTTGTATAAATCATATAGCAAGTAAAAGATCATGGTTTACATCATTAGCACATAAGAGTTTTCAACAAAATTCAAATCTACACTACTGAGTTGATGCATTACTTTCTATTCTATGCATTTTGGTTAAGGGTGTGTACATAACTACTCAGGATCAGCTGGAACGGTATAGATATTGCATGTCTTCTACTCAGAACCATGGAATACTCAAATGCAAGCTGAATTCAAAACCTACCGCATAACATTTAGAATGGAACAACCAACATCTTGGTTTAGTTCTGTAAATGCTAATATTCCATTGAATTGAAAAGGTGAGTTACTGAACGTAACTCCTCGAATATTGATAGCAAACCGATAAAATTGGTTGCATACTACTCTAAATCATATGGTAAGTAAAATAATAAGGATTACATCAAGTTAGCACCTAGTAGTTTTCAGCAAAATTCAACACTACACTCGATTGAGCTGAATGCATTAATTTGTATTCTAAGCATTTTGGTTAAGGATGTGTACATAACTACTCAGCATCAGCTGGAACTGTATAAATATTGCATGTCTTCTACATAAAGCAATGGAATTCTCAAAGGCAAGCTGAATTCAGGAACCTACCTCACAACATTTAGAATGGAACAGCCAATATCTTTGATTAGTTCTGTATGGTAAGTAAAATAATAAGGTTTACATCAAGTTAGCACATACTAGTTTTCAGCAAAATTCAGCTCTACACACTATTGAGCTGAATGCATTACCTTCCATTCAATGCATTTTGAGTTGAACATCTGTGCATCATTACTCAGAGTGAGCTGGAACTGTATAGATATTGCATGTCTTCTACTCAGAACCATAGAATACTCAAATACAAGCTGAATTCAGAAACCTACCTCATAATATTCAGACTGGAACAGCCATTATCTTTGTTTAGTTCTGTAAACGCTAATGTTCCATTGCGTACAAAAGTTGAGTTACTGAGCGTAACTCCTGGAAAATTGGTAGCACACTGATAAAATTGGTTGCATACTACTCTAAATCATATGGCAAGTAAAAGAACATGGTTTACATCATTAGCACATACTAGTTTTCAGCAAAATTCAGCTCTGCACACTATTGAGCTGAATGCATTACTTTGTACTCTATGCATTTTGGTTAAGGATTATGTACATAACTACTCAGGATCAGCTGGAACGCTATAGATATTGCATGTCTTCTACTCAGAGCCATGGAATACTGAAATGCAAGCTGAATTCAGGACCCTACGGCATAACAGTTAGAATGGAACAACTAACATCTTGGTTGAATTCTGTAAATGCTAATATTCCAAAAGGTGAGTTACTGAACGTAACTTCTGGAACATTGGTAGCACACTGATAAAATTGGTTGCATACTAGTCTAAATCATATGGCAAGTAAAATAACATGGTTTCCATCAAGTTAGCACAGTTTTCAACTACACGATTGAGCTAAATGCATTACCTTGTATTCTATGCATTTTGGTTAAGGATGTGTACATAAGTACTCAGGATCAGCTGGAACTGTATAAATATTGCATGTCTTCTACATAAAGCAATGGAATACTCAAAGGTAAGCTGAATTCAGAAAACTACCTCATAATATTCAGACAGGAACTGCCAATTTCTTTGTTTAGTTCTGTAAACGCTAATGTTCCATTGCGTACAAAAGTTGAGTTACTGAAAGTAACTCCTGGAAAATTGGTGGCACACTGATAAAATTGGTTGTATAAATCATATAGCAAGTAAAAGATCATGGTTTACATCATTAGCACATAAGAGTTTTCAACAAAATTCAAATCTACACTACTGAGTTGATGCATTACTTTCTATTCTATGCATTTTGGTTAAGGGTGTGTACATAACTACTCAGGATCAGCTGGAACGGTATAGATATTGCATGTCTTCTACTCAGAACCATGGAATACTCAAATGCAAGCTGAATTCAAAACCTACCGCATAACATTTAGAATGGAACAACCAACATCTTGGTTTAGTTCTGTAAATGCTAATATTCCATTGAATTGAAAAGGTGAGTTACTGAACGTAACTCCTCGAATATTGATAGCAAACCGATAAAATTGGTTGCATACTACTCTAAATCATATGGTAAGTAAAATAATAAGGATTACATCAAGTTAGCACCTAGTAGTTTTCAGCAAAATTCAACACTACACTCGATTGAGCTGAATGCATTAATTTGTATTCTAAGCATTTTGGTTAAGGATGTGTACATAACTACTCAGCATCAGCTGGAACTGTATAAATATTGCATGTCTTCTACATAAAGCAATGGAATTCTCAAAGGCAAGCTGAATTCAGGAACCTACCTCACAACATTTAGAATGGAACAGCCAATATCTTTGATTAGTTCTGTATGGTAAGTAAAATAATAAGGTTTACATCAAGTTAGCACATACTAGTTTTCAGCAAAATTCAGCTCTACACACTATTGAGCTGAATGCATTACCTTCCATTCAATGCATTTTGAGTTGAACATCTGTGCATCATTACTCAGAGTGAGCTGGAACTGTATAGATATTGCATGTCTTCTACTCAGAACCATAGAATACTCAAATACAAGCTGAATTCAGAAACCTACCTCATAATATTCAGACTGGAACAGCCATTATCTTTGTTTAGTTCTGTAAACGCTAATGTTCCATTGCGTACAAAAGTTGAGTTACTGAGCGTAACTCCTGGAAAATTGGTAGCACACTGATAAAATTGGTTGCATACTACTCTAAATCATATGGCAAGTAAAAGAACATGGTTTACATCATTAGCACATACTAGTTTTCAGCAAAATTCAGCTCTGCACACTATTGAGCTGAATGCATTACTTTGTACTCTATGCATTTTGGTTAAGGATTATGTACATAACTACTCAGGATCAGCTGGAACGCTATAGATATTGCATGTCTTCTACTCAGAGCCATGGAATACTGAAATGCAAGCTGAATTCAGGACCCTACGGCATAACAGTTAGAATGGAACAACTAACATCTTGGTTGAATTCTGTAAATGCTAATATTCCAAAAGGTGAGTTACTGAACGTAACTTCTGGAACATTGGTAGCACACTGATAAAATTGGTTGCATACTAGTCTAAATCATATGGCAAGTAAAATAACATGGTTTCCATCAAGTTAGCACAGTTTTCAACTACACGATTGAGCTAAATGCATTACCTTGTATTCTATGCATTTTGGTTAAGGATGTGTACATAAGTACTCAGGATCAGCTGGAACTGTATAAATATTGCATGTCTTCTACATAAAGCAATGGAATACTCAAAGGTAAGCTGAATTCAGAAAACTACCTCATAATATTCAGACAGGAACTGCCAATTTCTTTGTTTAGTTCTGTAAACGCTAATGTTCCATTGCGTACAAAAGTTGAGTTACTGAAAGTAACTCCTGGAAAATTGGTGGCACACTGATAAAATTGGTTGTATAAATCATATAGCAAGTAAAAGATCATGGTTTACATCATTAGCACATAAGAGTTTTCAACAAAATTCAAATCTACACTACTGAGTTGATGCATTACTTTCTATTCTATGCATTTTGGTTAAGGGTGTGTACATAACTACTCAGGATCAGCTGGAACGGTATAGATATTGCATGTCTTCTACTCAGAACCATGGAATACTCAAATGCAAGCTGAATTCAAAACCTACCGCATAACATTTAGAATGGAACAACCAACATCTTGGTTTAGTTCTGTAAATGCTAATATTCCATTGAATTGAAAAGGTGAGTTACTGAACGTAACTCCTCGAATATTGATAGCAAACCGATAAAATTGGTTGCATACTACTCTAAATCATATGGTAAGTAAAATAATAAGGATTACATCAAGTTAGCACCTAGTAGTTTTCAGCAAAATTCAACACTACACTCGATTGAGCTGAATGCATTAATTTGTATTCTAAGCATTTTGGTTAAGGATGTGTACATAACTACTCAGCATCAGCTGGAACTGTATAAATATTGCATGTCTTCTACATAAAGCAATGGAATTCTCAAAGGCAAGCTGAATTCAGGAACCTACCTCACAACATTTAGAATGGAACAGCCAATATCTTTGATTAGTTCTGTATGGTAAGTAAAATAATAAGGTTTACATCAAGTTAGCACATACTAGTTTTCAGCAAAATTCAGCTCTACACACTATTGAGCTGAATGCATTACCTTCCATTCAATGCATTTTGAGTTGAACATCTGTGCATCATTACTCAGAGTGAGCTGGAACTGAATAGATATTGCATGTCTTCTACTCAGAACCATAGAATACTCAAATGCAAGCTGAATTCAGAAACCTACCTCATAATATTCAGACTGGAACAGCCATTATCTTTGTTTAGTTCTGTAAACGCTAATGTTCCATTGCGTACAAAAGTTGAGTTACTGAGCGTAACTCCTGGAAAATTGGTAGCACACTGATAAAATTGGTTGCATACTACTCTAAATCATATGGCAAGTAAAAGAACATGGTTTACATCATTAGCACATACTAGTTTTCAGCAAAATTCAGCTCTGCACACTATTGAGCTGAATGCATTACTTTGTACTCTATGCATTTTGGTTAAGGATTATGTACATAACTACTCAGGATCAGCTGGAACGCTATAGATATTGCATGTCTTCTACTCAGAGCCATGGAATACTGAAATGCAAGCTGAATTCAGGACCCTACGGCATAACAGTTAGAATGGAACAACTAACATCTTGGTTGAATTCTGTAAATGCTAATATTCCAAAAGGTGAGTTACTGAACGTAACTTCTGGAACATTGGTAGCACACTGATAAAATTGGTTGCATACTAGTCTAAATCATATGGCAAGTAAAATAACATGGTTTCCATCAAGTTAGCACAGTTTTCAACTACACGATTGAGCTAAATGCATTACCTTGTATTCTATGCATTTTGGTTAAGGATGTGTACATAAGTACTCAGGATCAGCTGGAACTGTATAAATATTGCATGTCTTCTACATAAAGCAATGGAATACTCAAAGGTAAGCTGAATTCAGAAAACTACCTCATAATATTCAGACAGGAACTGCCAATTTCTTTGTTTAGTTCTGTAAACGCTAATGTTCCATTGCGTACAAAAGTTGAGTTACTGAAAGTAACTCCTGGAAAATTGGTGGCACACTGATAAAATTGGTTGTATAAATCATATAGCAAGTAAAAGATCATGGTTTACATCATTAGCACATAAGAGTTTTCAACAAAATTCAAATCTACACTACTGAGTTGATGCATTACTTTCTATTCTATGCATTTTGGTTAAGGGTGTGTACATAACTACTCAGGATCAGCTGGAACGGTATAGATATTGCATGTCTTCTACTCAGAACCATGGAATACTCAAATGCAAGCTGAATTCAAAACCTACCGCATAACATTTAGAATGGAACAACCAACATCTTGGTTTAGTTCTGTAAATGCTAATATTCCATTGAATTGAAAAGGTGAGTTACTGAACGTAACTCCTCGAATATTGATAGCAAACCGATAAAATTGGTTGCATACTACTCTAAATCATATGGTAAGTAAAATAATAAGGATTACATCAAGTTAGCACCTAGTAGTTTTCAGCAAAATTCAACACTACACTCGATTGAGCTGAATGCATTAATTTGTATTCTAAGCATTTTGGTTAAGGATGTGTACATAACTACTCAGCATCAGCTGGAACTGTATAAATATTGCATGTCTTCTACATAAAACAATGGAATTCTCAAAGGCAAGCTGAATTCAGGAACCTACCTCACAACATTTAGAATGGAACAGCCAATATCTTTGATTAGTTCTGTATGGTAAGTAAAATAATAAGGTTTACATCAAGTTAGCACATACTAGTTTTCAGCAAAATTCAGCTCTACACACTATTGAGCTGAATGCATTACCTTCCATTCAATGCATTTTGAGTTGAACATCTGTGCATCATTACTCAGAGTGAGCTGGAACTGTATAGATATTGCATGTCTTCTACTCAGAACCATAGAATACTCAAATGCAAGCTGAATTCAGAAACCTACCTCATAATATTCAGACTGGAACAGCCATTATCTTTGTTTAGTTCTGTAAACGCTAATGTTCCATTGCGTACAAAAGTTGAGTTACTGAGCGTAACTCCTGGAAAATTGGTAGCACACTGATAAAATTGGTTGCATACTACTCTAAATCATATGGCAAGTAAAGGAACATGGTTTACATCATTAGCACATACTAGTTTTCAGCAAAATTCAGCTCTACACACTATTGAGCTGAATGCATTACTTTGTACTCTATGCATTTTGGTTAAGAATGTGTACATAACTAAGGATTAGATGGAACTGTATAGATATTGCATGTACACTACAAAAGCAATGGAATACTCAAAGGTAAGCTGAATTCAGAAAACTACCTCATAATATTCAGACAGGAACAGCCAATTTCTTTGTTTAGTTCTGTAAACGCTAATGTTGCATTGCGTACAAAAGTTGAGTTACTGAAAGTAACTCCTGGAATATTGGTGGCACACTGATAAAATTGGTTGTATAAATCATATAGCAAGTAAAAGATCATGGCTTACATCATTTGCACATAAGAGTTTTCAGCAAAATTCAAATCTACACTACTGATTTGATGCATTACTTTCTATTCTATGCATTTTGGTTAAGGATGTGTACATAACTACTCAGGATCAGCTGGAACGGTATAGATATTGCATGTCTTCTACTCAGAACCATGGAATACTCAAATGCAAGCTGAATTCAAAACCTACCGCATAACCAACATCTTGGTTTAGTTCTGTAAATGCTAATATTCCATTGAATTGAAAAGGTGAGTTACTGAACGTAACTCCTCGAATATTGATAGCAAACCGATAAAATTGGTTGCATACTACTCTAAATCATATGGTAAGTAAAATAATAAGGATTACATCAAATTAGCACCTAGTAGTTTTCAGCAAATTTCAACACTACACTCGATTGAGCTGAATGCATTACTTTGTATTCTAAGCATTTTGGTTAAGGATGTGTACATAACTACTCAGGATCAGCTGGAACTGTATAAATATTGCATGTCTTCTACATAAAGCAATGGAATTCTCAAAGGCAAGCTGAATTCAGGAACCTACCTCACAACATTTAGAATGGAACAGCCAATATCTTTGATTAGTTCTGTATGGTAAGTAAAATAATAAGGTTTACATCAAGTTAACACATACTAGTTTTCAGCAAAATTCAGCTCTACACACTATTGAGCTGAATGCATTACCTTCCATTCAATGCATTTTGAGTTGAACATCTGTGCATCATTACTCAGAGTGAGCTGGAACTGTATAGATATTGCATGTCTTCTACTCAGAACCATAGAATACTCAAATGCAAGCTGAATTCAGAAACCTACCTCATAATATTCAGACTGGAACAGCCATTATCTTTGTTTAGTTCTGTAAACGCTAATGTTCCATTGCGTACAAAAGTTGAGTTACTGAGCGTAACTCCTGGAAAATTGGTAGCACACTGATAAAATTGGTTGCATACTACTCTAAATCATATGGCAAGTAAAAGAACATGGTTTACATCATTAGCACATACTAGTTTTCAGCAAAATTCAGCTCTGCACACTATTGAGCTGAATGCATTACTTTGTACTCTATGCATTTTGGTTAAGGATATGTACATAACTACTCAGGATCAGCTGGAACGCTATAGATATTGCATGTCTTCTACTCAGAGCCATGGAATACTGAAATGCAAGCTGAATTCAGGACCCTACGGCATAACAGTTAGAATGGAACAACTAACATCTTGGTTGAATTCTGTAAATGCTAATATTCCAAAAGGTGAGTTACTGAACGTAACTTCTGGAACATTGGTAGCACACTGATAAAATTGGTTGCATACTAGTCTAAATCATATGGCAAGTAAAATAACATGGTTTCCATCAAGTTAGCACAGTTTTCAAATACGCGATTGAGCTAAATGCATTACCTTGTATTCTATGCATTTTGGTTAAGGATGTGTACATAAGTACTCAGGATCAGCTGGAACTGTATAAATATTGCATGTCTTCTACATAAAGCAATGGAATACTCAAAGGTAAGCTGAATTCAGAAAACTACCTCATAATATTCAGACAGGAACTGCCAATTTCTTTGTTTAGTTCTGTAAACGCTAATGTTCCATTGCGTACAAAAGTTGAGTTACTGAAAGTAACTCCTGGAAAATTGCTGGCACACTGATAAAATTGGTTGTATAAATCATATAGCAAGTAAAAGATCATGGTTTACATCATTAGCACATAAGAGTTTTCAACAAAATTCAAATCTACACTACTGAGTTGATGCATTACTTTCTATTCTATGCATTTTGGTTAAGGGTGTGTACATAACTACTCAGGATCAGCTGGAACGGTATAGATATTGCATGTCTTCTACTCAGAACCATGGAATACTCAAATGCAAGCTGAATTCAAAACCTACCGCATAACATTTAGAATGGAACAACCAACATCTTGGTTTAGTTCTGTAAATGCTAATATTCCATTGAATTGAAAAGGTGAGTTACTGAACGTAACTCCTCGAATATTGATAGCAAACCGATAAAATTGGTTGCATACTACTCTAAATCATATGGTAAGTAAAATAATAAGGATTACATCAAGTTAGCACCTAGTAGTTTTCAGCAAAATTCAACACTACACTCGATTGAGCTGAATGCATTAATTTGTATTCTAAGCATTTTGGTTAAGGATGTGTACATAACTACTCAGCATCAGCTGGAACTGTATAAATATTGCATGTCTTCTACATAAAGCAATGGAATTCTCAAAGGCAAGCTGAATTCAGGAACCTACCTCACAACATTTAGAATGGAACAGCCAATATCTTTGATTAGTTCTGTATGGTAAGTAAAATAATAAGGTTTACATCAAGTTAGCACATACTAGTTTTCAGCAAAATTCAGCTCTACACACTATTGAGCTGAATGCATTACCTTCCATTCAATGCATTTTGAGTTGAACATCTGTGCATCATTACTCAGAGTGAGCTGGAACTGAATAGATATTGCATGTCTTCTACTCAGAACCATAGAATACTCAAATGCAAGCTGAATTCAGAAACCTACCTCATAATATTCAGACTGGAACAGCCATTATCTTTGTTTAGTTCTGTAAACGCTAATGTTCCATAGCGTACAAAAGTTGAGTTACTGAGCGTAACTCCTGGAAAATTGGTAGCACACTGATAAAATTGGTTGCATACTACTCTAAATCATATGGCAAGTAAAAGAACATGGTTTACATCATTAGCACACACTAGTTTTCAGCAAAATCCAGCTCTACACACTATTGAGCTGAATGCATTACTTTGTACTCTATGCATGTTGGTTAAGAATGTGTACATAACTAAGGATTAGATGGAACTGTATAGATATTGCATGTACACTACAAAAGCAATGGAATACTCAAAGGTAAGCTGAATTCAGAAACCTACCTCATAATATTCAGACTGGAACAGCCATTATCTTTGTTTAGTTCTGTAAACGCTAATGTTCCATTGCGTACAAAAGTTGAGTTACTGAGCGTAACTCCTGGAAAATTGGTAGCACACTGATAAAATTGGTTGCATACTACTCTAAATCATATGGCAAGTAAAAGAACATGGTTTACATCATTAGCACATACTAGTTTTCAGCAAAATTCAGCTCTGCACACTATTGAGCTGAATGCATTACTTTGTACTCTATGCATTTTGGTTAAGGATTATGTACATAACTACTCAGGATCAGCTGGAACGCTATAGATATTGCATGTCTTCTACTCAGAGCCATGGAATACTGAAATGCAAGCTGAATTCAGGACCCTACGGCATAACAGTTAGAATGGAACAACTAACATCTTGGTTGAATTCTGTAAATGCTAATATTCCAAAAGGTGAGTTACTGAACGTAACTTCTGGAACATTGGTAGCACACTGATAAAATTGGTTGCATACTAGTCTAAATCATATGGCAAGTAAAATAACATGGTTTCCATCAAGTTAGCACAGTTTTCAACTACACGATTGAGCTAAATGCATTACCTTGTATTCTATGCATTTTGGTTAAGGATGTGTACATAAGTACTCAGGATCAGCTGGAACTGTATAAATATTGCATGTCTTCTACATAAAGCAATGGAATACTCAAAGGTAAGCTGAATTCAGAAAACTACCTCATAATATTCAGACAGGAACTGCCAATTTCTTTGTTTAGTTCTGTAAACGCTAATGTTCCATTGCGTACAAAAGTTGAGTTACTGAAAGTAACTCCTGGAAAATTGGTGGCACACTGATAAAATTGGTTGTATAAATCATATAGCAAGTAAAAGATCATGGTTTACATCATTAGCACATAAGAGTTTTCAACAAAATTCAAATCTACACTACTGAGTTGATGCATTACTTTCTATTCTATGCATTTTGGTTAAGGATGTGTACATAACTACTCAGGATCAGCTGGAACGGTATAGATATTGCATGTCTTCTACTCAGAACCATGGAATACTCAAATGCAAGCTGAATTCAAAACCTACCGCATAACATTTAGAATGGAACAACCAACATCTTGGTTTAGTTCTGTAAATGCTAATATTCCATTGAATTGAAAAGGTGAGTTACTGAACGTAACTCCTCGAATATTGATAGCAAACCGATAAAATTGGTTGCATACTACTCTAAATCATATGGTAAGTAAAATAATAAGGATTACATCAAGTTAGCACCTAGTAGTTTTCAGCAAAATTCAACACTACACTCGATTGAGCTGAATGCATTAATTTGTATTCTAAGCATTTTGGTTAAGGATGTGTACATAACTACTCAGCATCAGCTGGAACTGTATAAATATTGCATGTCTTCTACATAAAGCAATGGAATTCTCAAAGGCAAGCTGAATTCAGGAACCTACCTCACAACATTTAGAATGGAACAGCCAATATCTTTGATTAGTTCTGTATGGTAAGTAAAATAATAAGGTTTACATCAAGTTAGCACATACTAGTTTTCAGCAAAATTCAGCTCTACACACTATTGAGCTGAATGCATTACCTTCCATTCAATGCATTTTGAGTTGAACATCTGTGCATCATTACTCAGAGTGAGCTGGAACTGAATAGATATTGCATGTCTTCTACTCAGAACCATAGAATACTCAAATGCAAGCTGAATTCAGAAACCTACCTCATAATATTCAGACTGGAACAGCCATTATCTTTGTTTAGTTCTGTAAACGCTAATGTTCCATAGCGTACAAAAGTTGAGTTACTGAGCGTAACTCCTGGAAAATTGGTAGCACACTGATAAAATTGGTTGCATACTACTCTAAATCATATGGCAAGTAAAAGAACATGGTTTACATCATTAGCACACACTAGTTTTCAGCAAAATCCAGCTCTACACACTATTGAGCTGAATGCATTACTTTGTACTCTATGCATGTTGGTTAAGAATGTGTACATAACTAAGGATTAGATGGAACTGTATAGATATTGCATGTACACTACAAAAGCAATGGAATACTCAAAGGTAAGCTGAATTCAGAAACCTACCTCATAATATTCAGACTGGAACAGCCATTATCTTTGTTTAGTTCTGTAAACGCTAATGTTGCATTGCGTACAAAAGTTGAGTTACTGAGCGTAACTCCTGGAAAATTGGTAGCACACTGATAAAATTGGTTGCATACTACTCTAAATCATATGGCAAGTAAAAGAACATGGTTTACATCATTAGCACATACTAGTTTTCAGCAAAATTCAGCTCTGCACACTATTGAGCTGAATGCATTACTTTGTACTCTATGCATTTTGGTTAAGGATTATGTACATAACTACTCAGGATCAGCTGGAACGCTATAGATATTGCATGTCTTCTACTCAGAGCCATGGAATACTGAAATGCAAGCTGAATTCAGGACCCTACGGCATAACAGTTAGAATGGAACAACTAACATCTTGGTTGAATTCTGTAAATGCTAATATTCCAAAAGGTGAGTTACTGAACGTAACTTCTGGAACATTGGTAGCACACTGATAAAATTGGTTGCATACTAGTCTAAATCATATGGCAAGTAAAATAACATGGTTTCCATCAAGTTAGCACAGTTTTCAACTACACGATTGAGCTAAATGCATTACCTTGTATTCTATGCATTTTGGTTAAGGATGTGTACATAAGTACTCAGGATCAGCTGGAACTGTATAAATATTGCATGTCTTCTACATAAAGCAATGGAATACTCAAAGGTAAGCTGAATTCAGAAAACTACCTCATAATATTCAGACAGGAACTGCCAATTTCTTTGTTTAGTTCTGTAAACGCTAATGTTCCATTGCGTACAAAAGTTGAGTTACTGAAAGTAACTCCTGGAAAATTGGTGGCACACTGATAAAATTGGTTGTATAAATCATATAGCAAGTAAAAGATCATGGTTTACATCATTAGCACATAAGAGTTTTCAACAAAATTCAAATCTACACTACTGAGTTGATGCATTACTTTCTATTCTATGCATTTTGGTTAAGGATGTGTACATAACTACTCAGGATCAGCTGGAACGGTATAGATATTGCATGTCTTCTACTCAGAACCATGGAATACTCAAATGCAAGCTGAATTCAAAACCTACCGCATAACATTTAGAATGGAACAACCAACATCTTGGTTTAGTTCTGTAAATGCTAATATTCCATTGAATTGAAAAGGTGAGTTACTGAACGTAACTCCTCGAATATTGATAGCAAACCGATAAAATTGGTTGCATACTACTCTAAATCATATGGTAAGTAAAATAATAAGGATTACATCAAGTTAGCACCTAGTAGTTTTCAGCAAAATTCAACACTACACTCGATTGAGCTGAATGCATTAATTTGTATTCTAAGCATTTTGGTTAAGGATGTGTACATAACTACTCAGCATCAGCTGGAACTGTATAAATATTGCATGTCTTCTACATAAAGCAATGGAATTCTCAAAGGCAAGCTGAATTCAGGAACCTACCTCACAACATTTAGAATGGAACAGCCAATATCTTTGATTAGTTCTGTATGGTAAGTAAAATAATAAGGTTTACATCAAGTTAGCACATACTAGTTTTCAGCAAAATTCAGCTCTACACACTATTGAGCTGAATGCATTACCTTCCATTCAATGCATTTTGAGTTGAACATCTGTGCATCATTACTCAGAGTGAGCTGGAACTGAATAGATATTGCATGTCTTCTACTCAGAACCATAGAATACTCAAATGCAAGCTGAATTCAGAAACCTACCTCATAATATTCAGACTGGAACAGCCATTATCTTTGTTTAGTTCTGTAAACGCTAATGTTCCATTGCGTACAAAAGTTGAGTTACTGAGCGTAACTCCTGGAAAATTGGTAGCACACTGATAAAATTGGTTGCATACTACTCTAAATCATATGGCAAGTAAAAGAACATGGTTTACATCATTAGCACACACTAGTTTTCAGCAAAATCCAGCTCTACACACTATTGAGCTGAATGCATTACTTTGTACTCTATGCATGTTGGTTAAGAATGTGTACATAGCTAAGGATTAGATGGAACTGTATAGATATTGCATGTACACTACAAAAGCAATGGAATACTCAAAGGTAAGCTGAATTCAGAAAACTACCTCATAATATTCAGACAGGAACTGCCAATTTCTTTGTTTAGTTCTGTAAACGCTAATGTTGCATTGCGTACAAAAATTGAGTTACTGAAAGTAACTCCTGGAATATTGGTGGCACACTGATAAAATTGGTTGTATAAATCATATAGCAAGTAAAAGATCATGGTTTACATCATTTGCACATAAGAGTTTTCAGCAAAATTCAAATCTACACTACTGATTTGATGCATTACTTTCTATTCTATGCATTTTGGTTAAGGATGTGTACATAACTACTCAGGATCAGCTGGAACGGTATAGATATTGCATGTCTTCTACTCAGAACCATGGAATACTCAAATGCAAGCTGAATTCAAAACCTACCGCATAACATTTAGAATGGAACAACCAACATCTTGGTTTAGTTCTGTAAATGCTAATATTCCATTGAATTGAAAAGGTGAGTTACTGAACGTAACTCCTCGAATATTGATAGCAAACCGATAAAATTGGTTGCATACTACTCTAAATCATATGGTAAGTAAAATAATAAGGATTACATCAAGTTAGCACCTAGTAGTTTTCAGCAAA
The DNA here is from genome assembly GCF_048418815.1 of Hemitrygon akajei. Classification (NCBI taxonomy): domain Eukaryota; kingdom Metazoa; phylum Chordata; class Chondrichthyes; order Myliobatiformes; family Dasyatidae; genus Hemitrygon; species Hemitrygon akajei. Next base: position 30,752 of record NC_133152.1, on the reverse strand, counting down.
ATTCAACACTACACTCGATTGAGCTGAATGCATTAATTTGTATTCTAAGCATTTTGGTTAAGGATGTGTACATAACTACTCAGCATCAGCTGGAACTGTATAAATATTGCATGTCTTCTACATAAAGCAATGGAATTCTCAAAGGCAAGCTGAATTCAGGAACCTACCTCACAACATTTAGAATGGAACAGCCAATATCTTTGATTAGTTCTGTATGGTAAGTAAAATAATAAGGTTTACATCAAGTTAGCACATACTAGTTTTCAGCAAAATTCAGCTCTACACACTATTGAGCTGAATGCATTACCTTCCATTCAATGCATTTTGAGTTGAACATCTGTGCATCATTACTCAGAGTGAGCTGGAACTGTATAGATATTGCATGTCTTCTACTCAGAACCATAGAATACTCAAATGCAAGCTGAATTCAGAAACCTACCTCATAATATTCAGACTGGAACAGCCATTATCTTTGTTTAGTTCTGTAAACGCTAATGTTCCATTGCGTACAAAAGTTGAGTTACTGAGCGTAACTCCTGGAAAATTGGTAGCACACTGATAAAATTGGTTGCATACTACTCTAAATCATATGGCAAGTAAAAGAACATGGTTTACATCATTAGCACATACTAGTTTTCAGCAAAATTCAGCTCTACACACTATTGAGCTGAATGCATTACTTTGTACTCTATGCATTTTGGTTAAGAATGTGTACATAACTAAGGATTAGATGGAACTGTATAGATATTGCATGTACACTACAAAAGCAATGGAATACTCAAAGGTAAGCTGAATTCAGAAAACTACCTCATAATATTCAGACAGGAACTGCCAATTTCTTTGTTTAGTTCTGTAAACGCTAATGTTGCATTGCGTACAAAAGTTGAGTTACTGAAAGTAACTCCTGGAATATTGGTGGCACACTGATAAAATTGGTTGTATAAATCATATAGCAAGTAAAAGATCATGGTTTACATCATTTGCACATAAGAGCTTTCAGCAAAATTCAAATCTACACTACTGATTTGATGCATTACTTTCTATTCTATGCATTCTGGTTAAGGATGTGTACATAACTACTCAGGATCAGCTGGAACGGTATAGATATTGCATGTCTTCTACTCAGAACCATGGAATACTCAAATGCAAGCTGAATTCAAAACCTACCGCATAACATTTAGAATGGAACAACCAACATCTTGGTTTAGTTCTGTAAATGCTAATATTCCATTGAATTGAAAAGGTGAGTTACTGAACGTAACTCCTCGAATATTGATAGCAAACTGATAAAATTGGTTGCATACTACTCTAAATCATATGGTAAGTAAAATAATAAGGATTACATCAAGTTAGCACCTAGTAGTTTTCAGCAAATTTCAACACTACACTCGATTGAGCTGAATGCATTAATTTGTATTCTAAGCATTTTGGTTAAGGATGTGTACATAACTACTCAGCATCAGCTGGAACTGTATAAATATTGCATGTCTTCTACATAAAGCAATGGAATTCTCAAAGGCAAGCTGAATTCAGGAACCTACCTCACAACATTTAGAATGGAACAGCCAATATCTTTGATTAGTTCTGTATGGTAAGTAAAATAATAAGGTTTACATCAAGTTAGCACATACTAGTTTTCAGCAAAATTCAGCTCTACACACTATTGAGCTGAATGCATTACCTTCCATTCAATGCATTTTGAGTTGAACATCTGTGCATCATTACTCAGAGTGAGCTGGAACTGAATAGATATTGCATGTCTTCTACTCAGAACCATAGAATACTCAAATGCAAGCTGAATTCAGAAACCTACCTCATAATATTCAGACTGGAACAGCCATTATCTTTGTTTAGTTCTGTAAACGCTAATGTTCCATTGCGTACAAAAGTTGAGTTACTGAGCGTAACTCCTGGAAAATTGGTAGCACACTGATAAAATTGGTTGCATACTACTCTAAATCATATGGCAAGTAAAAGAACATGGTTTACATCATTAGCACACACTAGTTTTCAGCAAAATCCAGCTCTACACACTATTGAGCTGAATGCATTACTTTGTACTCTATGCATGTTGGTTAAGAATGTGTACATAGCTAAGGATTAGATGGAACTGTATAGATATTGCATGTACACTACAAAAGCAATGGAATACTCAAAGGTAAGCTGAATTCAGAAAACTACCTCATAATATTCAGACAGGAACTGCCAATTTCTTTGTTTAGTTCTGTAAACGCTAATGTTGCATTGCGTACAAAAATTGAGTTACTGAAAGTAACTCCTGGAATATTGGTGGCACACTGATAAAATTGGTTGTATAAATCATATAGCAAGTAAAAGATCATGGTTTACATCATTTGCACATAAGAGTTTTCAGCAAAATTCAAATCTACACTACTGATTTGATGCATTACTTTCTATTCTATGCATTTTGGTTAAGGATGTGTACATAACTACTCAGGATCAGCTGGAACGGTATAGATATTGCATGTCTTCTACTCAGAACCATGGAATACTCAAATGCAAGCTGAATTCAAAACCTACCGCATAACATTTAGAATGGAACAACCAACATCTTGGTTTAGTTCTGTAAATGCTAATATTCCATTGAATTGAAAAGGTGAGTTACTGAACGTAACTCCTCGAATATTGATAGCAAACCGATAAAATTGGTTGCATACTACTCTAAATCATATGGTAAGTAAAATAATAAGGATTACATCAAGTTAGCACCTAGTAGTTTTCAGCAAAATTCAACACTACACTCGATTGAGCTGAATGCATTAATTTGTATTCTAAGCATTTTGGTTAAGGATGTGTACATAACTACTCAGCATCAGCTGGAACTGTATAAATATTGCATGTCTTCTACATAAAGCAATGGAATTCTCAAAGGCAAGCTGAATTCAGGAACCTACCTCACAACATTTAGAATGGAACAGCCAATATCTTTGATTAGTTCTGTATGGTAAGTAAAATAATAAGGTTTACATCAAGTTAGCACATACTAGTTTTCAGCAAAATTCAGCTCTACACACTATTGAGCTGAATGCATTACCTTCCATTCAATGCATTTTGAGTTGAACATCTGTGCATCATTACTCAGAGTGAGCTGGAACTGTATAGATATTGCATGTCTTCTACTCAGAACCATAGAATACTCAAATGCAAGCTGAATTCAGAAACCTACCTCATAATATTCAGACTGGAACAGCCATTATCTTTGTTTAGTTCTGTAAACGCTAATGTTCCATTGCGTACAAAAGTTGAGTTACTGAGCGTAACTCCTGGAAAATTGGTAGCACACTGATAAAATTGGTTGCATACTACTCTAAATCATATGGCAAGTAAAAGAACATGGTTTACATCATTAGCACATACTAGTTTTCAGCAAAATTCAGCTCTACACACTATTGAGCTGAATGCATTACTTTGTACTCTATGCATTTTGGTTAAGAATGTGTACATAACTAAGGATTAGATGGAACTGTATAGATATTGCATGTACACTACAAAAGCAATGGAATACTCAAAGGTAAGCTGAATTCAGAAAACTACCTCATAATATTCAGACAGGAACTGCCAATTTCTTTGTTTAGTTCTGTAAACGCTAATGTTGCATTGCGTACAAAAGTTGAGTTACTGAAAGTAACTCCTGGAATATTGGTGGCACACTGATAAAATTGGTTGTATAAATCATATAGCAAGTAAAAGATCATGGTTTACATCATTTGCACATAAGAGCTTTCAGCAAAATTCAAATCTACACTACTGATTTGATGCATTACTTTCTATTCTATGCATTCTGGTTAAGGATGTGTACATAACTACTCAGGATCAGCTGGAACGGTATAGATATTGCATGTCTTCTACTCAGAACCATGGAATACTCAAATGCAAGCTGAATTCAAAACCTACCGCATAACATTTAGAATGGAACAACCAACATCTTGGTTTAGTTCTGTAAATGCTAATATTCCATTGAATTGAAAAGGTGAGTTACTGAACGTAACTCCTCGAATATTGATAGCAAACTGATAAAATTGGTTGCATACTACTCTAAATCATATGGTAAGTAAAATAATAAGGATTACATCAAGTTAGCACCTAGTAGTTTTCAGCAAATTTCAACACTACACTCGATTGAGCTGAATGCATTACGTTGTATTCTAAGCATTTTGGTTAAGGATGTGTACATAACTACTCAGGATCAGCTGGAACTGTATAAATATTGCATGTCTTCTACATAAAGCAATGGAATTCTCAAAGGCAAGCTGAATTCAGGAACCTACCTCACAACATTTAGAATGGAACAGCCAATATCTTTGATTAGTTCTGTATGGTAAGTAAAATAATAAGGTTTACATCAAGTTAGCACATACTAGTTTTCAGCAAAATTCAGCTCTACACACTATTGAGCTGAATGCATTACCTTCCATTCAATGCATTTTGAGTTGAACATCTGTGCATCATTACTCAGAGTGAGCTGGAACTGTATAGATATTGCATGTCTTCTACTCAGAACCATAGAATACTCAAATGCAAGCTGAATTCAGAAACCTACCTCATAATATTCAGACTGGAACAGCCATTATCTTTGTTTAGTTCTGTAAACGCTAATGTTCCATTGCGTACAAAAGTTGAGTTACTGAGCGTAACTCCTGGAAAATTGGTAGCACACTGATAAAATTGGTTGCATACTACTCTAAATCATATGGCAAGTAAAAGAACATGGTTTACATCATTAGCACATACTAGTTTTCAGCAAAATTCAGCTCTGCACACTATTGAGCTGAATGCATTACTTTGTACTCTATGCATTTTGGTTAAGGATATGTACATAACTACTCAGGATCAGCTGGAACGCTATAGATATTGCATGTCTTCTACTCAGAGCCATGGAATACTGAAATGCAAGCTGAATTCAGGACCCTACGGCATAACAGTTAGAATGGAACAACTAACATCTTGGTTGAATTCTGTAAATGCTAATATTCCAAAAGGTGAGTTACTGAACGTAACTTCTGGAACATTGGTAGCACACTGATAAAATTGGTTGCATACTAGTCTAAATCATATGGCAAGTCAAATAACATGGTTTCCATCAAGTTAGCACAGTTTTCAACTACACGATTGAGCTAAATGCATTACCTTGTATTCTATGCATTTTGGTTAAGGATGTGTACATAAGTACTCAGGATCAGCTGGAACTGTATAAATATTGCATGTCTTCTACATAAAGCAATGGAATACTCAAAGGTAAGCTGAATTCAGAAAACTACCTCATAATATTCAGACAGGAACTGCCAATTTCTTTGTTTAGTTCTGTAAACGCTAATGTTCCATTGCGTACAAAAGTTGAGTTACTGAAAGTAACTCCTGGAAAATTGGTGGCACACTGATAAAATTGGTTGTATAAATCATATAGCAAGTAAAAGATCATGGTTTACATCATTAGCACATAAGAGTTTTCAACAAAATTCAAATCTACACTACTGAGTTGATGCATTACTTTCTATTCTATGCATTTTGGTTAAGGATGTGTACATAACTACTCAGGATCAGCTGGAACGGTATAGATATTGCATGTCTTCTACTCAGAACCATGGAATACTCAAATGCAAGCTGAATTCAAAACCTACCGCATAACATTTAGAATGGAACAACCAACATCTTGGTTTAGTTCTGTAAATGCTAATATTCCATTGAATTGAAAAGGTGAGTTACTGAACGTAACTCCTCGAATATTGATAGCAAACCGATAAAATTGGTTGCATACTACTCTAAATCATATGGTAAGTAAAATAATAAGGATTACATCAAGTTAGCACCTAGTAGTTTTCAGCAAAATTCAACACTACACTCGATTGAGCTGAATGCATTAATTTGTATTCTAAGCATTTTGGTTAAGGATGTGTACATAACTACTCAGCATCAGCTGGAACTGTATAAATATTGCATGTCTTCTACATAAAGCAATGGAATTCTCAAAGGCAAGCTGAATTCAGGAACCTACCTCACAACATTTAGAATGGAACAGCCAATATCTTTGATTAGTTCTGTATGGTAAGTAAAATAATAAGGTTTACATCAAGTTAGCACATACTAGTTTTCAGCAAAATTCAGCTCTACACACTATTGAGCTGAATGCATTACCTTCCATTCAATGCATTTTGAGTTGAACATCTGTGCATCATTACTCAGAGTGAGCTGGAACTGAATAGATATTGCATGTCTTCTACTCAGAACCATAGAATAGTCAAATGCAAGCTGAATTCAGAAACCTACCTCATAATATTCAGACTGGAACAGCCATTATCTTTGTTTAGTTCTGTAAACGCTAATGTTCCATTGCGTACAAAAGTTGAGTTACTGAGCGTAACTCCTGGAAAATTGGTAGCACACTGATAAAATTGGTTGCATACTACTCTAAATCATATGGCAAGTAAAAGAACATGGTTTACATCATTAGCACATACTAGTTTTCAGCAAAATTCAGCTCTGCACACTATTGAGCTGAATGCATTACTTTGTACTCTATGCATTTTGGTTAAGGATATGTACATAACTACTCAGGATCAGCTGGAACGCTATAGATATTGCATGTCTTCTACTCAGAGCCATGGAATACTGAAATGCAAGCTGAATTCAGGACCCTACGGCATAACAGTTAGAATGGAACAACTAACATCTTGGTTGAATTCTGTAAATGCTAATATTCCAAAAGGTGAGTTACTGAACGTAACTTCTGGAACATTGGTAGCACACTGATAAAATTGGTTGCATACTAGTCTAAATCATATGGCAAGTAAAATAACATGGTTTCCATCAAGTTAGCACAGTTTTCAACTACACGATTGAGCTAAATGTATTACCTTGTATTCTATGCATTTTGGTTAAGGATGTGTACATAAGTACTCAGGATCAGCTGGAACTGTATAAATATTGCATGTCTTCTACATAAAGCAATGGAATACTCAAAGGTAAGCTGAATTCAGAAAACTACCTCATAATATTCAGACAGGAACTGCCAATTTCTTTGTTTAGTTCTGTAAACGCTAATGTTCCATTGCGTACAAAAGTTGAGTTACTGAAAGTAACTCCTGGAAAATTGGTGGCACACTGATAAAATTGGTTGTATAAATCATATAGCAAGTAAAAGATCATGGTTTACATCATTAGCACATAAGAGTTTTCAACAAAATTCAAATCTACACTACTGAGTTGATGCATTACTTTCTATTCTATGCATTTTGGTTAAGGATGTGTACATAACTACTCAGGATCAGCTGGAACGGTATAGATATTGCATGTCTTCTACTCAGAACCATGGAATACTCAAATGCAAGCTGAATTCAAAACCTACCGCATAACATTTAGAATGGAACAACCAACATCTTGGTTTAGTTCTGTAAATGCTAATATTCCATTGAATTGAAAAGGTGAGTTACTGAACGTAACTCCTCGAATATTGATAGCAAACTGATAAAATTGGTTGCATACTACTCTAAATCATATGGTAAGTAAAATAATAAGGATTACATCAAGTTAGCACCTAGTAGTTTTCAGCAAATTTCAACACTACACTCGATTGAGCTGAATGCATTAATTTGTATTCTAAGCATTTTGGTTAAGGATGTGTACATAACTACTCAGCATCAGCTGGAACTGTATAAATATTGCATGTCTTCTACATAAAGCAATGGAATTCTCAAAGGCAAGCTGAATTCAGGAACCTACCTCACAACATTTAGAATGGAACAGCCAATATCTTTGATTAGTTCTGTATGGTAAGTAAAATAATAAGGTTTACATCAAGTTAGCACATACTAGTTTTCAGCAAAATTCAGCTCTACACACTATTGAGCTGAATGCATTCCCTTCCATTCAATGCATTTTGAGTTGAACATCTGTGCATCATTACTCAGAGTGAGCTGGAACTGTATAGATATTGCATGTCTTCTACTCAGAACCATAGAATACTCAAATGCAAGCTGAATTCAGAAACCTACCTCATAATATTCAGACTGGAACAGCCATTATCTTTGTTTAGTTCTGTAAACGCTAATGTTCCATTGCGTACAAAAGTTGAGTTACTGAGCGTAACTCCTGGAAAATTGGTAGCACACTGATAAAATTGGTTGCATACTACTCTAAATCATATGGCAAGTAAAAGAACATGGTTTACATCATTAGCACATACTAGTTTTCAGCAAAATTCAGCTCTACACACTATTGAGCTGAATGCATTACTTTGTACTCTATGCATTTTGGTTAAGAATGTGTACATAACTAAGGATTAGATGGAACTGTATAGATATTGCATGTACACTACAAAAGCAATGGAATACTCAAAGGTAAGCTGAATTCAGAAAACTACCTCATAATATTCAGACAGGAACTGCCAATTTCTTTGTTTAGTTCTGTAAACGCTAATGTTGCATTGCGTACAAAAGTTGAGTTACTGAAAGTAACTCCTGGAATATTGGTGGCACACTGATAAAATTGGTTGTATAAATCATATAGCAAGTAAAAGATCATGGTTTACATCATTTGCACATAAGAGTTTTCAGCAAAATTCAAATCTACACTACTGATTTGATGCATTACTTTCTATTCTATGCATTTTGGTTAAGGATGTGTACATAACTACTCAGGATCAGCTGGAACGGTATAGATATTGCATGTCTTCTACTCAGAACCATGGAATACTCAAATGCAAGCTGAATTCAAAACCTACCGCATAACATTTAGAATGGAACAACCAACATCTTGGTTTAGTTCTGTAAATGCTAATATTCCATTGAATTGAAAAGGTGAGTTACTGAACGTAACTCCTCGAATATTGATAGCAAACTGATAAAATTGGTTGCATACTACTCTAAATCATATGGTAAGTAAAATAATAAGGATTACATCAAGTTAGCACCTAGTAGTTTTCAGCAAATTTCAACACTACACTCGATTGAGCTGAATGCATTACTTTGTATTCTAAGCATTTTGGTTAAGGATGTGTACATAACTACTCAGGATCAGCTGGAACTGTATAAATATTGCATGTCTTCTACATAAAGCAATGGAATTCTCAAAGGCAAGCTGAATTCAGGAACCTACCTCACAACATTTAGAATGGAACAGCCAATATCTTTGATTAGTTCTGTATGGTAAGTAAAATAATAAGGTTTACATCAAGTTAGCACATACTAGTTTTCAGCAAAATTCAGCTCTACACACTATTGAGCTGAATGCATTACCTTCCATTCAATGCATTTTGAGTTGAACATCTGTGCATCATTACTCAGAGTGAGCTGGAACTGTATAGATATTGCATGTCTTCTACTCAGAACCATAGAATACTCAAATGCAAGCTGAATTCAGAAACCTACCTCATAATATTCAGACTGGAACAGCCAATATCTTTGTTTAGTTCTGTAAACGCTAATGTTCCATTGCGTACAAAAGCTGAGTTACTGAAACTAACTCCTGGAAAATTGGTAGCACACTGATAAAATTGGTTGTATACTACTCTAAATCATATAGCAAGTAAAGGAACATGGTTTACATCATTAGCACATAAGGGTTTTCAGCAAAATTCAAATCTACTACGTACAGATGCATTACTTTCTATTCTATGCATTTTGGTTAAGGATATGTAGATAACTACTCAGGATCAGCTGGAACGGTATAGATATTGCATGTCTTCTACTCAGAACCATGGAATACTCAAATGCAAGCTGAATTCAAAACCTACCGCATAACATTTAGAATGGAACAACCAACATCTTGGTTTAGTTCTGTAAATGCTAATATTCCATTGAATTGAAGAGGTGAGTTACTGAACGTAACTCCTCGAATATTGATAGCAAACTGATAAAATTGGTTGCATACTACTCTAAATCATATGGTAAGTAAAATAATAAGGATTACATCAAGTTAGCACCTAGTAGTTTTCAGCAAATTTCAACACTACACTCGATTGAGCTGAATGCATTAATTTGTATTCTAAGCATTTTGGTTAAGGATGTGTACATAACTACTCAGCATCAGCTGGAACTGTATAAATATTGCATGTCTTCTACATAAAGCAATGGAATTCTCAAAGGCAAGCTGAATTCAGGAACCTACCTCACAACATTTAGAATGGAACAGCCAATATCTTTGATTAGTTCTGTATGGTAAGTAAAATAATAAGGTTTACATCAAGTTAGCACATACTAGTTTTCAGCAAAATTCAGCTCTACACACTATTGAGCTGAATGCATTACCTTCCATTCAATGCATTTTGAGTTGAACATCTGTGCATCATTACTCAGAGTGAGCTGGAACTGTATAGATATTGCATGTCTTCTACTCAGAACCATAGAATACTCAAATGCAAGCTGAATTCAGAAACCTACCTCATAATATTCAGACTGGAACAGCCAATATCTTTGTTTAGTTCTGTAAACGCTAATGTTCCATTGCGTACAAAAGCTGAGTTACTGAAACTAACTCCTGGAAAATTGGTAGCACACTGATAAAATTGGTTGTATACTACTCTAAATCATATAGCAAGTAAAGGAACATGGTTTACATCATTAGCACATAAGGGTTTTCAGCAAAATTCAAATCTACACTACGTACAGATGCATTACTTTCTATTCTATGCATTTTGGTTAAGGATATGTAGATAACTACTCAGGATCAGCTGGAACGGTATAGATATTGCATGTCTTCTACTCAGAGCCATGGAATACTGAAATGCAAGCTGAATTTAGGACCCTACGGCATAACAGTTAGAATGGAACAACTAACATCTTGGTTGAATTCTGTAAATGCTAATATTCCAAAAGGTGAGTTACTGAACGTAACTTCTGGAAAATTGGTAGCACACTGATAAAATTGGTTGCATACTAGTCTAAATCATATGGCAAGTAAAATAACATGGTTTCCATCAAGTTAGCACAGTTTTTAACTACACGATTTAACTAAATGCATTACTTTGTATTCTATGCATTTTGGTTAAGGATGTGTACATAAGTACTCAGGATCAGCTGGAACTGTATAAATATTGCATGCCTTCTACATAAAGCAATGGAATTCTCAAAGGCATGCTGAATTCAGGAACCTACCTCACAACATTTAGAGTGGAACAGCCAATATCTTTGTTTAGTTCCGTAAACGCTAATGTTCCAATGCGTACAAAAGGTGAGTTACTGAAATTAACATGGAAAATTGGTAACACACTGATAAAATTGTTTGCATACAACTCTAAATCATATGTCAAGTAAAATAACATGGATTACATCAAGAGCACAGTTTTCAGCAATTTTCAACTACACGATTGAGCGAAATGCATTATTTTGTATTCTATGCATTTTGGTTAAGGATGTGTACATAAGTACTCAGGATCAGCTGGAACTGTATAAATATTGCATGTCTTCTACATAAAGCAATGGAATTCTCAAAGGCATGCTGAATTCAGGAACCTACCTCACAACATTTAGAGTGGAACAGCCAATATCTTTGTTTAGTTCCGTAAACGCTAATGTTCCAATGCGTACAAAAGGTGAGTTACTGAAATTAACATGGAAAATTGGTAACACACTGATAAAATTGTTTGCATACGACTCTAAATCATATGTCAAGTAAAATAACATGGATTACATCAAGAGCACAGTTTTCAGCAATTTTCAACTACACGATTGAGCGAAATGCATTATTTTGTATTCTATGCATTTTGGTTAAGGATGTGTACATAAGTACTCAGGATCAGCTGGAACTGTATAAATATTGCATGTCTTCTACATAAAGCAATGGAATTCTCAAAGGCATGCTGAATTCAGGAACCTACCTCACAACATTTAGAGTGGAACAGCCAATATCTTTGTTTAGTTCTGTAAACGCTAATGTTCCATTGCGTACAAAAGCTGAGTTACTGAAACTAACTCCTGGAAAATTGGTAGCACACTGATAAAATTGGTTGTATACTACTCTAAATCATATAGCAAGTAAAAGAACATAGTTTACATCATTAGCACATAAGGGTTTTCAGCAAAATTCAAATCTACACTACGTACAGATGCATTACTTTCTATTCTATGCATTTTGGTTAAGGATATGTAGATAACTACTCAGGATCAGCTGGAACGGTATAGATATTGCATGTCTTCTACTCAGAGCCATGGAATACTGAAATGCAAGCTGAATTTAGGACCCTACGGCATAACAGTTAGAATGGAACAACTAACATCTTGGTTGAATTCTGTAAATGCTAATATTCCAAAAGGTGAGTTACTGAACGTAACTTCTGGAACATTGGTAGCACACTGATAAAATTGGTTGCATACTAGTCTAAATCATATGGCAAGTAAAAGAACATGGTTTACATCATTAGCACATACTAGTTTTCAGCAAAATTCAGCTCTACACACTATTCTGAATGCATTACTTTGTACTCTATGCATTTTGGTTAAGAATGTGTACATAACTAAGGATTAGATGGAACTGTATAGATATTGCATGTACACTACAAAAGCAATGGAATACTCAAAGGTAAGCTGAATTCAGAAAACTACCTCATAATATTCAGACAGGAACTGCCAATTTCTTTGTTTAGTTCTGTAAACGCTAATGTTCCATTGCGTACAAAAGTTGAGTTACTGAAAGTAACTCCTGGAATATTGGTGGCACACTGATAAAATTGGTTGTATAAATCATATAGCAAGTAAAAGATCATGGTTTACATCATTTGCACATAAGAGTTTTCAGCAAAATTCAAATCTACACTACTGATTTGATGCATTACTTTCTATTCTATGCATTTTGGTTAAGGATGTGTACATAACTACTCAGGATCAGCTGGAACGGTATAGATATTGCATGTCTTCTACTCAGAACCATGGAATACTCAAATGCAAGCTGAATTCAAAACCTACCGCATAACATTTAGAATGGAACAACCAACATCTTGGTTTAGTTCTGTAAATGCTAATATTCCATTGAATTGAAAAGGTGAGTTACTGAACGTAACTCCTCGAATATTGATAGCAAACTGATAAAATTGGTTGCATACTACTCTAAATCATATGGTAAGTAAAATAATAAGGATTACATCAAGTTAGCACCTAGTAGTTTTCAGCAAATTTCAACACTACACTCGATTGAGCTGAATGCATTACTTTGTATTCTAAGCATTTTGGTTAAGGATGTGTACATAACTACTCAGGATCAGCTGGAACTGTATAAATATTGCATGTCTTCTACATAAAGCAATGGAATTCTCAAAGGCAAGCTGAATTCAGGAACCTACCTCACAACATTTAGAATGGAACAGCCAATATCTTTGATTAGTTCTGTATGGTAAGTAAAATAATAAGGTTTACATCAAGTTAGCACATACTAGTTTTCAGCAAAATTCAGCTCTACACACTATTGAGCTGAATGCATTACCTTTCATTCAATGCATTTTGAGTTGAACATCTGTGCATCATTACTCAGAGTGAGCTGGAACTGTATAGATATTGCATGTCTTCTACTCAGAACCATAGAATACTCAAATGCAAGCTGAATTCAGAAACCTACCTCATAATATTCAGACTGGAACAGCCATTATCTTTGTTTAGTTCTGTAAACGCTAATGTTCCATTGCGTACAAAAGTTGAGTTACTGAGCGTAACTCCTGGAAAATTGGTAGCACACTGATAAAATTGGTTGCATACTACTCTAAATCATATGGCAAGTAAAAGAACATGGTTTACATCATTAGCACATACTAGTTTTCAGCAAAATTCAGCTCTGCACACTATTGAGCTGAATGCATTACTTTGTACTCTATGCATTTTGGTTAAGGATATGTACATAACTACTCAGGATCAGCTGGAACGCTATAGATATTGCATGTCTTCTACTCAGAGCCATGGAATACTGAAATGCAAGCTGAATTCAGGACCCTACGGCATAACAGTTAGAATGGAACAACTAACATCTTGGTTGAATTCTGTAAATGCTAATATTCCAAAAGGTGAGTTACTGAACGTAACTTCTGGAACATTGGTAGCACACTGATAAAATTGGTTGCATACTAGTCTAAATCATATGGCAAGTAAAATAACATGGTTTCCATCAGGTTAGCACAGTTTTCAACTACACGATTGAGCTAAATGCATTACCTTGTATTCTATGCATTTTGGTTAAGGATGTGTACATAAGTACTCAGGATCAGCTGGAACTGTATAAATATTGCATGTCTTCTACATAAAGCAATGGAATACTCAAAGGTAAGCTGAATTCAGAAAACTACCTCATAATATTCAGACAGGAACTGCCAATTTCTTTGTTTAGTTCTGTAAACGCTAATGTTCCATTGCGTACAAAAGTTGAGTTACTGAAAGTAACTCCTGGAAAATTGGTGGCACACTGATAAAATTGGTTGTATAAATCATATAGCAAGTAAAAGATCATGGTTTACATCATTAGCACATAAGAGTTTTCAACAAAATTCAAATCTACACTACTGAGTTGATGCATTACTTTCTATTCTATGCATTTTGGTTAAGGATGTGTACATAACTACTCAGGATCAGCTGGAACTGTATAGATATTGCATGTCTTCTACTCAGAACCATAGAATACTCAAATGCAAGCTGAATTCAGAAACCTACCTCATAATATTCAGACTGGAACAGCCATTATAGTTGTTTAGTTCTGTAAACGCTAATGTTCCATTGCGTACAAAAGTTGAGTTTCTGAGCGTAACTCCTGGAAAATTGGTAGCACACTGATATAATTGGTTGCATACTACTCTAAATCATATGGCAAGTAAAAGAACATGGTTTACATCATTAGCACATACTAGTTTTCAGCAAAATTCAGCTCTGCACACTATTGAGCTGAATGCATTACTTTGTACTCTATGCATTTTGGTTAAGGATATGTACATAACTACTCAGGATCAGCTGGAACGCTATAGATATTGCATGTCTTCTACTCAGAGCCATGGAATACTGAAATGCAAGCTGAATTCAGGACCCTACGGCATAACAGTTAGAATGGAACAACTAACATCTTGGTTGAATTCTGTAAATGCTAATATTCCAAAAGGTGAGTTACTGAACGTAACTTCTGGAACATTGGTAGCACACTGATAAAATTGGTTGCATACTAGTCTAAATCATATGGCAAGTAAAATAACATGGTTTCCATCAAGTTAGCACAGTTTTCAACTACACGATTGAGCTAAATGCATTACCTTGTATTCTATGCATTTTGGTTAAGGATGTGTACATAAGTACTCAGGATCAGCTGGAACTGTATAAATATTGCATGTCTTCTACATAAAGCAATGGAATACTCAAAGGTAAGCTGAATTCAGAAAACTACCTCATAATATTCAGACAGGAACTGCCAATTTCTTTGTTTAGTTCTGTAAACGCTAATGTTCCATTGCGTACAAAAGTTGAGTTACTGAAAGTAACTCCTGGAAAATTGGTGGCACACTGATAAAATTGGTTGTATAAATCATATAGCAAGTAAAAGATCATGGTTTACATCATTAGCACATAAGAGTTTTCAACAAACTTCAAATCTACACTACTGAGTTGATGCATTACTTTCTATTCTATGCATTTTGGTTAAGGATGTGTACATAACTACTCAGGATCAGCTGGAACGGTATAGATATTGCATGTCTTCTACTCAGAACCATGGAATACTCAAATGCAAGCTGAATTCAAAACCTACCGCATAACATTTAGAATGGAACAACCAACATCTTGGTTTAATTCTGTAAATGCTAATATTCCATTGAATTGAAAAGGTGAGTTACTGAACGTAACTCCTCGAATATTGATAGCAAACCGATAAAATTGTTTGCATACTACTCTAAATCATATGGTAAGTAAAATAATAAGGATTACATCAAGTTAGCACCTAGTAGTTTTCAGCAAAATTCAACACTACACTCGATTGAGCTGAATGCATTAATTTGTATTCTAAGCATTTTGGTTAAGGATGTGTACATAACTACTCAGCATCAGCTGGAACTGTATAAATATTACATGTCTTCTACATAAAGCAATGGAATTCTCAAAGGCAAGCTGAATTCAGGAACCTACCTCACAACATTTAGAATGGAACAGCCAATATCTTTGATTAGTTCTGTATGGTAAGTAAAATAATGTTTACATCAAGTTAGCACATACTAGTTTTCAGCAAAATTCAGCTCTACACACTATTGAGCTGAATGCATTACCTTCCATTCAATGCATTTTGAGTTGAACATCTGTGCATCATTACTCAGAGTGAGCTGGAACTGAATAGATATTGAATGTCTTCTACTCAGAACCATAGAATACTCAAATGCAAGCTGAATTCAGAAACCTACCTCATAATATTCAGACTGGAACAGCCATTATCTTTGTTTAGTTCTGTAAACGCTAATTTTCCATTGCGTACAAAAGTTGAGTTACTGAGCGTAACTCCTGGAAAATTGGTAGCACACTGATAAAATTGTTTGCATACTACTCTAAATCATATCACAAGTAAAAGAACATGGTTTACATCATTAGCACATACTAGTTTTCAGCAAAATTCAGCTCTACACACTATTCAGCTGAATGCATTACTTTGTACTCTATGCATTTTGGTTAAGAATGTGTACATAACTAAGGATTAGATGGAACTGTATAGATATTGCATGTACACTACAAAAGCAATGGAATACTCAAAGGTAAGCTGAATTCAGAAAACTACCTCATAATATTCAGACAGGAACTGCCAATTTCTTTGTTTAGTTCTGTAAACGCTAATGTTGCATTGCGTACAAAAGTTGAGTTACTGAAAGTAACTCCTGGAATATTGGTGGCACACTGATAAAATTGGTTGTATAAATCATATAGCAAGTAAAAGATCATGGTTTACATCATTTGCACATAAGAGTTTTCAGCAAAATTCAAATCTACACTACTGATTTGATGCATTACTTTCTATTCTATGCATTTTGGTTAAGGATGTGTACATAACTACTCAGGATCAGCTGGAACGGTATAGATATTGCATGTCTTCTACTCAGAACCATGGAATACTCAAATGCAAGCTGAATTCAAAACCTACCGCATAACGTTTAGAATGGAACAACCAACATCTTGGTTTAGTTCTGTAAATGCTAATATTCCATTGAATTGAAGAGGTGAGTTACTGAACGTAACTCCTCGAATATTGATAGCAAACTGATAAAATTGGTTGCATACTATAAATCATATGGTAAGTAAAATAATAAGGATTACATCAAGTTAGCACCTAGTAGTTTTCAGCAAATTTCAACACTACACTCGATTGAGCTGAATGCATTACTTTGTATTCTAAGCATTTTGGTTAAGGATGTGTACATAACTACTCAGGATCAGCTGGAACTGTATAAATATTGCATGTCTTCTACATAAAGCAATGGAATTCTCAAAGGCAAGCTGAATTCAGGAACCTACCTCACAACATTTAGAATGGAACAGCCAATATCTTTGATTAGTTCTGTATGGTAAGTAAAATAATAAGGTTTACATCAAGTTAGCACATACTAGTTTTCAGCAAAATTCAGCTCTACACACTATTGAGCTGAATGCATTACCTTCCATTCAATGCATTTTGAGTTGAACATCTGTGCATCATTACTCAGAGTGAGCTGGAACTGTATAGATATTGCATGTCTTCTACTCAGAACCATAGAATACTCAAATGCAAGCTGAATTCAGAAACCTACCTCATAATATTCAGACTGGAAAAGCCATTATCTTTGTTTAGTTCTGTAAACGCTAATGTTCCATTGCGTACAAAAGTTGAGTTACTGAGCGTAACTCCTGGAAAATTGGTAGCACACTGATAAAATTGGTTGCATACTACTCTAAATCATATGGCAAGTAAAAGAACATGGTTTACATCATTAGCACATACTAGTTTTCAGCAAAATTCAGCTCTGCACACTATTGAGCTGAATGCATTACTTTGTACTCTATGCATTTTGGTTAAGGATATGTACATAACTACTCAGGATCAGCTGGAACGCTATAGATATTGCATGTCTTCTACTCAGAGCCATGGAATACTGAAATGCAAGCTGAATTTAGGACCCTACGGCATAACAGTTAGAATGGAACAACTAACATCTTGGTTGAATTCTGTAAATGCTAATATTCCAAAAGGTGAGTTACTGAACGTAACTTCTGGAACATTGGTAGCACACTGATAAAATTGGTTGCATACTAGTCTAAATCATATGGCAAGTAAAATAACATGGTTTCCATCAAGTTAGCACAGTTTTCAACTACACGATTGAGCTAAATGCATTACTTTGTATTCTATGCATTTTGGTTAAGGATGTGTACATAAGTACTCAAGATGAGCTGGAACTGTATAAATATTGCATGTCTTCTACATAAAGCAATGGAATACTCAAAGGTAAGCTGAATTCAGAAAACTACCTCATAATATTCAGACAGGAACTGCCAATTTCTTTGTTTAGTTCTGTAAACGCTAATGTTCCATTGCGTACAAAAGTTGAGTTACTGAAAGTAACTCCTGGAAAATTGGTGGCACACTGATAAAATTGGTTGTATAAATCATATAGCAAGTAAAAGATCATGGTTTACATCATTAGCACATAAGAGTTTTCAACAAAATTCAAATCTACACTACTGAGTTGATGCATTACTTTCTATTCTATGCATTTTGGTTAAGGATGTGTACATAACTACTCAGGATCAGCTGGAACGGTATAGATATTGCATGTCTTCTACTCAGAACCATGGAATACTCAAATGCAAGCTGAATTCAAAACCTACCGCATAACCAACATCTTGGTTTAGTTCTGTAAATGCTAATATTCCATTGAATTGAAAAGGTGAGTTACTGAACGTAACTCCTCGAATATTGATAGCAAACCGATAAAATTGGTTGCATACTACTCTAAATCATATGGTAAGTAAAATAATAAGGATTACATCAAGTTAGCACCTAGTAGTTTTCAGCAAAATTCAACACTACACTCGATTGAGCTGAATGCATTAATTTGTATTCTAAGCATTTTGGTTAAGGATGTGTACATAACTACTCAGCATCAGCTGGAACTGTATAAATATTGCATGTCTTCTACATAAAGCAAAGGAATTCTCAAAGGCAAGCTGAATTCAGGAACCTACCTCACAACATTTAGAATGGAACAGCCAATATCTTTGATTAGTTCTGTATGGTAAGTAAAATAATAAGGTTTACATCAAGTTAGCACATACTAGTTTTCAGCAAAATTCAGCTCTACACACTATTGAGCTGAATGCATTACCTTCCATTCAATGCATTTTGAGTTGAACATCTGTGCATCATTACTCAGAGTGAGCTGGAACTGTATGGATATTGCATGTCTTCTACTCAGAACCATAGAATACTCAAATGCAAGCTGAATTCAGAAACCTACCTCATAATATTCAGACTGGAACAGCCAATATCTTTGTTTAGTTCTGTAAACGCTAATGTTCCATTGCGTACAAAAGCTGAGTTACTGAAACTAACTCCTGGAAAATTGGTAGCACACTGATAAAATTGGTTGTATACTACTCTAAATCATATAGCAAGTAAAAGAACATGGTTTACATCATTAGCACATAAGGGTTTTCAGCAAAATTCAAATCTACACTACGTACAGATGCATTACTTTCTATTCTATGCATTTTGGTTAAGGATATGTAGATAACTACTCAGGATCAGCTGGAACGGTATAGATATTGCATGTCTTCTACTCAGAGCCATGGAATACTGAAATGCAAGCTGAATTTAGGACCCTACGGCATAACAGTTAGAATGGAACAACTAACATCTTGGTTGAATTCTGTAAATGCTAATATTCCAAAAGGTGAGTTACTGAACGTAACTTCTGGAACATTGGTAGCACACTGATAAAATTGGTTGCATACTAGTCTAAATCATATGGCAAGTAAAAGAACATGGTTTACATCATTAGCACATACTAGTTTTCAGCAAAATTCAGCTCTACACACTATTCTGAATGCATTACTTTGTACTCTATGCATTTTGGTTAAGAATGTGTACATAACTAAGGATTAGATGGAACTGTATAGATATTGCATGTACACTACAAAAGCAATGGAATACTCAAAGGTAAGTTGAATTCAGAAAACTACCTCATAATATTCAGACAGGAACTGCCAATTTCTTTGTTTAGTTCTGTAAACGCTAATGTTCCATTGCGTACAAAAGTTGAGTTACTGAAAGTAACTCCTGGAATATTGGTGGCACACTGATAAAATTGGTTGTATAAATCATATAGCAAGTAAAAGATCATGGTTTACATCATTTGCACATAAGAGTTTTCAGCAAAATTCAAATCTACACTACTGATTTGATGCATTACTTTCTATTCTATGCATTTTGGTTAAGGATGTGTACATAACTACTCAGGATCAGCTGGAACGGTATAGATATTGCATGTCTTCTACTCAGAACCATGGAATACTCAAATGCAAGCTGAATTCAAAACCTACCGCATAACATTTAGAATGGAACAACCAACATCTTGGTTTAGTTCTGTAAATGCTAATCTTCCATTGAATTGAAAAGGTGAGTTACTGAACGTAACTCCTCGAATATTGATAGCAAACCGATAAAATTGGTTGCATACTACTCTAAATCATATGGTAAGTAAAATAATAAGGATTACATCAAGTTAGCACCTAGTAGTTTTCAGCAAAATTCAACACTACACTCGATTGAGCTGAATGCATTAATTTGTATTCTAAGCATTTTGGTTAAGGATGTGTACATAACTACTCAGCATCAGCTGGAACTGTATAAATATTGCATGTCTTCTACATAAAGCAATGGAATTCTCAAAGGCAAGCTGAATTCAGGAACCTACCTCACAACATTTAGAATGGAACAGCCAATATCTTTGATTAGTTCTGTATGGTAAGTAAAATAATAAGGTTTACATCAAGTTAGCACATACTAGTTTTCAGCAAAATTCAGCTCTACACACTATTGAGCTGAATGCATTACCTTCCATTCAATGCATTTTGAGTTGAACATCTGTGCATCATTACTCAGAGTGAGCTGGAACTGTATAGATATTGCATGTCTTCTACTCAGAACCATAGAATACTCAAATGCAAGCTGAATTCAGAAACCTACCTCATAATATTCAGACTGGAACAGCCAATATCTTTGTTTAGTTCTGTAAACGCTAATGTTCCATTGCGTACAAAAGCTGAGTTACTGAAACTAACTCCTGGAAAATTGGTAGCACACTGATAAAATTGGTTGTATACTACTCTAAATCATATAGCAAGTAAAAGAACATGGTTTACATCATTAGCACATAAGGGTTTTCAGCAAAATTCAGTAGGGTTAGGGTTAGGGTTAGGGTTAGGGTTAGGGTTAGGGTTAGGGTTAGGGTTAGGGTTAGGGTTAGGGTTAGGGTTAGGGTTAGGGTTAGGGGGTTAGGGTTAGGGTTAGGGTTAGGGTTAGGGTTAGGGTTAGGGTTAGGGTTAGGGTTAGGGTTAGGGTTAGGGTTAGGGTTAGGGGGTTAGGGTTAGGGTTAGGGTTAGGGTTAGGGTTAGGGTTAGGGTTAGGGTTAGGGTTAGGGTTAGGGTTAGGGTTAGGGTTAGGGTTAGGGTTAGGGTTAGGGTTAGGGTTAGGGTTAGGGTTAGGGGGTTAGGGTTAGGGTTAGGGTTAGGGTTAGGGTTAGGGTTAGGGGGTTAGGGTTAGGGTTAGGGTTAGGGGGTTAGGGTTAGGGTTAGGGTTAGGGTTAGGGTTAGGGTTAGGGGGTTAGGGTTAGGGTTAGGGTTAGGGTTAGGGTTAGGGGGTTAGGGTTAGGGTTAGGGTTAGGGTTAGGGTTAGGGTTAGGGTTAGGGTTAGGGTTAGGGTTAGGGTTAGGGTTAGGGTTAGGGTTAGGGGGTTAGGGTTAGGGTTAGGGTTAGGGTTAGGGTTAGGGTTAGGGTTAGGGTTAGGGTTAGGGTTAGGGTTAGGGTTAGGGTTAGGGTTAGGGGGTTAGGGTTAGGGTTAGGGTTAGGGGGTTAGGGTTAGGGTTAGGGTTAGGGTTAGGGTTAGGGTTAGGGTTAGGGTTAGGGTTAGGGTTAGGGTTAGGGTTAGGGTTAGGGTTAGGGTTAGGGTTAGGGTTAGGGTTAGGGTTAGGGTTAGGGTTAGGGTTAGGGTTAGGGTTAGGGTTAGGGTTAGGGTTAGGGTTAGGGTTAGGGTTAGGGTTAGGGTTAGGGTTAGGGTTAGGGTTAGGGTTAGGGTTAGGGTTAGGGTTAGGGGTTAGGGTTAGGGTTAGGGTTAGGGTTAGGGTTAGGGTTAGGGGGTTAGGGTTAGGGTTAGGGTTAGGGGGTTAGGGTTAGGGTTAGGGTTAGGGTTAGGGTTAGGGTTAGGGTTAGGGTTAGGGTTAGGGTTAGGGTTAGGGTTAGGGTTAGGGTTAGGGTTAGGGTTAGGGTTAGGGTTAGGGTTAGGGTTAGGGTTAGGGTTAGGGTTAGGGTTAGGGTTAGGGTTAGGGTTAGGGTTAGGGTTAGGGTTAGGGTTAGGGTTAGGGTTAGGGTTAGGGTTAGGGTTAGGGTTAGGGTTAGGGTTAGGGTTAGGGTTAGGGTTAGGGTTAGGGTTAGGGTTAGGGTTAGGGTTAGGGTTAGGGTTAGGGTTAGGGTTAGGGTTAGGGTTAGGGTTAGGGTTAGGGTTAGGGTTAGGGTTAGGGTTAGGGTTAGGGTTAGGGTTAGGGTTAGGGTTAGGGTTAGGGTTAGGGTTAGGGTTAGGGTTAGGGTTAGGGTTAGGGTTAGGGTTAGGGTTAGGGTTAGGGTTAGGGTTAGGGTTAGGGTTAGGGTTAGGGTTAGGGTTAGGGTTAGGGTTAGGGTTAGGGTTAGGGTTAGGGTTAGGGTTAGGGTTAGGGTTAGGGTTAGGGTTAGGGTTAGGGTTAGGGTTAGGGTTAGGGTTAGGGTTAGGGTTAGGGTTAGGGTTAGGGTTAGGGTTAGGGTTAGGGTTAGGGTTAGGGTTAGGGTTAGGGTTAGGGTTAGGGTTAGGGTTAGGGTTAGGGTTAGGGTTAGGGTTAGGGTTAGGGTTAGGGTTAGGGTTAGGGTTAGGGTTAGGGTTAGGGTTAGGGTTAGGGTTAGGGTTAGGGTTAGGGTTAGGGTTAGGGTTAGGGTTAGGGTTAGGGTTAGGGTTAGGGTTAGGGTTAGGGTTAGGGTTAGGGTTAGGGTTAGGGTTAGGGTTAGGGTTAGGGTTAGGGTTAGGGT